>NC_064649.1:100766257-101077091 GCF_023864345.2 Schistocerca serialis cubense
TAATTATTAGGCTACAAATGACATAAATACTGATATAATGCCCGCCTGCTTAGCTGAATGGTAACGTGCTCGCCTCCCACGCAAGCTAGCCCGGGTTCGATTCCCGGCTGGGTTGGAGATTTTCTCTTCCCAGGGACTGGATGTTGTGTTGTCCTCGTCATATTTCATCCTCATCACCGGTGCGCAAGTCGCCCAGTGTGGCGTCGAATGAAATAAGACTCGCCCTTGGCGGCCTAACTTCCCCGGCCATCGATGCCATACCTTCATTTCATTTCCACTGATGTAATGTTGTTATGTATACCGTCCATAGTCACTAATAGAAATGTACGTTACACCCTGTATATTAAAAATGTGTACCTATGTCACGTCTTCCTGTAGTGATAAAAATTGGCTCTTGATCTTTGTTACATGCACCCACATTTAAAGTGAGTAGGAATTTTCTTCAGGTCTTCCTGCATTCCACAGGATGGTTCAGTGATGCCGCTTTCGTGTAGATAACAGTGTCGTCAATAATGAGGCACGCAGTGATGATGTTCTTGCATGTAAGTAATTTATGTAAACTGACACAAAGTCATACTACGTTTTCGCTGTGGCACACCCTGTTACCTCCGTTTCTGTTGAACTTTCGCCGTCCCGTATAGCGTACTTCGTGTTTCGAAAAGAATGTACGTATTATGAATGCATATACAGGGTGTTACAAAAAGGTACGGCCAAACTTTCATGAAACATTGCTCACACACAAATAAAGAAAATATATTATGTGGACATGTGTCCGGAAACGCTTACTTTCCATTTTGGAGCTCATTTTATTGCTTCTCTTCAAAAAAAAATGGTTCAAATGGCTCTGAGCACTATGGGACTTAACTTCTAAGGTCATCAGTCCCCTAGAACTTAGAACTACTTAAACCTAACCAACCTAAGGACATCACACACATCCATGCCCGAGGCAGGATTCGAACCTGCGACCGTAGCGGTTGCGCGGTTCCAGAGTGTAGCGCCATTAACCGCTTGGCCATTACTTCTCTTCAAATGACATTAATCATGGAATGGAAACACACAGCAACAGAACGTACCAGCGTGACTTCAAGCACTTTGTTACAGAAAATGCTCAAAATGTCCTCCGTTAGGGAGGATACATGCATCCACCCTCCGCCGCGTGGAATCCCTGATGCGCTGATGCAGCCCTGGAGAATGGCGTATTGTATAACAGCCGTCCACAATACGAGCACGAAGAGTCTCTACATTTGGTACCGGGGTTGCGTAGACAAGAGCTTTCAAATAAATGAAAGTCAAGAGGGTTGAGGTCAGGAGAGCGTGGAGGCCATGGAATTGGTCCGCCTCTACCAATCCATCGGTCACAGAATCTGTTGTTGAGAAGCGTACGAACACTTCGAGTGAAATGTGCAGGAGCTCCATCGCGCATGAACCACATGTTGTGTCGTACTTGTGAAGGCACATGTTCTAGCAGCACAGGCAGAGTATCCCGTATGAAATCACGATAACGTGCTCCATTGAGCGTAGGTGGACGAAACTAAAATGAGCTCTAACATGGAAATTAAGCGTTTCCGGACACATGTCCACATAACATATTTTCTTTATTTGTGTGTGAGGAATGTTTCCTGAAAGTTTGGCCGTACCTTTTTGTAACACCCTGTATTTAGTAAACTGTAACACAGCTATGTAACCTGGGACACACATATACGAATCTATCAAGTTTAGACTACAGACGTTCAATACGTCCTGCACCAGCGACATGAATAATATAACTTGGATATTCTAATTCATCCCATACTCGGGTAAGCATGTCCATCTTCACTAATGTCATGGCTGTATGGGTCCGGTTCTTCAGTTTTTCTAGGTTCTGTTGCAGTGTTGCTGGATAGACGTTGTCCTTAATGAAACCCCACAGGAAGAAGCCACAGGGTATCAAGTCCGGTAACCGTGGAGGCCAGAGGAGACTTTCAAAGTCGCCGGGTGTTTGAAGACCAATCCACCGACTCCACAGAGCTGCATTTAGATATGCTCTCACTCGGCAGCTCCAGCGAATGGGTGCCACGTCTTACTAAAGAATTTAGTGTCCCTCGTTCAGCCTCGGGAACAACCAGTTTCGTAATATAGCCAGATACTGCTGACCGTTAACCGTATTTCCATCAAAGAGCAATGGGCGGTACACAGATGGCTCTGAGCACTATGGGACTCAACTGCTGTGGTCATAAGTCCCCTAGAACTTAGAACTACTTAAACCTAAGGACAGCACACAACACCCAGCCATCACGAGGCAGAGAAAATCCCTGACCCCGCCGGGAATCGAACCCGGGAACCCGGGCGTGGGAAGCGAGAACGCTACCGCACGACCACGAGATGCGGAGGCGGTACACAGATGAGTGGGATACCGTACAGTGTTTGTTTACCGTCCCATTAAGGTGGCAAGTCGATTCATCACTGAACGTGATGCTTTGTGCGAAAATACTGTTATTGTCAGTAGCACTCCGAAGCTTGTAGTGGTTAATAAAAAAGAAAAAGAGAAGAGAAGAAAAGAAAGGATTGAAAATGTGAGAAGAAATGGTGAATAAAAAGGGGGTTTTAAAATCGTTAATGACCATGAAAAAGGGAAAGAATGAAATGCAAATCGGACTTCGTATTACAGAAAAGTTATCGGACTTCGTGATTCGCAAAAGCTATTGTTGGGGTGGTCCTTGTGGCGTTTCTGAGCAAAAGTCAAACCCATTTCTTTTTATTTTTTTTATTTATTTATTGTTCCGTGGGACCAAATTAAGGAGGAGTCTCCATGGTCATGGAACGAGTCAATACATGAAATTATAACACGATATTAGAAACAGATAAAATGAAATACAAGAAACGTATTCATGCGACAATTCGTAAGTTTAAATAAAGAAAATCAACAACGTAACACTGGAATTTGCTTAATTTTTTAGCTCTTCCAGGAGCTCCTCGACAGAATAGAAGGAGCGAGCCATGAGGAAATTCTTCAGTTTAGACTTAAAAGTGTTTGGGATACTTCTAAGATTTTTGAGTTCTTGTGGTAGTTTACTGAAAATGGATGCCGCAGAATACTGCACTCCTTTCTGCACAAGAGGCAAAGAAGTGCATTCCACATGCAGATTTGATTTCTGCCTAGTATTAACTGAGTGAAAGCTGCTAACTCTTGGGAATAGGCTAATATTGCTAACAACAAACGACACTAAAGAAAATATATACTGTGAGGGCAATGTCAGAATTCCCAGACTATTGAATAGGGGTCGACAAGAGGTTCTCGAACTTACACCACACATAGCTCGAACAGCCCGTTTTTGAGCCAAAAATACCCTCTTTGAATCAGAAGAATTACCTCAAAAAATAATACCATACGACATAAGCGTATGAAAAAATGCGAAGTAGACTACTTTTCGTGTTGAAGTGTCACTTATTTCAGATACTGTTCTAATGGTAATTAAAGCATCATTTAGTTTCTGAACAAGATCCTGGACATGGGCTTTCCACAACAGCTTACTATCTATCCGAGGGCCTAGGAACTTGAACTGTTCTGTCTCGCTTATAATATGCCCACTCTGTCTGATCAAAATATCGGTTCTTGTTGAATTTTGAGTTAGAAACTGTAAAAACTGAGTCTTACTGTGATTTAGCATCAAATTATTTTCCACAAGCCACGAACTTATTTCATGAACTACATTGTTTGTTACTGTTTCAATATTACACACAAGATCCTTCACTATCAAGCTGGTGTCATCAGCAAACAGAAATATTTTTGAATCACCTGTAATACTAGAAGGCATATCATTTACATAAATAAGAAACAGCAGTGGCCCCAGCACCGACCCTTGGGGAACGCCCCACTTAACAGTGCCCCATTGGGACCGAACATCACTACCACTCTCAATATTGCGGAGAATTACCTTCTGCTTACTGTTCTTAAAGTAAGAGGCGAACCAATTGTAAGCTACTCCCTTTACTCCATAATGGTCCAACTTCTGCAGTAATATTTTGTGGTCAACACAGTCAAAAGCATCCGTTCAATCAAAGAAAACACCTAGCGGTCGCAACCTTTTATTTAATCCGTCCAAAACCTCACAGAGAAAAGAGAATATAGCATTTTCAGTTGTTAAACCATTTCTAAAACCAAACTGAACATTTGACAGCAAATTATGTGAATTTAAATGCTCCAGTAACCTTGTATAACAACCTTCTCGATAACTTTAGCAAACACCGATGGCATAGAAATATGTCTAAAATTGTCAACATTATCAATGTCTCCCTTTTTACATTTTGTATTTCCACTACAAAAATTATTTGGAAGGGAACAGAGAATAACAAAATGTGATTAACAGGGGAAAATGGCGTAGATAAGAGTTCATCCTTTACCATGTTAACATGTCGTCTCTCGTGCGGCGTCCAGGTCTTCAAAAATCTCGTACTTCATTTCTGCGTGCAAAGTAGTAGCTGCTCCGAAATTTTGCAATAAATTTCATAGACCAGGAATTACTGATGTATACAAATCAAAATCATCTTGATACTGAATGCAATTTATTTTACGTTGCTACTTCCACAATACGTCTGCACATCAATAAGTTGTTTTTCGTCTTAATCAGATCAAGACTAGCTAATAAGTTAGTTAAGCTTCCGCTCTCCAGAGACAAAAGCGGGTAGCAAAACAAAAGGAGTTACAATTTTTTGTACCTTCATTTTTTTTATTTTCTCTGCCGTCGAGCCCTCATACCGCTGCGACGGTATAATTTATATCTGAGGGAACGAGTGTAGCGCGGCGAAATTCAAAGTTCCGCTACAACCTGGTCACAAAATTCCATACGTTTCCATTTTTCGGCATGACGTAGAGCCTGCAGCAGCTGTAACTCGTGTGTTTTTATAATCAGATATTTCAAAACACACCAAACACGTTGTTGTAGCCAGTTGTAACTCCCGACTGGCACGACAGATTGATTCTGTAGGACTGCGTTGGAAAGCGGTTTGAATTCGATGGAAACGTGAGGGCGGTCAAGACTCTTTCCTTTACATACTCATTCTGTGTCCATAAACTGTAGATACCATCTGCGAACGTTCCAACCATTCGGCAGATCGGTTACGTACCTCAACCTCAAACGTATTTGCACTGTAACCAGGGAATTACACTTAGCGAACCCGAGAACACAAAATTATTTCTACAGCGGAGTTGCCATTTTGCGACAAATGACAGAAACCAAGCCAACAGAAGACAACCGACATCTATCAGCGATCAATCTAAGACAGAAAACTTATTCCTTCATCCAATAACCGAGCCGTGTCGCAGCGATCAAAAGTTTTGACAACATACTACTTTGTAATACGTATTTTCTTTTTGAAGCACCCTGTACTGAGGTCTAGCAGTCAAATACGTCAAGATTCATTCTGCGACGGTACACCGTATCACCTTCTCTTTGTTATTAGCCAACGACATGGTACTCAGCCGGACCGCTATTTTATATGCTCTGACACAAATTTCTTTTCCCTTCACATGAAACCCTGTGAAGGGATCCTCTAGAGACCTGGCAAAATGTCTGTGTTCTTACATACCTGAGTACATGTGCCACGCTACATTGAATCTGGTCATGAAGAGAAAGTAGTTATAAGAATAAACTGTAGATGTACTATTAATGTGTCTCTTTTGTAACTTGCTGTTGGAACGTGTTAGTGTGAAAGGGGGAGGGGGCGGGAGGGGTAGAGAGAGAGAGAGAGAGAGAGAGAGAGAGAGAGAGAGAGAGAGAGAGAGAGAGAGAGAGTTGTTCTTAATTCCTGTGTAGTAAGAAAAGTACATCTTATTTGTAAATAATGTGTGTGTATTGTATCCATAGGATTGTATGGTTTCCAGGAGACTTGGGAGTGTGTTGTTTTCTTTAGCTCTGGAATTTCGTTTGTCGGTAGGGTACAAAAGCCAAAACATCGTAAGTTGTATGTTTCGCCGGTGCGTGCTGTGTTCTCTAGCTGTATATTGTGTATATGTGAACGTGGTGCCTGTCCATTAGTGCAGTAGACTTTGGAGTGGTAGATGTGTAGCCTTTGCTTTTGTTTGCTGCTTTCGTTTTGTTTCTGTTTGCGTTCCTGTTGACAAAATGTGTGTGCGCTTCCGTCTGCCCTAGAGTCCAGAGGAAACAAGTTTTCGTTTACATCCTCTCTGTTGTCACGCTGGTCTGTCTACTCATGCAAGACGAATTTGAAGTCTGTCACTGTGAGTGAGCTACCTAAGGTATTCACTTCAAATGCCTAGCGACATATAGGAGTTTCAGGAAATTGTGGTATATGCAAGGTGTCGGTTGAGCTGCTTGGGATACACCTAAGAAGTTCGATCCGAGGTGACCTACAGGGAAGGGAAGCTCCCCATAATATACGAAAAACAAACGTCTTATTGAAGAAAAAGTACTCAGGGGTGGGGTAATTAAGCATGAAAATATGAGTACCATACCTCATATGGATATATTAATGGAGCGGCTCATCGAACTACAAAATAAACTAGTGATCACTATAAAAATTTGGTTGACGTAGTGCCTATTGACTTTTGTCTCTGGTTCTTCTGCCGACGTTCATCTAATGATTTTACTGACGTTTAGCCAGCACGAGTGGGTGGCATTGTCAAAGATTCACCCTCCATTGCCGGTGGTGAACTGGAGCCGAGCTCGCGGCCGCAGACTATATGTACCTGGCGCGCCAACGTCCGAGGCCTTCTCCGCGGTCATTTCCGGTGCGGTTCTCCTCTTGCTACCTGCGACGGTCGTTCGCTGCAGTACGGGAAGCCAGGATCCGTTTACCTTAAGGCTTTCCTCTTTCTTGTTCGAACTGTTCGCGTGTTTTTGTATTTCTACAGCTTCTCTGAACAAGCGCGTGTGATAGTGCTTCTCTACAGCCAGAAGTTCCGTGTCGGCGAATTTTATTACGTGGTCGGTCTTAGTGCGTGCTCTGCCACGGCCGATTTTTCCACCTGCCCCATCCTGCAATTCGCTTATGCTCTTTGATTCTGGTGTTGATTGATCGTCCAGTCATTCCGACATAAACTTTTCCGCATGTGCATGGTATACGGTATATTCCCGACATTGCAAGTGGGTCCCTTTCCTCCTTCGCCGATCTAAGACACACTTTGATCTTCCTTGTCGGTTTGAAAATCGTCTTTACGCCATGTTTGCGCAATATACGGCCGGTTCTATCCGTCACACTGGGAATGTATGGCAGAAAGGCCGTACCCGACATTTCTTTTTGTCATTCCTTACTTTGCCGAGTGTTTGGCTCTGTTACACTTCTAATATAATTTGTGGAGTGCCCATTGCTCCTCAGAACACTTTCCAGGTATTGCATACCGAGCGAGGTGGCGCAGTGGCTAGCACACTGAACTCGCATTCGGGAGGAGGACGGTTCAGTCCCGTGTCCGGCCATCCTGATTTAAGTTTTCCGTGATTTCCCTAAATCGCTCCACGAAAATGCCGGGATGGTTCCTTCAAAAGCGCAGGGCCGACTTACTTCGCCATCCTTTCATAATCCGATGAGACCGATGACCTCGCTGTCTGGTCTCCTCCTCCAAAACAACCCAACCCAGGTGTTGCACTTCTCGTCTGAGGTGCTGCGGCTCACATATTCGTTCTGTTCTCGTTACGAGCGTATTAATCACGCCTCTTTTCTGGCTCGGGTGGTGGTTTGACAGTTTGTGCAGGTATCGGTCCGTGTGTGTCGGTTTTCGATACACGCTGTGTCGCAGGTTTTCGCCGTCCCTTGTGATCAGCACATCTAGAAATGGCAGTTTCTTGTCCGTTTCTACTTCCATGTTAAATTTTATGTTGCCATGTAGGCTGTTCAAGTGTCTTAGGAAGTCACCGAGCTGTTTTTCACCATTGCTCCACACCACGAAAGTATCATCGACGTACCTGTACCACACCTTAGGTTTGCAAGTCGCTAAGTCCAGTGCCTGTGCTTCGAATTGTTCCATGAAAAAGTTGGTGAAGCTTTGACAATGCCAGCCACTCGTGCTGGCGAAACGTCAGTAAAATCATTAGATGAACGTCGGCCGAATTACCCGAGACAGAAGTCAATAGGCACTTTGTTAGCAAGTGGCCACGAAAGCCTCAACAATTTTGTAAAAATTTGTTTTATTACCAGGAAACATCAAAGGAATTACCCACTGAATTAAATATGTAAACATTTAATAACTTTAGAAAAGGACTCTAATTATGAAATATTGCCTTGATACAGGTGGGTGGACACTGGAAAGGATAATATGAAATTTTGTCGTGGTTAACCAATGGCGTTGTGATGCAGGGTAGGAAGGCAGAAAATCTTTCCTATTTCATGACGCGTTTCCAACCCCAGCCAACCAAAAGGCTTACATGCTCACACGTGCGGGAAAGCGCATCTTCTACAGAAATAATTATTGTTAACGAGACTCCCTGTAACTCTGCTTTAAACGAACATTCTTTTTCGTGACTTAGCCACAGAAAAATGGCCAGTCCCACGCTCCCCTGCTCCGAGTGCTGCACCTGGCTGGGATTTCATCTTTCCAAACAGGATTTCTCCCACCGTCTCACACAAGGTAGTTTTATACAGGGTCGTCCATTGATAGTGACCGGGCCAAATATCTCACAAAATAAGCATCAAACGAAAAAACTACAAAGAACTAAACTTGTCTAACTTGAAGGGGGAAACCAGATGGCGCTATGGTTGCCCCGCTAAATAGCGTTGCCATAGGTCAAACGGATATCAACTGCGTTTTTTAAAGTAAGAACCCCACTTTTTCTTGCATATTCGTGTAGTACGTAAAGAAATACGAATGTTTTAGTTGGACCACTTTTTTCGCTTTGTGACACATGGCGCTGTAATAGTCACAAACGCATAAGTACGTGGTATCACGCAACATTCCGCCAGTACGGACGGTATTTGCTTTGTGATACATTACTCGTGTTAAAATGGACCGTTTACCAATTGCGGAAAAGGTCGATATCGTGTTGATGTATGGCTATAGTGATCAAAATGCCAAACGGGCGTGTGCTATGTATGCTGCTCAGTATCCTGGACGACATCATCCAAGTGTCCCGACCGTTCGCTGGATAGTTACGTTATTTAAGGAAACAGGAAGTGTTCAGCCACATGTGAAACGTCAACCACCACCTGCAACAAATGAGGATGCCCAAGTAGGTGTTTTAGCTGCTGTCGCGGCTAATCCGTACATCAGTAGGAGACAAATTGCGCGAGAATCGGTGTTGAGAGGAATGTCGTTACACGTATTGCCAAATGCATTGAGGTTGACGGACATCATTTCGAGCATTTATTGCATTAATGTGGTACTTACAGGTAATCACGCTGTAACAGCATGCGTTCTCAGAAATGATAAGTTCACAAAGGTACATGTATCACGATGGAACGACCGAAATAAAATATTCAAACGTACCTACGTTCTGTATTTTAATTTAAAAACCTACCTGTTACCAACTGTTCGTCTAAAATTGTGAGCCATATGTTTATGACTACTGCAGCGCCATCTATCGCAAAGCGAAAAAAGTGGTTCAACTAAAACAGTCATATTTATTTACGTACTACACGAATACGTAATAGAAAATGAGGGTTCCTACTTAAAAAAACGCAGTTGACATACGTTTGACCTATGGCAGCGCCATCTAGCGGGCCAACCATAGCGCCATCTGGTTTCCCCCTTCAAGCTAGACAAGTTTTGTTCATTGTAGTTTTTTGTTTGACGCTTATTTCGTGAAATATTTGACCCGGTCACGACCAATGGACCACCCTGTATAGCAGCACATGTGCCACTCCCGAAACGCCTGCTGTGCCGATATGAGACAGAGCGAATTCCTTGTTCTCTGTTCGCCTGGGAGGACTGCTTTTCGCTCCAGTCAAGTTTATGACTCTCTGGTCCTTTAAAGTTGATTTCCATGTCCGGAGACAGAAAGAACTCCCAAGGCTGTAGAAAATAACAGGTCCCCCGCGCTGTAATAAAAGGAAAGTTAAAGAAATAATAATTAGCTGTGCAGCCATTGGAGTCACTGGAAAATCGTGCGTTAAAGAGTCGTATATACTAGCTATTAGGATGTGCATCTTACATTATGAAACAGATTGCGTAACAGTTTTGATGTAACATACAGACCTAGTCGAATAAAACATTCCATACAACATATGTGCAATTTTCGTTGGTAACTGAGATACTGGTGTTAAGATGTAAACCAAAAAAATACTCAGAAGTGGTGTTAAGCATAGACAAATCATTAAGTACAAAGTTGTTTTTCAAATGTTCTATCACGAACTTCAATGTGCTTTTCGAATGAATACTGGTCACAACACTGCTTATAGCTTTACTGATGTCGTCTTGCCATGGTTTATGGAGGTTCATGAACTGAACGAGCAGCTCACCTCATTTGTTTATATTTTCCTTGAAAAAATCGATACAAGTAAGGACCATTTCTGCTGATCCACGTTCCGAGCAATGTAAGGTTCAGATGATGTGTCATGTGAGAACTATAATGTGTAGGGGCCCAATCATGCTGGAACAACGAGCCCATCCTCGTAGCCAAAGGAACCCTTCCCAATAATGCTGGAAGCTAGATTTCAAGAAAATCTAGCTAACAGGGCTCTATAAGACGCAGTAAAACATGAGACCAGTCAACTAGTTTTTTTCCTCACTGGACCGTACAGTTACAGTGGAGTGTTCTCGAAAACTTGTCTCCATAAAGGCATGCGAGTTTTCATTGGAGAACTGATGTGAATTAATGGTGTTACTGATACCACCACATTGGGAAGTGGCATCATCAGTAATCAGTATTAACGCGATTGCTTGACAACTTGAATTTTTTTTAATAGTTCTTACAGATTTGATGTGGCCCACAATATATTACTCTCGTGTGTCAAACTCATTGTCTCAGACTAGCACTTACGAAGAACGTCCCCAATTTGTTGGCTATGGCCCAGTCTCTGTCTTCCCTACAGTTTTTACGCTCTACAATTCTCTCTAGTGCTACGGAACTTATTTCCTGATGTGTTAACACACACCCTGCCATCCTGTCGCTTCTTCTTGTCAGTCTTTTCTATATATTCTTTCCTTCGCCAATTCTCTGGAGAACCTCCATATTCTTTACCCTATCAGTGCACCCGATTTTCAACATCCTTCTGCGGTATCAAATCTCAAACGCTTCCATTTTCTTCTGTTGTGGATTTCCCACAGTACATATTTCTCTACTATACAATGCTGTGCTCAAAACGTACATTCCGAGAAATATCTTTCTCAGATTTAGGCCTATGTTTGATACCGAAAGCCTTCTTTTGCCCGTGAGCACTGTGTTTGCCTATTGGAGTCTGCTTTTTATGTAGTTCTTGCTTGATCCGTCATAATAACATATGACGGATATTTGGTTCCCAAGTGGCAACATTCATTAAATTCATGAACTCCGTGATCACCACTTTTGATGTTAAGCGTCTCTCTATACTCATTTCTGCTGCATACCATTACTTACGCCTTTTTTTCAGTTTACTCTCAGTGCATATTCTGTACTCATTAGACTATTCATTCCAGTCAACAGATCCTGTAATTCTTTCCACCTTCACTGAGAATAGCAATGTCAACATTGAATCTTATCACTGTCCTGCATCCGTGAATTTTAACCCCATTCTTGAACTTTTATTTCGGTCATTGCTTCTTCGATGTACAGTTTCAACAGTAGAGGCGAAAGAATGGATCCCATTTTAATCCGAGCACGTTATTCTTGGTCTTTGAGCCGTATTGTTCTCTCTTGGTTCTTCCACACTCTATGTATTACCCGTTGTTCCCCGTAGCTTACGCATATTTTTCTCAGAATTTCGAACATCTTGCACCATTTCACGATCTCGAACGCTTTTTGCAGCTCGACAAATCCTGTGAACGGGTCTATTTTACTTCACTCTCGCTTGGATCGGAAAGTGTAACCTCGGGACTGCTTTCTGGTGCCTTTACCTTTGCTAAAGCTATACTGATCATCTAACAGGTTTTCAGGTTGTAATTGACCAAACTCAGCGTCATCTAACAGATGCTCAATTTGCAGTTAGCCAAATTGATCATCATCTAATAGATCATCAGTTTCCAATTAATCAACAACAAAATTACAATTGTCTACCTCTATCAACTTCTCAAAGACGTTCAGTTCGCTGTAAATGTTGACAATAAGGCCGTGCATAAGTAATGTCGACCATACTGTTGTATGTTGAACACCGATACATGTACAAATGTGAAGAGATGTACATTGAATGTATCTATGGCAGGATGTCAGCTCACTCAGCTTGAAAATTAAAATGTAGACTTAGCCACACGTGATACAATGGAACTAGTTTGATGCTTTTCAAAGGAACAAGTTTTCGAAATCACAAATATCCACACGCTTGAATATTTATTGCATGGGATACATTCAGAAACGTACATTCATTCAAAGCACTGACGGTACTGTTATTAAAGGTAAAAAAGGATAGAAATACGTAATGACCCACACAAACTTCGAGGTTACTTCTATGGTAAGACTACATCACCTAACGAAGATGTCTCATCTCGGCGAAGCTTTTCACCATTTAGACAGTCAAAAGGACAGTAAACTAAAAAACATGTAACATCCCCCACCCCACCCCCCCAAATTTTTCGTCAGTTATTTGAAAAAGGCACGCTGTCTGTCTGTAATGACATAACTGTTGTAACCAGAGACGAAAACGCGGCGGGACCGACAGGAGTGACCCGCGAACAAACAAGACGGATGAACGGGAATGGAAGGACGACAGATAACCGAGGAAGACACCAAGAACAATAACAAAGTACTAAGAAACTGGGTCACAAGAGAGAACCGCAGGAAATCAAAACAACGCCCACTCGTAAACGGGAAGTAAACACACACCGCTTCAACACTATGTCTGTAAGCGAGATGTCAACTGAATCAACACGAATACCAGACTGCCTCGCTGAGTGAGATGCAGCCGCCTAAATACACTACAGGGTGTGTCGCTATTGGCTGCTGGGACCACGTGCTCCACAGTGGCGCCTTCACGTTAGACTCGGGGCCAGGAGTGAGTGCAGCCACGGCTTGCGGCGTGACTGCGGCAGCGACCTGTAGTGGTCATCGAGTTCCGTGCCGTCTGGCGCGTATTCGAAACCAGCGGCGCTTGCTACCAGAATAACAAACTACAACACTGGCCATTAAAATTGCTACGCCACGAAGATGACGTGCTACAGACGCAAAATTTAACCGACAGAAAGAAGATGCTGTGATATGCAAATGATTAGCTTTTCAGAGCTTTCACACAAGGTAGGCGCCGATGGCGACACCTACAACATGTTGACATGAGGAAAGTTTGCCACCGATGTCTCATACACAAACAGCAGTTGACCGGCGTTGCCTGGTGTAACGTTGTTGTGATGTCTCGTGTAAGCGGGAGAAATCCGTAGCATCACGTTTCCGACATTGATAAGGGTCGGATTGTAGCCTATCGCGATTGCGGTTTATCGTATCGCGACATTGCTGCTCGCGTCGGTCGAGATCCAATGACTGTTAGCAGAATATGGAATCGGTAGGTTCAGGAGGGTAATATGGAACGTCGTGCTGGATCCCAACGGCCTCGTATCACCAGCAGTCGAGATGACAGGCATCTTATCCGCATGGCTGTAACGGATCGTGCAGCCACATCTCGATTCCTGAGTGAACAGATGGGGACGTTTGCAAGACAACAACCATCTGCACAAACAGTTCGACAACGTTTGCAGCAGCATGGACTACCAGCTCGGCGACCACGGCTGCGGTTAACCTTGACGCTGCATCACAGACAGGAGCGCCTGCGATGGTGTACTGAACGACGAACCTGCGTGCACGAATGGCAAAACGTCATTTTTCGGATGAATCCAGGTTCCGTTCACAGCATCATGATGGTCGCGTCCGTGTTTGGCGACATCGAGGTGAACTCACATTGGAAGCGTGTATTCGTCATCGCCGTAGTGGTGTATCACCCGGCGTGATGGAATGGGGTGCCATTGGTTACACGTCTCGGTCACCTCTTGTTCGCATTGACGGCACTTTGAACAGTGAACGTTACATTTCAAATGTGTTACGGCCCGTGGCTCTACCCTTCATTCGATCCCTGTGAAACCCTACATTTCAGTAGAATAATGCAAGAACCTCATGTTTCAGGTCCTGTAAGGGCGTTTCTGGATACAGAAAATGTTCGACTGCTGCCCTGGCCAGCACATTATCCAGATCTCACACGAACAGAAAACTTCTGGTCAATGGTGACCGAGCTACTGGCTCGTCACAATACGCCAGTCACTACTCTTGATGAACTGTGGTATCGTGTTGAAGCTGCATGGGCAGCTGTACCTGTGCACGCCATTCAAGCTCTGTTTGATTCAATGTCCAGGCGTATCAAGGCCGTTATTACGGCCAGAGGCGGTTGTTCTGGGTACTGATTTCTCAGGATCTATGCACCCAAATTGCGTAAAAGTATAATCACATGTCATTTCTAGTATAATATATTTGTCCAATGAATATCCGTTTATCATCTGCATTTGTTCTTGGTGTAGCAATTTTAATGGCCACTAGTGCATGATAAACAGCAGGATGTTGTGACTGGCACCTGGAAAGAAAAACCTAACAACGGAAAACCTGGTCGGCTGTTGGTGTGCGGCTGTTGTAAGCATCTATAAAAGAGTGGTTGAAAGAAGTTGAAACCAGGAGTGGGTGACAAGGTGTTGGATGTAAACGCTTTATCGCAGAACATTGAAGTCGGTGGTTTGCCTGTTCTGTGAAACAGGTTAGGTGACGATCTGTGGCAGGCGGAAGGACAGAGCACAGTGCTGGGGTGTAGCACACTGTTCAGCCCACACTGTTGATCGTGGGGCTCCGCGGCAGACGATCCACACATTTTTCCCTGTTGGCACTACGTCGTCAGCAACTAGGATAGCAGTAGGCATGGGATTACCGAAATTCGACCGTGGATCAGTCGAAACGTGTGCCCTAGTCACAAGAATCATGTTTCTCGTGACTCAGGGTCGATGGTCGTTTCTGTATACACCATCATCTAGGCGAACGGCTGTCGTGGGCTTTCCGACCGTCGGCTTTTTGGCCCGTGGCGTCAGTGTGCTGTTTCTGACCACAAATATTGCAGCCGTGTATTTTCCGATCGTCAAACGAAGCTGCAACTTTGGGAGAGGCTGTGCCGACCGTTTTGTAATAAAAACATCCCCTCTCATTTCATCCAGGCTTAGGAGTGGCTATGCACATAGTACATACGCATGTTTTTTATTTTTCTCTTTTCTCTTTCTACAACAATTTTTTAAATCGAACAAATTATTAAAGCTCTTACTTTATGAATTTTAATTTCTCATTCAATTTTTGTGTAAGAAAGAAGATATTTTAAACATCACCTTAATTCTTCCTATTAGTTATATAGTTTTACAGTTTCTTTTAACTTTTGTCGAAATTTCTGTATGTTTTGTTGTTCTTTGAAGAAGCAGGCCAATGCAGTGTTTTTTTGTTTTTGTCTTTTTTTTTTTTTAAATTTCATACACAGCGTTTACTGCTTCCTCTCTCTGCTTATTTATCAGAAACTATACGTTCGAGTATTTTTAATACGTGCAGCCATTTTCCTGAGTTGCTAATAAAAACTTCAATCATGGTAATCATAAAGATAACTTCCGTCTTTCGCAAATGAATTTTATTCTTGAGGTCCAGGCGTATTTCGCCTATTCACGTTACGCATCTTCAACGGTGTTCATTGTTCTGTGTTATTCACGTAGACATTTCTTGTCCCATATGTGATAAATTCACAGTGTACAGGTATCTTCTTTGTGCGTAACCTATACAGCAGAGGACTGTTCATGCTTGCACTGCTTTTGGCCACATGCTTTAGAGCTTACTTGTGCTCCTGTGCCACTGGTTAAAACATTCCACGTTTCAGTTGGTATACTAAGATTTGCCATCAATTGATTGACCAGATACCTGCGAGTTTAATGACCTTTTCTCCACTGGATATTTACCCCGTTATTACCACCTAGGCTTCATCGACCTGTTTGACAGAAGATGTGCCACTGCAGCCCACATGCGACAAAATAAATGTTCAAATGTTTGAAATCTTATGTGACTTAACTGCGAAGGCCATCAGTCCTTAAGCTTACACACAACTTAACCTAAATTATCCTAAGGACAAACACACACACCCATGCCCGAGGAAGGACTCGAACATCCGCCGGGACCAGCAGCCCAGTCCATGACTGTAGCGCCTTCTTAGACCGCTCGGCGACAAAATAATTGTACTTGGCTACACCCTGCGCTCCTCCGTACATCCCATTTCTTGTGTTTTCTTATACCGATATTGGTTGCAGTGAAAACTGTAGCAGCCATTTCGAAGTTTAGCACTGCACTTTTCAGTGGCAAAGCAGACATCTTCCTTGTCCTTCCAGAAAATGTAGTTTCATATGTATTTTGAATTTTGTCTGGAAACAAAGCAAATGAAACATAGAAATACTTCCGTCTCTTCTTGTGTGCTTCCGATGTGAATGTGTATGGTGTACAGTTGTTTGAACTTTTTCAGACAACTGTCAAACGTCGCTTCCATAAGAACACTTCCATTTCCACAAGATATTTTCTCCGCTTATTCACAGCTGTACACCATGACTGTTTTGTCAGGAACAGATTTGGCACCGACTTTCAAAGAACTTTTACCTTTATTTGATTTCTAAATGTCCTCGCTCAGTTGAAACTGCGATTAGAGCTAGAGTTCTGGGCCGCCCCAATAGCTTCCCCTTTTTTGCTTTACTCAATGCAGTCCACGAGTTCTCATAATTTGACATATTCGCGACGAAATATAATACTTTGTCTTTCAAATATTTCAGACACACCGCCTCTCAGAATCGACAGGGAAAGGCCTGACGGGGCAGTGCAAAGGGCGTCAATGGAACTACCCCCTCGCTTGCGGCACATCTGGCGATCGAAGTGACTGTTCGCAGTGCGATTACCAACAGGAAGATGTCCTTGACAAATTTTAGCACTGCTGACGCACTCGGACGTTTCAATCCTTCTCTAAGAACATTGTGGGACTGTATCCCCAAAGAACGTTATCGTACCCCTTTGGAGCGCAGCGCCACCGCAATTATTGCTTTCGTGTACAAGTTAGAATCAATAGGAACCATTCAAAACCATTAAACGAAATCTGAACATGTCCGAAGCTTCTAAGGGTACTTGTTCTTTCTCAACCTTTCTGTTCTCCACCCTCCTGCGGCATGATCATACATGAGCGCAACATTAAAGTGTGTGTCAATAAAGCAGTACGGCCTTGCCGCAGTGGATCCACCGGTTCCCGTGAGATCACCGAAGTTAAGCGCTGTCGGGCGTGGTCGGCACTTGGATGGGTGACCATCCAGGCCGCCATGCGCTGTAGCATTTTCCGGGGTGCACTCAGCCTCGTGATGCCAACTGAGGAGCTACTCGACCGAATAGTAGCGGCTTCGGTCAAGAATAACATCTTACGACCGGGAGAACGGTGTGCAGACCCCACGCACCTCCTATCCGCATCCTCCCGAGGAGATCACGAATGTAAAATTAGAGAGATTAGAGCGCGCACGGAGGCTTTCAGACAGTCGTTCTTCCCGCGAACCATACGCGACTGGAACAGGAAAGGGAGGTAATAACAGTGGCACGTAAAGTGCCCTCCGTCACACACCGTTGGGTGGCTTGCGGAGTATCAATGTAGATGTAGATGTAGATGTAGATGTAGATGTAGGATGACACGGCGGTCGGATGGACCCGATAGGCCATTCGTGGCCTGAAGACGGAGTGCTTTTGAGTGTCAATAAAACAGTTAAGCGTCCCTCTAAGATCCCCTCCTCCCCAGTTCGGCCACACCCTCGGTGCCACCCACGCAACTTTGTCGAGCACGTTACGAATGTTCGTGTCAGGAATTTCAACGCGACTGGCGGGTACTGTAGTGCCAGAAGGGGGGCAATCCGCAGTAAAGTGTTATCGAATGGGTTGCCTAACAATCAGGCGCTACAATAGATGCAAGGCTGAACTGGTGTTGAAATTCTGACAGGTGCATTTGTAACGTGCTCAACAAAGTCGCATGGGTGGCACGGACGGTGTGGCCGAACTAAGGGTAAGGGAATGTTAGTAGGACGCTTTACCGCCTGCACTCCTTCACACGTGATGTCTTTCCGACAGTGATAGCATCTTTCCGCAGGCCAGAATCCCGTAAGATTTGTTTTAGGAGGACGACAGTGAACTGCTACTGATGTCTTTCCCACCATATTCGCCTAACCGGAACCCGATGTAACAGTGTGCGGTCCTACAAGTCACCAGCTCGTCGCCCACAAACCTCTGGCGTGGTAACCCGTGCGTAGACACCTGCTGACGCTGAACCCATTCGAAGCGGAATCGATCCCGTATTGCGTTCCAAAGGTGGAACAGACTTTGCTAAGCAGGTGGTCCTAGTGTTTTGCCTCTAGAGCGTAAAAATCCTATACAATCACAGCAATATATGCAACGACAATGCATGCAATTCATTACTGTTTCAAAATATCCAAGAACAAGATACACTACTGGCCATTAAAATTGCTACACCAAGAACAAATGCAGATGATAAACGGGTATTCATTCGACAAATATACTAGAACTGACATGTGATTACTTTTCACGCAATTTGGGTGCATAGACACTAAGAAATCAGTACCCAGAACAACCACCTCTGGCCGTCATAACGGCCTTGATACGCCTGGGCATTGAACCAAACACAGCTTGGATGGCGTGTACAGGTACAGCTGCCCATGCAGCTTCAACACGATACCACTGATCATCAAGAGTAGTGACTGGCGTATTGTGGCGAGCCAGTTGCTCGGCCACCATTGA
Source organism: Schistocerca serialis cubense (assembly GCF_023864345.2). NCBI lineage: Eukaryota > Metazoa > Arthropoda > Insecta > Orthoptera > Acrididae > Schistocerca > Schistocerca serialis. The sequence continues at coordinate 100,785,130 of NC_064649.1, forward strand.
CCAGAAGTTTTCAATTGGTGAGAGATCTGGAGAATGTCCTGGCCAGGGCAGCAGTCGAACATTTTCTGTGTCCAGAAAGGCTCGTACAGGACCTGCAACATGCGGTCGTGCATTATCCTGCTGAAATGTAGGGTTTCGCAGGGATCGGATGAAGGGTAGAGCCACGGGTTGTAACACATCTGGAATGTAACGGCCACTCTTCAAAGAGCTGTCAATGCGAACAAGAGGTGACCGAGACGTGTAAACAATGGCACCCCATTCCATCACCGCGGGTGATACGCCAGTATGGCGATGACGAATGCACGCTTCCAATGTGCGTTCACGGCGATTTCGCCAAACACGGATGCGACCATCGTGTTGCTGTAAACAGAACCTGGATTCATCCGAAAAAATGACGTTTTGCCATTCGTGCACCCAGGTTCGTCGTTGAGTACACCATCGCAGGCGCTCCTGTCTGTGATGCAGCGTCAAGGGTAACCGCACACACGGTCTTCGAGCTGATAGTCCATGCTGCTGCAAACGTCGTCGAACCGTTCGTGCAGATGGTTGTTGTCTTGCAAACGTCCCCATGTGTTGACTCAGTGATCGAGACGTGGCTGCACGATCCGTTACAGCCATGCGGATATGATGCCTGTCATCTTGACTGCTAGTGATACGAGGCCGTTGGGATCCAGTACGGCGTTCGCTATTACCCTTCTGAACCCACCGATTCCATATTCTGCTAACAGTCATTGGATCTCGACCAACGCGAGCCGCAATGTCGCGATACGATATACCGCAATCGCGATAGGCTACAATCCGACCTTTAGGCTACAATCCTCCTTACGCGAGCCATCACAACAACGTTTCACCAGGCATCGCCGGTCAACTGCTGTTTGTGTATGAGAAATCGGTTGGAAACTTTCCTCATGTCAGCACGTTGTAGGTGTCGTCACCGGCGCCAGCCTTGTGTGAATGCTCTGAAAAGCTAATCATTTGCATATCACAGCATCATCTTGCTGTCGGTTAAATTTCGCGTCTGTAGCACGTCATCTTCATGGTGCAGCAATTTTAATGGCCAGTGGTGTATTTATTACGTTACTATTCTCTCCTTCGTCCAAGCAGGCCTCAGAAGGCCCAATGGTAACGACTGAGTCTGTGTCATCCTGAGCAGGTAGGACTCATTGGATGTGAAAATGAAGGGCATATGGTCAGCACACCGCTTTCCCGCCGTTGTCAGCTATGGTGATTGTAGCCGCTACTTTCCAATCAAACAGCTCCTCAGTTGGCCTCACAAGGGCTGTTTCTCATTTTTTTGTAATTTTATGGTTCATTATCTTTGCGATTGCTTTCTCGTACTATGACAATGTCAGATATAACCTCATAATTAGGTATCATAAAATGTTAAACCAGCATGCTTATCGTAGGTGACACTGTGACAACGCTTCTGTGTCAAGTGTGCTGATTTAATATTTTATTATATTTGCTAATGGTCTGTGCGACTGGAATTGGTGGTCAATAAAAGAATCATCCAGCCAGCTGCTTACGTTGGTGTTACCGTGGCCTACTAATTACACAGCATCGAGATGTTCTGCAACATCACAAGAAAGCTTAAAGCCCGTTATTTGCAAAAACTGACGCAAAATAAGAGCTTTCTGCATCACAGCTCGGACGCAACATAACGAGCCATAGAAAGCTCTCGTTACGGGCTGTATGAAACATCACTGCCCAACAAAGAGTCACCTGTTCCCGCCGCACCCCGCAATTCCTCCGCTGTGTCCAACAACAATACAGCTTGTTGACACGGTTTAATTTTCGCTCACCCCATTATTTTCGTTCCGTAGTCGAAAATAATTTCAGTGAAATGCTATTATTTTTCTTTTATTTCCCTTTCGGCTTTTGCCAAACTACTCTGAATTCAAAGCTAATTTCTTTTCAGTGATTCACGGGGTTGATTTACTGGAAAAACTCAATTATAGGTTGGTCATAAAGGCATTTTCGTACTAGCTGGACGAAGCAAATAACAAGTTTCGAATTTTCTAATTTAATTCTGTTTGCATTTCATTACTTTTGTAAAATACTCTCGCTAACTTTGAAAAACGGAGTTAGTAGGAACAAATTAATATTGATAACAAAGCAGGGGACACAAGCATTTGTTGTTTTTTTCTGAGAAGGTCTATATCTATAAATCGTTCGATCAAGTACAATAATAACGATAGCCATTACATTCTTTCTGACCCATTGTTAAAAAAGCAATAATACAGCATTTAGACAGACTGACGGATCATCTAATGATTGCATCCTGTAGTAACTCCTAAAATATTAAAATGGGCTCATTGAGATCATATACGATCTCCCAAGTTTCTTGCCACACAAGATTCATCACGTAACCACAGAATAATAGTCAACACACAGAAAAGCTTTACAGAAGTTTCCAAACTTGTGACCTCTACATTAATAAACGTAAATTTTTTATCCATGCTTTTCTGTCTAACACAATTTGCTTAGTTGCGTTTACATTCCTTGAAACTCGAATATGACGTTTATCTAGAATCTTATATTTTCTGCTAGATATCTGGAATATTCTATAGAAACTTTTTCTAGGAAATCTGCATATGTAGAGATATAGCCAGTCAATATTTCGCTTGAATCTGCTGTTCTGGTGTGTGGATCTGAGCTCGTTAATAGAGATATGTACACAGTTGTTAGCTGTCTGTAGGCACAACACACACGTTCTTTTGTTTTTTTTTTCTATACTGCATGAGACAGACGACTGCAAAGAGAGGGAAAAAACCTGGACTTGTTTCCTCTAACATTTGTTGCCCAAAAATCCTACCTCCTTTTACCCACCCAGTTATATCCATTGCACAGCCAGATACTGCAATTTCTGAAAAATGTGTTTCTTTTTATCTTCGCTTCCGAAACGACACTGCCACCAGCAGAAGCCATTGTCGAGCAGCTGTCCGTGAGGGTGCAAAAGAGCCTCATTTTCGGCAGCGAAGATACCATCGTGTACCTCAAGTCTGCCGCCAGCCTCAGCAGCAACAACAACAATAACAATAACAACAATAACAATAACTATCTTCTTGACAACAATAATCACCTCCTGATTAACAACAACATCACCAACTGCGACGACGATAGTTTCTATAACAACAGCAGTCTCCTCAACAATGACAACAACAGTAACAGTAACAATGACGGCAGTCACCTCCTGCAGAGTCACAACCTGAACCCCAGTCCATTCTTCGAACAAAGTCGGCTCCACTCCTACCAGCAACTGCAGAGCCAATCTGTCCACCAGTTTCACAGTCATCCCCTTCACCAGCACCACCAGGGACAGCATCACCTTCCCCACCAGTACCACAACCTCCACCCTCTGCATCACCAACACCAACACCAGCATCACCAGGAACACCACAACACGCAGCAGCACTACCAGCCACAACAAAGCCTCCCCCACCACCACAACAGCCACCACACACACACGCCACACCAGCAGCAGCAACAGCAGCAGTCGCCACAGCTGCCCCAGTGGCTGGGCGGCCAGTCGCAGGCGCAGGCGCAGGTGCGCCCCTTCCACCACCAGCACCAGCACCCGCAGCACCTCCACCAGCCGCTGCAGCACCAAGTGGGCCACCTCGGCACCCAGCAGCAGCAGCTGCCGCCGCACCACGGCGCCACCGGCTACACCAGGGAGGCCCCGGCCTCTCCTGGCGACCTCAGTGAGTCTTCGGCACTTGCTGTTCGCTGTCTTGATGTTGTTGACGTTGGTGTAAGCACCTTTGAGCTGATGCGTGCGTGTTGTGTGTGTGAGAGCAGATTGGCCAGAACCTGGATCACGAACCTGCTGTGGTAGGGGCAGGCTTCGTGCTCTAGTGAGGAACAAAAGTTTTGGCACAGAACATAACCAGCTTTCCACATTCCTCACCAGTCTTTTGCACTATCTATGGTGGCGCTTACGAGGAAATACTCTAATGCGTCAATAAACGATGAGGAAAGTTGGTGAGTTTTTACAGGCGTCAAAATAGTGCCATGTGTGTTTTTTGTCCCTAAATTGACACTTTTAAGTGGTAACACTCTCTGTAAAAAGTAATTTTACATTCTGGGTTTAGAGGAAATATCTTTGAAACGATAATGTATATAAGGAATTTTTCATATAAAAGTTGATACGTAATTAACGTCCTTGAAAACCATATAACTTTTGTAATTTGAAATTTTGCAAAACATCCCACCAGTGTTAACTAATTTCTCAAAAATGTGAACTTTTGTTACTGCGTTAAGTTAAATAATCTTTAACTACCTCCCTGTGTAACAAAGACGGTTTGTGAAATTCTGTTACTGGAAAACAAGCTGTGCACAATGTGCTATCAGAGTATTTTCTGCACACCTGATTAAAATATCTAAACATTTATTATTCGTCTATTTATTTATTTTACAAACATTTGTTTCATGTTTTGAATTGTTTTGTTTACTGTTTCACAAACATATATTTTGTTGATTTAAGATAGTAACTGACTATTACAGCAGAAAATAATTAAAATAATGGCAATCTGTATAGAAATACTTGAAACAAACGCTTTGTTCCACCATACTCATAAAATGAAGGACATTTATTCACACAGGATGGAAAAAACAATATAAAACAAAATGCAGTAGGATTCAAATTGTCATAGATGATACTAAAAAAATCCTTATTTGTACAAAGCATATTTCAGTTCACTGGTAATACTTAGCGAAGAGAATTGATTGTGTACTAATGACCAGTTCTGGATGCTGTCGCAAGGACAGCTGGGGCTTCAAACAAAGATTCTCGAATTCTCAGTCCAAACCCACCATTCCTTTCTTTTAAAACTAAGAAAAGGTGAATCGTCAGTGTGAAAAAACCATTGTGACCATCATACTTGAGGCCAAGAAACTTCTTCGTCTGATTATCCTGAAGGACTTGAGAGCACAGGTACAGATATGGTATACACGCAGCTTTTGATACTGGAAGAACACTGATAGAAAATTTTCTGATCTATTTCTGCTGAATTATTTTGATATCAATTTCCGATTGAGAAACAATATATTTAAGCTGCAGTCACTAATATGTAATCAATTCTTTTCACCAAGGCTATCAGTGTATTGAAATATACCTGACACTTATCAGGATACTTAGAGAACCACCCATAACAATTTTAAATCCTGCTGTATTTTGTTTTATATTGTGTTCTCAGGTATGTACATTATGTGAAGAAATTTTGTTCATTTTATGTATATTGTGTAAGAATACATTATGTTTTAAGCATTTATTTACAGATTATCATCATTTTAATGAATCTGTATTGTAATAATGAGTTATTATTGGCAATTAACAAAATACATGTTTCTGAAATGCTAAATATATATATATATATATATATATATATATATATATATAACATAAAATAACAATTTAAAACATAAAACAAATATAAGTAAAATAACTAAGCTAATAATAAATGTTTAGATATTTTAATTTGATATGTTGAAAATGCCCTGATGGGATATTGTCTAGGGCTTATTTTCCAAAAATTGTATTTCAGGAAACAAGATTTATTACACAGGAGTTTATGTGGCTTGAAATCTTCATTATGTTGTAACAAAAGTATTCATTTTTCAAAAGTAATTAATGTTGATGTGGCATTTTGCAAAATTTCAAATTGTTACAAAAGTTGATTATACTGTTTTCAAGAATTTCAATTACATATGAACCTTTATATGAAATAAATTTATATCATCGTTTCAAACATATTCGCTCTTAACTTAAACTGCCAAATTACCTTTTTTGGATGGTTTTTACGACTTAAAAGTGAAATTGGTCAAAAACAAAAAAATCGTATTACTGTTTCTCCACCTACCCCCTCCCAGCCTACACACCACCTACTGAGTTACATCAAGATCGTGTATTGACACTTGGGAATGTTCCCTTGTTTTTTTTTTTTTTTGTGAGCTCATCACTTTGGCTCTGACGAACCACTCAGTGCCAGAATAAATTTCTAATGCTGAATGTGGAAATACCTCCATTTTGTTCTACCATTTCAGGTTTTTTTTTACCAAATAAGATCTCATATTTTAAAGATTTAAGTAACTGAAGCACAAAAAATATAATTTCAGACATGGTCTACGTTTATATAATGCTCAGAAACATTTAACTCAGAAACTATCTCATTTTTTTTATTTCCTCACCGAACCTTCATCTTTGCTGTCCCTCCTGAACACCCATCATACTTTCATTTCACCGCCCCCAATACGTTTTCATCTCGTTAGTATCCTCGAGAACACACTCTTCTTGCTCTTTATTATAACATACAGATTTCAGGGACATGGTAAAAACGTGAGTGTAGGTGGTGGACATTTACACTCTTGTTACACCCCAAATTCCTGAAAATTTCGAACATGGTCTTGACAATGTTCTTGTAATTTGGGAATTCTTTAATCCCCTGAATGTTTTCAGTAAAAACCATGAAGGCAGCCAATCAACCATTTTCTTTAACACTCTCTCGTTGTATACTCGAATTCGTGATCTTTCATCAATTTGAGAACCAATAAAAATTGCACCTTACGACTTTTCTGAATTTATCTTGACCGATGGAGGGAAATTTCGTAGAAATATACTTAAAGTGGGATGCATCTTGTGAAAAAGCCGTTACAAACTGCTTCATCGAACCCAGTTTGATATGTAGTGGTGGGAGAAATACTTGTTGTGGTCTACAAGTGATTCAAGTTAGAGGTCCTTTGTCCCAGCCTCAAAATGTCCCTGATTTGGTCAAATCTTTGCACTCTGATGCTTTTGCTTTGACTAGTTATCCCATTCGCTTAAAAAGTAGGGTATTTTCCTGCATTCATCGCACTGTCGTAGCTAAATTCCTCTAACAAAAAATAAAATAAACTTTATCGCATTATGAAAAAAGTACATTATAGAGGAAAACCTAGAGCGATTTTGTAATCGGCAGAGAAAATGTAGTTACGAACACACATCATGCAGCCTAGTACTGCCACTCAAAAGTCTTGCTTGTAGCCTTCTGCCTATCTTGAAATGTCTTAAAATAATGGTCAGAATATCATTTCACTTGACTGTATGTGAGATACATACCATAAAACATTCCTCTACATAGAAGTATTAGCACTGCCATCATTATTTCCAATATGATACATATATTTGGAAAACTAAAAACCGTACGAAAAATATTTCCTGTGAAGAGCAGATGTCGAACTCAAATTCATTGGAAGAGTCATACGGATATGAAGTTCACCTGAGAAAGACATGTAAAACCATCGTTCGACTGATTCTTGAATATTGTTTTTCACGGAGGTTTCATAGAAAAAATACCGAAGTACGAAAATTAACGATGTTAATTATCTGGCTGTAAATCATGCAATGAAGAACAAGTTATCCACAAAGACTTTCGACCACTTACATTATGGAGGGCTGGAAGAGAAGGCGCATACAGTAATGTGTGTTCTATTTACTGTTTCACGGCCAGAAAACAGTAAATATACGTAACTAGTCTACTTCCTTACACACTCAATAACGTACTTCCTGTTTCCCTTCCGATTTTGAAGACACATACCGCTTCTCAGCTGTAATGGTCCATTGGTACACCTGAGATGCCTGATACCTCAGAAGCGGGATACAAGTGATGCAGCAATTCTAGTCACTGTAGCTCATTTATACAAAGCATTCACAGGTCATCCAGACCGTTCCACATGAAATGGGCATACTGTTTCAATGATGAAAGTTGGTTCAGGTCTTACTCGTCCTTGCATCCCAGCAGCACACTGTAACATTGCATTTACAAGCGATGTCTTTGTACCTTCCACGATTCCAATGTCTAAACAGTGTTATATGAAGCTGTTCCAATACTGCCCCATGCCTCTCTGCCAGTACAATAACGTCCGCATGTCAGCTGATTGCCCAGCATTGCCCACAGGCACCTGGCACCCATGCATGGACACTCCAGCTCGAAGAGCCTGTCTTATGTATTTGATCCAGAACATGGAAGAACCCCAAAATCTTCACTGAGTAAATTAGGTATCTGGATTCTTACTCTGGGAGAAGTAAGGTAACAATCTCTTACAGTCATGTACATTTAGGTTCATTTGATTTTCCTCTGATGCACCTCAGATGAACACTAAGATGATCTCCCTGTGTTGACCAGGAACTGCAAATATGTTTTCCTATCTTTGTTGCATATATATTTTCCCATCTTTATCCGTACAACCAGTCATATAGTAGTCATTTACGGCTAACATGTCTCCATGCTCAGTCATTAAGGACTAAGTAGATCCACATTTTTAAGACTCCTCGTGAAAGCTGTTGTCACTAATATTTCAATAACTGTTACGTACGTGGCATGCGGCTACAAACCGCCTTTTGGTCCTCTCTCTGCCTGTCCATCTCGTCCCCCCATCCACTCTGCCCACCCCTTCCTTCCCTCTCTCCATCCATCACCTCCTTCCTCCTTTCTGTCTGTCCATCTCTTCCTCGCCCTCTCGCACTTTCCATCTTCTTCCCCTTCCGTTTGCTCAGCCATGCATATACCCCCCCCCCCCCCCCACACACACACACGCGCTCTAGATGATTGTATAGAGAAATCACTGTACTAGTACTTAAGGATACGCATTTCTGTGCCAAAACTTCCATGTGTGAGTGTGCTATTTGGATTCCCTTCTCTGCTGATTGATATTGAATTGCTGTTAATGTTGGATGTTGGTGTTGGTTGCTGGCTGTTGTTGATTAATGGCTGTTGGTTGTTAGGTGTTGATTCCTTACTACCATTTGAGTACTAGGTGTTGTGTTTGTGTTAGAACTAAAATAACGGCGATTACAGGATGCAGTGCGAGAATCTCACAGAGTTGTACTGTTGTTTGGTGTTTAATGTATATTATGTGTATGTATGTATGTATGTAGATGATAGCAATACCTTTTTGCTGTATGTTCTAGTTTCTATTAGGAGCCAGGAGGTGTGACACATACACACACACTTTGGCTGTTGATGTTGAGTGTTTGAATGTTCGTATCTTTTACTTTTATTTTGCCTTCTTTGATTTTTTTCTATCAGATTTGGTTGTTACTATTGTTGTTGTTGTTGCTGTTGTTGTTGTTGTTGACAATGATGATGTTAATGTTATTGTTGGTGTTATTATTTTGCTGTTGTTGTTATTATTGTTGTTGTGCTGTAGTGCTGGCGTTTGCAGGTCACAAAAAGGAAAGCACAAACATGATATTTCCTCAAAGAAAAACAAGTAAATGTCATAGTTCTGTTTTAGAAGTTGTGTTGTAGAAACAGCAGAAAAATAGGAAAAGAAACAGTTGTACTGAAAAAAATGAACCCTACAGTTACCACAAACAACACCGCCTTAAATCTAGCTGTCTGTCTGTCTGTCTATCTGTCTATCTCTATGTTTCTGCCTGTCTTGTGGTGTCTTGTCTAGACTATGTTGCCTTGGTCCCTTCTATCGCTGTGTGTGTGTGTGTGTGTGTGTGTGTGTGTGTGTGTGTGTGAGAGAGAGAGAGAGAGAGAGAGAGAGAGAGAGAGAGAGAGAATGCACGTACGAAAGGGTATAAAAGAACCTCTGTGTGTCTGTGGGGGAATGTGTGCGCGTGTGCCCGCTTGTTCGTTTGTTCTTGTGTTTTTTTCCTTCTCTGTTATCTTCTTTCAGACACGTGATGGCGAGAAGGGGTAGCGACGCCATCTTTTGGGACTAGGCGAACTGAGAGCGATCCAGCTCTTAAGGTAACCCACCAACCCTTGCCCCAGACCTCCATAACAAGATTTTTTTTTAAAAAAAAAGCACACACAAACAAACGCACTCAATTACGACCTGCATCATTTCCTGTCAAACGTTCCGTCTCTTCGCACACTTCGACTGCGAGCTCTTAATGTACCCAACACCTGTTCCAACGTTTCGGTATCCCAGATGTGATCTACCCCCCAGCGGGAACGAGTGTTCTGTCTGGTTGACAGTACAGCTTCTTTCATTTCCTTTCCTCATCAAACTTAGCAGTCCTGTCCTCGTGTTGCGACTAAATGTGTGGCCTTTGTTTGCTGCCTGATCTCCAGTCGCAAGCAGGACAAAGTTCGCAGCTCCTCTCGTAGACTACTAGGCAACCGGTAAAAAATGTGCAGAAGTGTCGTGGGAAAGATGTGGAATCGTCAACTTGGAAAAGCACCTGAAAATATGCTTCCCAGGATTCATCTTATGTTCCCATGTTTCTTCATTTAAATACAAATCAAAAATAAGCTTCAAAAACCAGATAGCCGTTCACAAATAAAACAGCACCTTCCTTATTTATATAGAAACTTGCCTGATGTGAGGGAAGTACAAGGGTAATTTATCATTCTAAGAGACAGTTGTCTTCAGTGGTTTTTCATGTGAACTATTTTATATCCGCAGAGGGAAACTTATCAGTTTATTTCTGAATAATACTGTGGTTCTAAATACTGCCCTTCATATTTAACAGTTGTAGAAGCGAAAGTCGATAAGAAATTTATAAAGCAGTGACTGTATGGTGGTACAGTTTAGCCATTACAATGAAAATGCAGTGAAGAGATCAACCTGTTGATATACAATTTAATCAAGGCATCTGAAACAGCAGTTTCGTTGCTTTGATTGAAATCATCTCACTGAAAATAGAGAAGCACCCAAAACTAAAACACATACAATTCTGCATTTATGAAACGCCGACCACAGTAAGATATTTTGGTAATAAGATCCACAGAAATAAGGCATCGCTGACGTGTGTCCGACCATCATAAACTGATATAAAAATGTGGAATGAGAATTTAATGGAAAGCAAAGCTACTTAGTGTACACTCGTTTGATTGAAAGTCAGAAGTAGTTTTATGAAATAAAACATATTTGTACGAGACAAATTGTTGGTCAAGTGATGCATGACGGAGGAGCAGTTGACCCATCTTCAAAGAAACTTCATGTATTAGGAACAAACAAATGGGAAAAAACTTACAAAATAAAAATGTCATCTGGATTCGGCCCCTTCACGGACAAAACGTTCACAATAAGAGAGAAACAGCAGCACGAAGAAATGTGAAAGGCAGCAACAAAAGTATTAAGTGCTGCAGCAAATCAGAATGAGAAACTACGAAAATAAATTGAAATGTTAATATAAAATAAAAGAAGACATAAAAATAAAGTCGTTACAAAAGATTACAAGAAATAAGGTCCCGAAAGAATTTCAGTTAGAACAGAATGAAGTGTCTTAGCATCATATGTCAAGATCACTGTCTTGTACATAGCAGTGCAACAGTAACTCACCACTTCATTTTGTCGTGGAGAAGAAACTCCTGTGAGTTGTAACTGCCATATTCTGGAAATAACGAAATGCCGTTACGATAGAAGTTATACCAGTAGACTGAGGTATTTATTTCTGCACCCTAAGAGACTTAAAACCAAAGATAGTTCTTTTGGACTTTACATCCGAACAAGGCCCTCAATTTCTGTTCCTCTCAGAACCCAACACGAGCGTTTCACTGATTTTGAAAAACGAGTAGTTCACTACCTTCAGAATTTTTTCTTTTTTTGTTGTTTGTAGCCAATATCATTACCAGTAAGAGAAGATTAAACAACAGATTTATTAAGACTAGCACTGAATGTACTTATAAAATACTTAAAATACTACAATTACGAACTCACTTTCATTTCGCCCATGTTGCAATGTCCTTCCTTATGGCATAGGCTAATTCAACCTACCTTGTGAGGAAAGCAACTGCTACACGGCGAGAAAGTTGGTTCTATTAGTATTCTAGTATTTTATAAGGTGACTCGTTAGCATACCCAGCAGGATTTTAATGAGATGGTCCCTGGTTGCAAAAACCTATATGTTTATTTTATGCCAGCAATACACCTTCTTATGGACACGCTTTCTCAGACATCGACATACGTCACAAAACATTCTGGCTTCCATCTTCATCGATATGACTTTTATTCATTTCCTACATCCGCTATTATTACTCCTGGTGTTGGTGGACCAGTTTTTCCGTACAAAATTCTCAACTCCTGTGTGTGTTTACTTCCATACCCTGGCCTCTGTGTATCCACTCTATTGCCTCTGTCAACCCTTCCGCCCTCTCCCATACTTACACGGTGTCGTTTGGTGGTTGTTTAGGTGTTTTGTGCCTCTTGCTGGTGTTGTGTTTTAGACGTGCTACCGTATGTTTTCTTTCTTTGATATATTATTTTAAGAATGTGTTTTTTATTGTTGTTATCTGTATGGACTCTCTCACATGCCTAAATCGTCATTATCGTTATGATTACTGTTATTATTATCATCATCATTATTATTATTATTGTTATTATTACTAAACCCTTACCCTGTATACCCTACGTGACTCTTGCCGGCCTTCTTAGAAGGCTTGTTGATGTTGTAACTTTTTTACATAGATGTTGTGTTTCTTTATTACAATCATTATTGTTGTTGTTGTTGGTACATGCATTGATGTGTATATGTGTTTCTCAATATTATTATACTTTTTTGGTATGTTTATACTGTTACCTCTTTGTTTCTTTTCATTCCAGTGTCCAGCTCTATGTGTCTGTGTGTGTTTTGCTCTTAGAAGTTTTTGTAATGCCATTGCAACCTGTTATTTTGTATTATCGTATGGACTGTGATGTACCTTTTTTATCCCTTGCTATTATTATCATCATCATAGATATTATTTTTATCACAGTAAAAATGCCAGTATGTCGCTATATCATCAGTGCAAGTGTATATTTCGATGGCTTTTATTCTGCCTCAACAGTTTCATCTAACTACATTAAAGAATTACTTTTCATTTCATATTTAAAGTACTTTTCTGTTACTGGCATTTTTACCAACTTTTTTTATGTTTTGTGCATATGTTTAGAGTTGACACCCTTTTTTATTTGCACTGTACAAAACAATTCCTTGTGTATTGCTTGTCACCTGCGGTGGCTGTATCCTCCAACTCGTGGAGTGCTGCACAGTGCTTCAGAATGCGCAGCTTAACTTCGTATCAGAGGTGAACACATGCAATTGCATGACACTACATGTCAGACGGATACAGCTGCCGCAGAAAGTTCCCCGCAGGTAAAAGACGAATCCCCAGAAGATTGCATTGCCTCTGTCCACCCCAATAGAGGTAGGTTTCTGGGTTGGCGGAAGGAACCGTGCTGCCATAATGCAACCACAATCATGCACGTCCTTGTGGCAACAAAAGGACACTTACCGCGCTGCTCTTAAGGAAGCAACTGACTTTCCCTCTTTATTTTTTACATTACCAACAATAATCGACAAATTCTATAACATGCAACTTTAGTGGATCGTCAACGTCTTGCAATATAAAAATAGTCCAGTGAGAGGGAGTTATATAAAAAGTAAACTTCTCCTTACCTTTTTGATGGCTGCGCTAATCCAGAGCTAAAATTATCAGTCCATGACTATCCAAGAAAGAGATCTCGGTTTGCTTCAAGACATGAATGGAAACTAATTACTTACTGTTGTGCGTTTGTTACATTTTCTTGAATGCAGACATTATCGTGGCACACTTAGGAACACAATGGAATAGCTTCATTGACATTGCTCTTTAGTTCGTATTTATAATTTTAACAGTCACAACAAATAGGATACATACGCCATGACTTCACAGAACTGACTCGTAACTACGACTCCTTGTCTCGCATGGTGACAACAACCTCCAAAGACAATCTTACACGAAAGATACATATTGTCACTGTTTAGACCGAAACAAAATGTCCCTTGTGACATTGTGATGATGTGAAGAAAATCTATATTCATGCCACAGTTTTTTACAATACCTTATTTTCAGTTTACGACATGTATCACTTTATTCATTTTTATTGAAACTGATCGTAATAAATACTAAGATGGCTAGCTTTCTGCAGTGCACATACTTCCGCTTAAAAACATACCGAACATTCTCATAAATACCAAAAAAATATAGTAGAAATACTGAAAAATGCAATAAAAATCCGGGCTCCCCTAAAAAAAAAAAAATCACATACCGCGCAAATACGACTGAAATGGTATCGGATGACTCATAGATAGAGAGACCGGCATCGATCGACTCTATCTAGAAAACGAATTTTAGTCTAGGCTTGTTACAAGCACCGTGAGAGTTTCTACTTAAGTCACGCAGGAGAGTAACTCATTTTTACCACGCAACAAGTTTGATGTAATAATTATTGTTGATTTCTCCGACTTGGCTTACTGTAATTAATGAAAGAGAATTTTGCACCAAATGCATTTCGCCTCTATTTACAAATAATCTTCTGTAGTCATTACTGCCTCTTGTTTATGTATTCTCTAAACCACTGCTCCTTCCATTTTTGATAGCAGTAGTTGATGTCGAAATAAACTTCGTTACGCACATACATTCGACAGTGTTTACCTTTCTGCACTTTTTCGCCGGCCGCGGTGGTCTAGCGGTTCTAGGCGCTCAGTCCGGAACCGCGCGACTGCTACGGTCGCAGGTTCGAATCCTGCCCCGGGCATGGATGTGTGTGATGTCCTTAGGTTAGTTAGGTTTAAGTAGTTCTAAGTTCTAGGGGACTGATGACCATAGATGTTAAGTCCCATAGTGCTCAGAGCCATTTGAACCATTTTTTTGCACTTTTTCTTACCTGCATTTGAGTTATGTACACTTCACATCACTTTCGGAAATCGAACTGAAGTTCTCTCTCAGCACAGTAGTACAGCGTTAATTATTGTAAAAAAGTAATACTATCCTGAGTGAGAACATGAATAACTTCAGTTCGATTTTCAAAAATGGGGTGAAGTGTAAGTGACGCAAATGCATGGTAAAAAAAACTGCATTGAGGTAAAAACTGCATTGAGGTAAAAACTGCATTGAGGTAAAAACTGCATTGAGGTAAAAACTGCATTGAGGTAAAAACTGCATTGAGGTAAAAACTGCATTGAGGTAAAAACTGCATTGAGGTAAAAACTGCATTGAGGTAAAAACTGCATTGAGGTAAAAACTGCATTGAGGTAAAAACTGCATTGAGGTAAAAACTGCATTGAGGTAAAAACTGCATTGAGGTAAAAACTGCATTGAGGTAAAAACTGCATTGAGGTAAAAACTGCATTGAGGTAAAAACTGCAGAAAGGTAAAAACTGCAGAAAGGTAAAAACTGCAGAAAGGTAAAAACTGCAGAAAGGTAAAAACTGCAGAAAGGTAAAAACTGCAGAAAGGTAAAAACTGCAGAAAGGTAAAAACTGCAGAAAGGTAAAAACTGCAGAAAGGTAAAAACTGCAGAAAGGTAAAAACTGCAGAAAGGTAAAAACTGCAGAAAGGTAAAAACTGCAGAAAGGTAAAAACTGCAGAAAGGTAAAAACTGCAGAAAGGTAAAAACTGCAGAAAGGTAAAAACTGCCAAATATGTGTGTGTGTGTGACGAAGATTCTTTCGACATCTACCTTTGCTAACAAAAAGGGGTAGAAACACCAGTGACCACAGAAGATGCTTTGCAAATAAAAGCGAAACTCGTCTGGTGTAAAACTCTCTTTAATTAACTGCAGTAAGCTTAATATGAGGAAACCGGTAATGGTTGATTTTAACAGGTGCTACGGAAGATTACCAAGCAAACGAACGCATTGTTTCAGTACTACCTGATTTGGCGCTGCCTATTTAGTTAGTATTAGAATTTCTCTGGCATGGGGATATTACTTCTGGTAATTTCAGTGCTCTGTAATAGCGTGTGGAGGCCTCTAATCGTTCTTTTCGACTAAATTTGAACTTTTTTGTCACCAAGAGTGAAAATTGTGAATTCGACGCTAACATCGGTTAGCCACTCCTTCCCACCCACATCCCCCAATCTTACCAATGAAATTACGCCAAGGACCGCCAGCAGTCAGTCCAGTGACGGTGAAAAGTATGGATTTCTCACTGAAATTCATCGTCTTTTCTACTGTTTTTATACGTCTATGTTCCGTCAAACCAACTGCCACATAATGGGTGTCATGCCTTTAGCAATCAACCCTTTGTATTTGATGACCTTCAGATCTAAAAATAAAACAAATCAAAAACTAAGTACGTTGTTTCAGTTAATTTACTAGAGGTACGAAAGTATTCCAGGTAACGATTGCATTTGCCTGCGTTGTTCTACAAGCAACACTTTCGTATCCATCGGAACTACACACCGGGATGATGTTATGCAGCTGTGAACTATGATATATTTATATAACTTTCGAAGGTGGTGTGGGGGAAGAGGGGGGGGGGAGGCGCAGAACAGTGGGGGGGGGGGGGGAGGAGGAGGAGTGGGGTAGGAGAGAGAAGGAAGTGGGGTAAATGAAATAAAGTTATAAAATGTGAAGAAGCACAGCTCATTTTATTTTATCATCTCACACATTTTGCACGCATGATGTCTCTTTGGGCGTATGTTGGGAGACTCATGCCCGGAGTTGCTTTTTGCTTCCCAGAGTATAAGTCAAGCAAGCTTGGTGGGAAACTATGTTAAAATTGCTTCAACAGCTCCAGAGTTAGCATCCGCCTTCCTTCCTCCCTTAAATCTACCCTTAGTGAGAGAGTAACATGAAGTGAGTTCCAGTTACTTACAAAGACAGGTGCGGAAGAAGATAGAAGTCACTGAAATAGCGGTATATGAAATATATCAAAAGCTTAAGAACTGTAAATATATCACACTATGCAAGAGACACCAGATTTTTTTTCACTAACCTTGGTTCTTTCGTGGAAATCACTATTGTATCAATTACTAGGGGCGTCGTTTGTTATTTGTTGTTTCTTGTGTAATGGGAAAGAATTCAGTAAAGTTAACGGGTCCGCCGTTGGACAGTAAACTGTTTCGGTATGTGACCGCTGCAAATGGCAGAGGTCGCTCCTACTGCCGCTTTCCATTCTTACCTGACAGCGCTATTTTTTCACAGAGATGGAATTTTTTCCCCAAATAACGAAAAAAGTAATAAATGCGTGCGACATTTGCACCTGGCAGGCTGTTAAAGCGCACTGTAATTAATTTTTGTTTCCAAACGTGACACAAAAAAAAAAAAAAATCCGTCACACTGGTAATAGGCACGTCATCCCCAAGATGCAATCAAAGCGGTGAATGAGCCTATAGCAATGAATAAAAGTGAAAATGGCAAACGAAGTGCTACCAAATATGAAGCCAGCGTCCACAGTCATATCTAGAGAACGACGATCGGAAAAACGTGTGGTACCTAAAGAATAGAGTTGTCTGCACTTCATCCAGTAGCTTGCGAAGTTCTCCACTGACGGGTCGAGAAATTATTCCCTTTTAATTCACCACCTCCACTTCCCCCAGGTATTTGCTCCTCAATCCTTACAGGATCACTTTGTTGTCCGTCCGACTGCTGAGAACCCTTTTTCTCATAAACGGGTTGACGTATCAAGTTGAAATTTGCGTCACACAATAAGGTCTACGGTACCTTGGCGATGTAAGAAAGTGAAACTTGTAAGTCAGTGCAATCAAAGAGTGCGGTCGTATGTGTTACATATATTGATACCCGCAAACTCACTCGCTAAAACCTGTAGGGTCCTTCCCCTACAGACAGAATCATGAAATTTGGCAAGAAAACAGGTTTCACAGTACAAGTAAAGAAAAAAAATCTCAATTTTTTTTTTGCATTTATATTACACGACACAGGTTTTCTTTTTTCATTTGTTATCTGACCTAGAACTTGAAATTAAAACATTCTCGGAAGTCCGGTAATCCCATTTCTTGCAATCTTCAGTGTCCTAACAGACAAAAATCGTCGAAATCTTCGATTACCGGAATGGATGAACTGTCTTTATACATAATTAAGTTTGTACAGAACACTCAGTGTGCACGTCCTACTCGCAACTGCCCAGTCTTTTGAATGTTGGATTTCCATTTGTAGTTTTAGTGCTGTTCCATGGACTTTGTCAAGGAATTAATCACTTATTTTCTATTGCCGATACAAAAGTGTTCACGTACCACCACCACCACCACCACCACCACCACCACCACCACCACCACCATCATCATCAGGAATTAGTTATCCACCGTAGGGTGAACGTTTCATCTACACTTTTCTGTTGACGTTACATTAGATTGGAATACATTAGATGTACGTTTCGTTCCATAGATCCATAGTGAGGAGATACTCAAGGGGGAAGAACGTGTTATGAAACAACACACAAGAAAACACCCTATACTATTTCTCCTTGCATAGAAACCAACTGGGATGGTCTTCATGGATGTGCATGACATATAGGAGGTAGTAACAAACCTGACACAAACATTTAAACGCATGTATATTGTGGTGAACAAGATAATTCTTACGCTCTTGGCTCTTCTAGTGGACACCACCAACTGTTATCTTAAACAGTGTTGAAAACTTATTTACATTAATCAAATCACTGCGCAGGAGTCGCATTTTACGTAACATCAACCCCTTTACTCGGACAATCAGTGCTGAACGAATTTAAAATAACTTAAGTCTGAACAGTATAAGAAAAGTTATCGTTGAGTGCTTTAACTTTCATGAACCGTATCACTGTCTGAGAAAGAGAGCCAACACTCTTATTGTTTGCTGAAGTGATTTAGTCTACTAAAAAACTAGTTAATCTATCTTGCCAGTCTGAACACTATTTCAAAACAGACATGTAAATGTCGAATTCTAAACATTAACAAAAACCGAAGATATTTGTTACAGGGGTAATTTGGAGATAGAAGTTCCCCTGTCTGTAAAAAATAATCTTAAGCTCAAAACCTGAGACAACTTTTTTTTGTACAGAACGCACGATACTACCTAACAGCACACGTAACTATTACATTTCATATTTAAGTTTGAGAAACAAACTATGGTTTTGCTCTACAAGCAATTGTTCATGTCGAATCGGTTCTCTGCTTACTGGATCATCGTTAGGAAACACCTGACTAGCGTTCACAGGGGACGCTATTGTGAAGGAAACCAAATATTAGAAACAAAGATACTATAAACTTACACAGAATCTTTGGCCCTGACATTAGTTGACAAACGTCAGATCGAGGCCTCATGACTGGTGTTGTGCAACAAATGTGGTAAATTATAATTTACAGTATGGACAATATCAAATGCCGCACATAACGAAACCGCACGAGTTACATGAACGAAATATTAAAGTCTGTAAGCAAAACCGAAGTAACGTATAATGACAGTTATTCTGTGCTACATGTTTGTGGAAACAAATGTAATATTTAGGAAAGTCACTCGGCATAAACGAGAAAAAGGCGCAATATACCCATGAAGCCGTAGTTGAGATCGTAAAATCAATCGCACTGACTGTAACAAACTGACTGCCGCTCAATAGGCAGAGCTATTTCATCTACAGTGAACGAAGCTTTAGGTAACACAAATCAGATTCCACTCTGGCTGAGCATGTGCTGAAGTAAGGTCACATATACGAAGTCCAGACAAGTGGTATATATGGCCGACAAATAGGAAAAAAACAACAGTCCGTTTAGAAGCATTGGAGGTAAATAAGCATTCAACACAAATCTATGATGAGGTGGGGATGATGTACGGCTTAGAACGTCCCCAGTCTTAAGCTTCGCATTATTCAGCCAGTCAGCTACACAGTCCTAAACTTCAGTCCAAATGACCACATTCATCACTAGAAACAATAAAATAGTCATTATACCACTCTCCTTTCCCAATGAACATTACTGTTAATATTAACTGAATATTCCATTTCTGCTCGGCAGAACATAACATTATTAAACGGAAATACTTCCTAATCTTCTGCAAAATTACAATTGGGCAAGAAACGGTTTTTGGTTTCTTCGGCGACATTCAAGTGACTACTAAATGTCGGAAATACAGGTAAAACGATGTATAACTTACATAGATGTTATTTGTGCAGAAGATAAAAAGTACATAAAATACATAGGAAACATTACATTTTTATCACTCACAAATATTTGCATGAACTTTTCGAGTTAATGTAATTATTTTTGTGCCATGGAAGAAAGGATGTAACGTTTTCCTGTGTAAACTCTCTACATATTTTATGTATCCTTTGTATAAATAACATCTGTGTAAGTCGTACATCATGTTATCTACGTTTGCGATATTCACCTTAATGTCGCCTAACCGGTTGGCAGCTGGTTCGCGATCAAATCTACAATTTTGCAGAAGATTGGGAAGTATTTGATGTTTAATATTATTTTACTATTACGTTCATACAACGATTTTGATACAATCCATCTTGTATGTTGAAATTTAATGTGTTTGGTGAATAGTACTTGTGATGGACGCTTAATTTGAAGTTTCTTACTTAATGTCCTTTCCAAAGATTGAGTGTGTTTGTTTTTAATGTTCCGTTTCGTACACACTAGTATTCTTATTGGCACTGGGTACTTGTTTCCTGACAATGACCCAATAAGCCGGAAACCGGTTGGAAATAAGTATTAACAGAAACAAGATAAATATGAACTGTTAGACCAAGAAGTGACGGAAGAAACCGTACATACGATTGCTATACTTCACATCCTGCCTTTCGTCAGTTTTCACGTATCTGAGTCCTGTGCCCATCTATTAATCCTATATATTTTCCAATGTCGTGTATCCATCTCAGGCTGTGTCTCGGCCTCCTCATTTATCTTCGAATCCAGCAAAAATCTTCCATGGTCTCCCCTCAATCATTCTCATGGCAACATCTCTTCCTCATCTCTCTTTTACTTTCACTACAATCAAAATTACAAGACCTCCACCCCATTTACTGAACACCTTCGGATTCTCTTTTTTTGTGTTTCACATCAACCGTCTGATTAGCTTAGTGTTATGTCCGATTACTTTCTCTCCTGCACCAGTCTCTGCATTTTCAGAGTAGTACCCTCACCCACCCTCCTTAGTTACTTGTTGCATATAAGGTATCACAATTTCCATCTTCGCATACAATTTTTATAAGCCTGTGTCGCTGCTTGAAGTGCCATAGTATGTATTCTTTGATGGCATAATACATCTATCACGCTGTCCCTTCTTCAACTTCCTATGTTCTACACACACCTTATCTCGTCAAATCCGCAGATAACTTCCTGATGTCTTACATCATCAGTCCACATCATTTTTAAAAACGATATGTAATACTACATGAAAAACAGTTCGATTTTCTTCGTTTCGGGTTTTCCCACAGTCTACGATTCGCTTCCACTCTGGACTGTGCCCCAGACTTAAATTCTCAGAAATTTCTGCCCCAAACTAAAGTCGATGTTTTATAATAATACAATACGAATACCCTCTTTACCTCTACCAGAACGCTTCTCTATCCTTGCCTCGTCCGACGTGTCTTATTTTGCTCGTGAGGTAGCAGAATTCTATCACTACTTTTTCTTTGAGGTTCCCACTTCTGATTTAATACTTGTCGCTGTTCTTATTTCTGCTACTAATAACCTTCACGTATCTTTTACTTTCATCCTTATTTTGTGCTCAGACTGTTCTATTTAACAAGTCCTGCTTTTTCTGAGGATGACAATGTCAGTTGTAGATATACGCCTGACTAACAGTAAGAGCTTATGATCATTTTTTTGTACACTATTATTACTACGTTCCGTCAAGTTCTCACTTTTAATTCTTCTCTCTGGATATTATATTCTTATCGTTCCCTCTTTGCTTACACATTATATTGCGCCTGACAAAAACGTGAAGCACCCAGAAAACTTGCCATCAATAGGTATTTAAATGATTAAGGTTCCAGTTATCTGCGACAGGCAGAAGGGCCACCAGATTGCGCTAGTGTGGTGCGCGTTTAGTGCTGTTATCAGCGTCGGGCGTTCAGTGATCACTATAATGTACACAGAAATGCCGCATATTCGTGAGAGCGTTATTATGGGGTTTGACAGAGCTAGAAATGGGGTACCATTGTGTGTCTTTATTTGGCCGGTTGGTCGAACAGTGCAATATCCAGATTTATGGAGCATTCGGATGTGATGCTAGCCCAGTGTTGGACTGCATGGGCACGCATACCAGCCGTCAGCGAGCCGATAGACAAAGGCTGCCCATCGTAAGTGAGAACTGCCCTATTGTGCACCAAGCTCACCTACCCCTTCATACTTACCAACGGATAACAAGTAACGGAGTTCTTTGTCGTCACGCAACATTCGTCGGAGACCAGCAGTAGTCGAACGGGAAATTACTGTCCCGTGCGTAAGCTGCCATTAACACAACACAAACGCCTGCGTTTGGAGTGATGCTTTGAGTAGGAAGCGTGGACTGGTGATTCATTGTGTACAGCAATGAATAGTGGTTCTGTAGTACCCTGGATGACTATAGTTGGTGACTATGTTGACAACAAGGACAGAGATCCCATTCTTTCAATGTTTTGGAGAAGCACAGCGGTTTTTCTCCTGGCGTCACGGTGCGTAGAGCCATCCGGTACGACTTGAGGGCGTGGCCGGTGGTAACCGAGGGAACTCTGACCGCTCATGTGACAATATCATGGGACCACTTTTCAAGAGGACAATGCGCGTCCACACATGATACGTATGAGTTTAAACTGTCTGCCTCATTTTACGATACTCTTGTGGCTCCGCAGGATCCCCATATCAGTCCCCTTTTTGAAGAATCTTATTAAATTTCCTCGAATATGCTTAAGTTTTGCTTCAATTATTACTCTCAATATTAAAGCTGCCTTTTTGGTGCCCGTATCTTTCAGAAAGCCAAACTGGTCGTTAATTTTACCGCTTTTTACTCGATTTAGGCCTCCTAAAGACAACCAAAATAACTACTTCTGATTTAACTTCCGATTTTTCCGGCAACATTTCAATCGAGAACGAGATTATCACGCCCGCCAGTGTGGCCGTGCGGTTCTAGGCGCTTCAGTCTGGAACCACGTGACCGCTACGGTCGCAGGTTCGAATCCTGCCTCGGGTATGGATGTGTGCGATGTCCTTAGGTTACTTAGGTTTAAGTAGCTCTACGTTCTAGGGGACTGATGACCACAGATGTTAAGTCCCATAGTGCTCAGAGCCATTTGAACCATTTTGAGATTTTCACTCTGCGCTGCAGAGTGAAAACCTCATTCTGGAAACATCCCCCAGGCTGTGGCTAAGCCATGTCTCCGCAATATCCTTTCTTTCAGGAGTGCAAGGTTCGCAGAAGAGCTTCTGTAAAGTCTGGAAGGTAGGAGACGAGATACTAGCAAAAGTAAGACTGCGAGGACGGGGCGTGAGTAGTGCTTGGGTAGCTCAGTTGGTAGAGCACTTGCCCGCGAAAGGCAAAGGTCCCGAGTTCGAGTCTCGGTCCGGCACACAGTTTTAATCTGCCAGGAAGTTTCAACATTTCAATCGATCAAAGTGCTGTTGTTTCCTAAGTTCTGACCATCCTGCTTAATTCAAAAAATGGTTCAAATGGCTCTGAGCACTGTGGAACTTAACATCTATGGTCATCAGTCCCCTAGAACTTAGCAGTACTTAAACCTAACTAACCTAAGGACATCACACTCATCCATGCCCGAGGCAGGATTCGAACCTGCGATCGTAGCAGTCGCGCGGTTCAGGACTGAGCGCCTAGAACCGCTAGACTACCGCGGCCGGCCCTGCTTAATTGTTCCTTTTTTGTTTTCTCTGGAAGTTCTTCCGGAACATATGTTTACTCATAATTTCATACTTGATCGCTTCATAGCACCTCTTATTTCGTGGACTCACTTGCACAAGAGAAGTTTTCATCCGGTTGACACGTTCAAAAAATCTCTTTGATACCCTGTTTTCACTCATCCGAACTAAATGGCTGCAAAAGTCAGTCAGCGAGTTCTCATTGTTAAATTTATTGTTCTTTTTTCCTGTACAAAAGTTAAATACACTGTTCCTGTATTCACCGTTGTTTTACTGGCCCCAATATTTTTCTTGGCATTTTCCTCTACGTGTCTGCCGTATTCTCTATGTCTCCTCTCTTAGCCAACCACCAGCATTCGTCTGTGATAAACACTCTCATTTTATTACTGGAACTTAGTGCTGTAATTTTGCTTGAGAGGTGATACATACGCCATTGTACAGAACTGTAGTGAAAGTAAAGATCATTTTCTTCTTCCTTGCCCTGACTTTATTAGCCTCACACTCACGGCCGTTCTTCTTTATTATCTCAGTAAGACATTTAAATTTATTGACTCTTTTAATTTATCCGCAATCCGTGTTCATGAAATTTGGAGCATGTTTTATATTTCTCATATATTCTCATTTTGCGTAAGATATTTGAAGACATGTTTTCCTCTGAAATTCTTCTCACAATGTTGGTTTTTCTTGTTCCTATTGCTCTGTCTCCGAGCAGTACTGTCTTTGGCGTTAGTACTGTTAAGATTTTCGTGGGAGCTTCGTTGCCTTAATGTAGCGGTACTCATAAGAAAGAAAAATCATATTGCGTTCCAGTCTTTAGCAGAATTTTCGCTCTTGGGTTTCCCTGTGGATTACTCTTCCCTTTCTCTATGAATTTAAAGATCGTCGAGGCGTTGTCTGGTGCTCTCTCAAAGCGTACTTCCGATTTTCACTTCCATAAAGACACAGCTCCAGTCCATGTTTTATGCATCACGTCCCTGCCTAGAAGGCAGAGCTGTTACCCAAACCTCTGGCCGTGTTCCAACTAGTGCACAGCGTTCTTCGCATGTAGAACGGCCGTCCGATGATGTACAACACTTCACTTCATTCTCTAAATCTGGAAGTTAATGTGAATACGTCCACAGCTGTCCGCCGATGTCGGAGAATGTTACGTTACTGATTGTACTCAGAAACGCTTTAACATAGCACAGAATGACAGGTGTTGGGCTTTGTCCACCCTGCAATATGTTCGCAGTTTTCAACTGCATCGCAGCTAGAACTCAGTCGAATAAACGTTTCTTCCGAAGCTGAAACTGGCCACTGTCCATAGAGTATGTAACAGTGGGTTTAGTTTCTTAAGTTGTCGCAACGTGCTGTTGTCCTTAAACGTTCGGTGCGGTTTGACTGACAATCACGGTAGCTGGGCTAAACATTTGCGATCTTCAAGGTCAAGTCACGAGAAGCCAAACCACAGATTAGCCCTGAAGATTTCGCTGCCAAAACATTCTGTCTCTAGCTGCTAATATGTACAGGCAGTATAAGTAATACAGCGGTCAGTCATTTTTGAATCTATATCTTGGATCAGTTCGTATTGCTTCTGCTTTTCAGCAACAATAAAGTGATTTTTTTAATCAGCAGTCCTCCTACTGACTTAAAGTTGCCCTCTTTTCTCATCTTGTGCCAATTTTACCTCTCTACCAGACTTCTATATCAAACACACTTTACAACATGGCTAGTGTGGTGTGCGTACTGTAAGACCTTCGGTACCCACACCATCAGATTATTTGACTTGTCGCTCTAACGAAGTAGGCGAGTGTCAGCAATATGTCTCGTGGTGTTGTCGTGGCATGTTTATCTTCTGCCGTTAGGTCAGACGATAGAAATGCCATTTTCACGCTTAGAGTAGCAGATTGACGGCGACCAACTTTAAACAGAACTTGATTAATTTTCACACACATTTATTGAAATAATAAACAGCATAGACATTACGTAACTTGATTCTGGATGCTGTTTACAATTGACAATCTGAAGTTCCTTTGGTCTTGGTACGTTAATCTTATTCTCACATATCTCTGATACTTGACAAAGTGTCTATTCATTTATCTTCATGGCTATGTACAGGAATATGGTAATCTTATTAGGCGCAGACTGAAAGTTGACTATAGACTGGTACAGACTAATACAAACTGGTGCAGACTAATGCAGACTAATGCAGACTAATGCAGACTAATGCAGACTAATGCAGACTAATGCAGACTAATGCAGACTAATGCAGACTAATGCAGACTAATGCAGACTAATGCAGACTAATGCAGACTAATGCAGACTAATGCAGACTAATGCAGACTAATGCAGACTAATGCAGACTAATGCAGACTAATGCAGACTAATGCAGACTAATGCAGACTAATGCAGACTAATGCAGACTAATGCAGACTGACTAATCGGAGGTCTGTACACTCGTTATAATACCTCGCGCGTTCATGTATCACTGCGCGAGTGTGATCCGTGAGGAGAAAAGGTTCTACGTTAGCAGCAACCTTATTGGTTGCTTTACATATGAATACGCGGATCAGCGGAAGCAGAATTTGGTCCGTCTCTAAGGCAGCGCCATCTCGTAGTGCAGAGATGGACGAGCGCTGCGCCTGCGTTGTTGTGCTTAGCGGGGCGTGCTCTAGTGGGAAAGTTGTGTACGCGCTGACTACGCGAAACTATGTACACAACAGCTAGACTTTTCCCTACAGCTTCTCTCGTGTACACGTTTGACACATGTTGTTGTTGTTGTTGTTGTTGTTGTTGTGGTCTTCAGTCCTGAGACTGGTTTGATGCAGCTCTCCATGCTACTCTATCCTGGTTTGATGCAGCTCTCCATGCTACTCTATCCTGGTTTGATGCAGCTCTCCATGCTACTCTATCCTGGTTTGATGCAGCTCTCCATGCTACTCTATCCTGTGCAAGCTGCTTCATCTCCCAGTACCTACTCTAGCCTACATCCTTCTGAATCTGTTTAGTGTATTCATCTCTTGGTCTCCCTCTACGATTTTTACCCTCCACACTGCCCTCCAATACTAAATTGGTGATTCCTCGATGTCTCAGAACATGTCCTATCAACCGATCCCTTCTTCTAGTTAAGTTGTGCCACAAGCTTCTCTTCTCCCCAATTCTATTCAATACCTCCTCATAAGTTATGTGATCTACCCATCTAATCTTCAGCATTCTTCTGTAGCACCACATTTCGAAAGCTTCTATTCTCTTCTTGTCTAAACTATTTATTGTCCACGTTTCACTTCTGTACATGGCTACACTCCATACAATTACTTTCAGAAACGCCTTTCTGACATTTGACACATATGTTGCACAAATAATCTGCTCCCCACTCACTGTTTACACCTCTTCCTCCCCCTACCTATCACTCACTCTCACTCTCTCTCTCTCTCTCTCTCTCTCTCTCTCTCTCTCTCTCTCTCTGTCTCTGTGTGTGTGTGCATGTGCATGTGCGCGTGTGTGTGTGTGTGGTTGTGTCGCTTTATATCTCCTCCTCCTCATCTCTCTGTTTATCCCTTCCTTGCCTCTATCCCCATCCGTCTTGTCCTCGCCCCACTCTCTCTGTTCATCTACTCTTTCTATACACACTCACTCTCCCCGAGCAATGTGGTGCAGTGGTTGACACACTGGTCTCGCATTCGGGATGACAACAGTTCAAATCTGTGTACGACCATCCTAATTAAAGTTTTCTTTGATTTCCTTAAATTGCTCCAGTTCCTTTGGAAGGGCACGACCAGTTTCCTTCTGTGACTCTAAACAATCCGAGCTTGTGCTCCGTTTCCAATGGCCTTGTTGATGGGATGTTGAACCCTAACCTACCTACTTACCCACCTACCTACCTTCCTTACTCTTTGTGTCGGTCTTTTCCTCCATGATCTCTCAGTCAACCTCGTTCTTCCTTCTCTAACCATCCTCTCCTCCTCTCTCTCTACGTCCATTATCTTCATCTCTGTCCGTCTCACCCTCCCCTCTTTCTCCATCACCCCACCCTCCTCCTCAATCTCTCTCAGCATCCATCTCCTTCCCACTCTCTGCTCAGCACCTGCCAGGAATGTCGTTACCACCCATGCGAAACGTCTGCTGTAGAGGACAGCCAGCATCTCAGAAATTGAAAAACCCCTTTTCTTGTCCATATCTCTGCTCTTGTGCAAGATTCCACACAGTGCTGGCACTTTGAAATAAACTTTTCCCAAATGTCCCTTTGCGTGTCAAGTGTCTTCCATCGACTTCTATCCTCATTTGTTACTTTCCAAACTTCACGTTGTGCTTTATCTGCCCACTTTGCTTCTCCTCCTCTGGCCTTCTTATGCTCTACGTTTCACTTCCATGCAGTGCTCTGTGTTCCACATATATAACAATTTATAGCTTCAATTCCGTATAAATATCTACTAAGAACTATTTATGAAGA
This sequence comes from Schistocerca serialis cubense, assembly GCF_023864345.2. Taxonomy (NCBI): domain Eukaryota; kingdom Metazoa; phylum Arthropoda; class Insecta; order Orthoptera; family Acrididae; genus Schistocerca; species Schistocerca serialis. Next base: position 100,813,093 of record NC_064649.1, read on the forward strand.
AATTTTTTTTTTCTCTATAGAGTCCTTCAAAAATGTGCCGATTATGATATACAATATTACAAACCTTATTTCTTTAAAAAAAGAAAAGAAAACGTTAACAAAATACATGATCATGCTGGTCACACCTTCCCAAATGATACCTGGCGCCTGACCACTTCTACCGTACTGCCACGGAGGAACTCTGAGTCCACGAAATTCGCGACGACTTCCTGAGAAGGTTCCACTTCCATTCCGCCAGCAACACGTAGAATTTCCTTCCTTAACGTGCGGATGTATCTGAGATTTTTATACACATACCGATTTGATGGAGAAACCGCTCATGGAGGACCTCAGTTGTTTCGCTGAGTGTGCCGGGTGGCATCAACCTGCTAACGCCGCAACTCTTACTTGTCTACTCAACCGAAATGAGGCAACATAAAATCTCTCATCATCACACCGTATCAGTTTCCATTGACTGTGACAGCTCGCCCCGACTTGTCTTCAAAGAAATAAGGGCTAGTGATGCTGCCCACCAAAAAGCCACACCAAACCGTCTCCCACTCTTGAACCATGCAAAGATATTCTGGCTCCCAGATAAGCAGTTCTACTTAGTCACTAATCCGTGTAGATCACTAAAGATAGCTTTCCTCGCAAAACATTAGGCTTCCTGAGCCTATCACCTATATGCTCGACGTGTTTCAGCTACTGCATCAACTGAATTCTGTAATGTTAATAATGGAGAACATACCGTGAAATTCGCCGTACTGAAGAATGTGGTATGTCCAGCTCTTCAAAACGGTGAAGAACCGACTTTAGTAAACTAACAACCACAGCCACATTGTCACGAACCATAGCGATGTTTTGCACAGATCGGCCAGAACAAGGGCGCCCGGTACTCTTAATGTTGGCTGTTGAACCCGTTTCAATACGTCTACACTCCGCAAATTACGGTGTGTGGCGAAGGGTAATTTGTGTACCACTGTCACTTCCCACTTTTCCTGTTCGTCACCAATAGTTCGTGGGATGTTGGACTGCTGGTAAGCCTCTGCATGGTGGCGAATCCCTCTAATCTTCATGATGTTTTCGAGAGATATATGTAGGAGGAAGCATTATGCTGGCTGACACTCCTAGGAATGTACGCTCTCGGAATTTTGACAGTAGACAACATAGTGGTGTACAGCGACACTCTTGCAGTTGGAGTCACCTCTGTGACGCTTTCACGCTTTCGCCGACCTGCCCTTCTTTGGACCTTCTCTATTTTATCTGTTCATTTTATGTCATACGGATCCGAAACTGACAAACTATATTCAAATATTTGTCGAGAGGGTCTTTTGTAAGCTACCTGCTTTGTTGATAGACTATATTCTGTGAGGATTCTTCCAATGGATCTGTCTGGCAGCCACTCAATATACACTGCTCGCTTTGCTCCTCTACCCCGGGATTATATTGATACACCCAGCACACGTCTGTGCTGATCTGACAGCTAAATGAACTCATCTGGAACGGTCAAGCACAACTGCAACATTTCCGCTGCCGGCTCGGTTCGGCAGCCTTTTGAAACGGGTGTGAGCAACCGTGGAACTCAGGAGACGATCTTAGTCATGCAAATTTTTGTAAACTAAACCCGTGAGAGATTTTCACCATTTACAATAAGCCTTAATTGCGATACGCCGCTGCTTGGCCACCAGAAGCTCCATTTCTCTTGCTATTCCGATACCCGGTTCTCGGCAGGCGAACGATCCCTGACTTTTTTCTTCGTTACGCAGACTCGTTTGTCCACAGTGGAAACGCCTGCTGACCCTTGTGTCATGTTGTGGTGCACCGTCGCCGTACACTTACACCAGCACGGCATGCATTGTTGCAGGAAACGAATTCCACCTCATACTACAACTTGTCGATAGCCTTGCAATGAACGTCTCCTCTGTTATTGCGAAAAACCATTACAACGTTCGAATTTGAAAACTGTCAAATCAACTGGACTTCCTAGTAACTGCAACGATGGTATGTATACTGCAGCTAATAAATGTCTGTCTCTTTAAACACATGCTCCAATTTCGATTTACAACACACTACTACTATAAACACGTCCCAAAATATGTTAGGTCAAGAAGAGCAGAGTTACAAAAACTCGTAGCACAGTGATCTTACAGAGTATCGGTTTTTATATCCATAGAATTTTATATATGATTATTTCTTTTACATATTTCTTCAAATAATATGCTAAAATAAATTACAGGAGTAATGACAGTAGTAACTATTACTTTCAAAAACTTAGAAAAACATAGTTACTACAAATTCGTGATATTTTCTGATCATACATATTTTGTAACAAAATGGGGTGGCCGAGCGGTTCTAGGCGCTACAGTCTGGAACCGCGCGACCACTACAGTCGCAGGTTCGAATTCTGCCTCGGGCATGGATGTGTGTGAAGTCCTTAGGTTAGTTAGGTTTAAGTAGTTCTAAGTTCTAGGGGACTGATGGCCTCAGAAGTTAAGTCTCATAGTGCTCAGCGCCATTTGAACCATTTTGTAACAAAATACAGATAATGCGTTAACAAAAGTAATGGGATAGCAATGTGCGCATACACAAATGGCGATAGTATCGCGTACACGAGGTATAAAAGCGCTGTGCATTGTCAGAGCCGTTATTTTTCCTTAGGTGATACATGCGAAAAGGTGTCCGACGTGATCATGGACGCACGACGGGAATTCATGGACTCTGAACGTGGAATGGTGATAGGACCTAGAAGCATGGGACATTCCATTTCGGAAATTATTAGGGAATTCAATACTCCGAGATCCACAGTGTCACCATAGACAACGTAGTGGCCGTTGGTCTTCACTTAATGACCGACAGCAGCAGCGTTTGCGTAGAGTTGTCGGTGCCAACAGACCAGCTACACTCCGTGAAATAACCGCAGAAATCATTGTGGGACGTACGACGAACGTATCTGTTAGGACACTGCGGCGAAATCTGGCGTTAGTGGACTATGGCAGCAGATGACCGACGCGATTGCTTTTGATAAGAGCACAACATCGCCTGCAGCGCGTCTCCTGGACTCGTAACCATATCGCTTGGGCCCTAGGCAATTGTAAAACCGTGACCCGGTCAGATGAGTTCAGATTTCAGCTGGTTAGAGCTGATAGTAAGGTTAGAATGTGGTTTAGACCTCTCGAAGCCATGCATCCAAGTTGTCTACAAGGTGCTGTGCAAGCCGATGGTAGCTGCATAATGCTGTGGGTTGTGTTTATGATCGATGAATGGAAATGATTATGTTCGGCTACTTGTAAACCATTTGCAGCCATTCATGCACTTCGTGTTCCAAACATGACAATGGGTCACAACTGGGCTCGATTAGTTTGAAGAGCATTCTGGACAATTCGAGCGAATGATTTGGCCACACAGATCACCCGACATGAATCCTATCAAAGATTTATGGGGCACAATCGAGAGGTCAGTGCGTGCGCAATATCCATCACCGGCAACACTTCCACAATTATGGGCGACTATAGAGGCAGCGTGACTCAATATTTCTGCAGTGGACTTCCAACGACTTGTACTACGGCGGGCAAAAGTAGGCCGGACAAGATATTAGATATTACGAGATATGCCATCACTTTGTCACTTCAGTGAACATTCGGTTTACTAAAAAAAAAAGTAGTAAGCTACTATTTTATAATGTCGGAAAAATGTTTCGTTGTGTTACGTGTTACGTAGTTGTCTTAGTATATCGGGTACTCCAAGTACTTTTATGTATCGAGAACTCCGATTGAGTGTGTGAATCGTGTATTCTGGTTCGTGGTGAAAACGGGACGACTGGTCGGTTAAATTATGGGCAGCGCCATTTTCTTTAGGCTCCTCTAGCAGTGTGCTAGGATACTGTGGGGCGGGGATTTCAGAGTCTATGGGGAATACAGACAAACAAGAATTTACATACACTACTGGCTATTAAAACTGCTACACCAAGAAGAAATGCAGATGATAAACGGGTATTCATTGGACAAATATATTATACTATAACTGACATGTGATTACGTTTTCACGCAATTTGGGTGCATTGGTCATGAGAAATCAGTACCCAGAACAACAACCTCTGGCCGTAATAACGGTCTTGATACGCCTGGCCATTGAGTCAAACAGAGCTTGAATGGCGTGTACAGGTACAGCTGCCCATGCCAATTCAAAACGATACCACAGTTCATCAAGAGTAGTGACTGGCGTATTGTGACGAGGTAGTTGCTCGGCCACCATTGACCAGACGTCTTCAGTTGGTGCGAGATCTGGAGAATGTGCTGGCCAGGCCAGCAGTCCAACATTTTCTGTATTCAGAAGGACCCGTACAGTACCTGCAACATGCGGTCGTGCATTATCCTGCTGAAATGTAGGCCTTCGCAGGGATCGAATGAAGGGTAGAGCTACGGGTCGTAACACATCTGAAATGTAACGTCCACCGTTCAAAGTGCCGTCAATGCGAACAAGAGGCGACCGATACGTGTAACCAATGGCACCCCAAACCATCACGCCGGGTGATAAGCCAATATGGCGATGACGAGTACACGCTTCCAATGTGCGTTCACCGCGATGTCGCCAAACACTGATGCGACCATCATGATGCTGTAAACAGAACCTGGATTCATCCGAAAAAATGACGTTTTTCCATTCGTGCACCCAGGTTCGTCGTTGAGTACTTCATCGCAGGCGCTCCTGTCTGTGATGCAGCGTCAAGGGTAACCGCAGCTGTGGTCTCCGAGCTGATAGTCCATGCTGCTGCAAACGTCGTCGAACTGTTCGTGCAGATGGTTGTTGTCTTGTAAACGTCCCCATCTGTTGACTCAGGGATCGAGACGTGGCTGCACGATCCGTTACAGCCATGCGGATAAGATGCCTGTCATCTCGACTGCTAGTGATACGAGGCCGTTGGGATCCAGCACGGCGTTCAGTATTAGCCTCCTCAACACACCGAGTCCATATTCTGCTAACAGTCAATGGATCTCGACCAACGCGAGCAGCAATGTCACGATACGATAAATCGCTATCGCGATAGGCTACAATCCGAGCTTTATCAAAGTCGGAAACGTGATGGTACGCATTTCTCCTCCTTACACGAGGCATCACAACAACGTTTCACCAGGCAACGCCGGTCAACTGCTGTGTGAGAAATCGGTTGGAAACTTTCCTCATGTCAGCACGTTGTAGGTGTCGCCACCGGCGCCAACCTTGTGTGTGTGCTCTGAAAAGCTAATCATTTGCATATCACAGCATCTTCTTCCTGTTGGTTAAATTTCGCGTCTGCAGCATCTTGGTGGTGTAGCAATTTTAATGGCCACTAGTGTAGATTACTTTATCGAGGCAATAGTTAAACCTTTCCGACTACCCCTCACACATTCCTCGTTGCGTTTCTATACTGTCTGTTCGACCTTGAGCTTAATTTCAAGAAAGTCTTCCGCTGTCGCGTTCAGCTGGCAGTCCGCGTACCTACAGTTGAGGGGCTCCACAGATCCGGAGCAACTGTTAGGTCGGCGCTTCTGCACAGGGCGCTTTCCTTGTCTCGGCGGCGTCAGCTCGCTCTCAGGAAAGAAACCGACAAAGAAAGTAATTAAGAGGAATTAAGAAATTACGCCGGTGCAAGTTTCATTAATTTAATTGCCCTCAAGGCGGCCAACTTGTTTTCAACTTCTTGTCGCTTCCGGACAGGAAGTTCTAGCCCACGGGGAATGCTTAAAATGAGTAATTAACTTAAATATGCGCCGGCAAAGTTTCGCGACGACCTACAAAGAGACAGACCGGATTTTTTTTCCTTACAGTTACAGGTTGTCCAGCGGAAGTGCCGGGGTTACCCTGCATCCAGGGCCCACCACAGGTTCGGACCCACCCTTCTAAAACTCAAAAAGGTCAGTGAACAGGAACGAAGTGAGTAGTCTTGGATGGTGCGGGGGAAACCTGAGAGGCTATATGACCGATATGGCGAACACTTCGGATGCCACCATCGAGGATGCAACTCCAAAATTTCCAGACTGACAGAAATTCATCTGACATACAAACAAATACAGAATTACGAGAAACAGTGATGTGTTTCATTTGAGCATAGCTTTATTCATTTTCGAGTTATGGCGCATTTTGTATAGCAAAAAGCACATGCTGGTGATGACACACAAAGCTTACAACATGTTCTCCACGTTTTCCGCTTCACCTAATTCTCATGTATTTTACCTGACACATGCATCAGCAGGCGAGGACAAACGTCAACGTTCCATTCCCCAACGTGTGCAAGCTTCCTGATATTCACCTCACGCGCAATTTCCTTCATATGATCCCACAGATGGAGCAAAATGATTTCCATCACCCATTTCCATTTTGAATGGGTGGCTTTTGTGTATACCTAAATGTCTGGTTATTGGTGTGGGAGGAGGAAGTGCCAAGTGGTCAGACGAGAAAAGTGGCCGTTACATATTTTTTGCCCTAAACAGTGCTGCTGCCTGTCGAGATGTGGTCAGACTAGTTCTGACACACACATCTCTGTCGTCAGTGAGTTTGACGAAGAAAGCTAATTTTGTTACTTATTAGTAAAACTTTTCTGATGTTTCTCTCGTCTGATGTAAGAATAGTAAAAATAAATATAGAAACATCGCGAGAAATTCACGCTTGAACACAGATGCAGATGTTAACCAGCCCTGCAGGTAGCGCCATTGTATTTCATTACCAATGGCACGTCTGCGGTCTCGTCAAGCGCCAGTCGTGGTCAGGACATTGTTCTGCGTATTTTGAACCCATTACGTCGAAGCTAAGTGACTTAGAACGTGGCAAATATTTTGTGCTCATATGATGGCGTGCTTCCATAACCAAATGAGCCGAATTGTTTGGTGTTTCAAGACACGCCCTATCGAACATTTGTACCGCACCCATCACAAGCTAAGTCACAACGCTCCCTTATCAGCAAAACCATAACGCGAACGAAAATGTGTGCCGAATGACCGTGAGAGACTGTCATCAAACAGGACTGTGACGAAAATAGATGACAGCTGCAAAACTTTCTGCAGAAGTGAATGTGACTCTAGCGAATTCTGTTGGCACCAACACAACGCGAAGGGATCTCCATAAAGCATGGGATTGCAGGAAGAGCTGGGATTCAAAAGCACTCATTAGTCATGCAAATGCCCGTAACGGGAAAAATTTGTACCGAAATCATGTGACCTGGACTATGGAGCAACGGAAGAAAGTCGTTTGTTCGGATGAGTCCTGTTTCGCACTGTTACCCCCAAGAGTGAAACATGGCGGGGGTTCGGCGACGATTTGGGCAACCACATCGTACCATTTCAAGGGCCCCATGGTTACTCATCGAGGACACATTACTGCCAAGGATTATGTGGCCATTTAGGCTGATCAGGCCCATCCCATCGCACATTGTTTGTTCCCCAACGGTGATGATGTCTTCCAAGACACATGGTTCAAAATGGCTCTGGACACTATGGGACTTAAAATCTGAGGTCATCAGTTCCCTAGAACTTAGAACTACTTAAACCTAACTAACCTAACGACATCACACACATCCATGCCCGAGGCAGGTTTCGAACCTGCGACCGTAGCAGTCGCGCGGTTGCGGACTGAAGCGCCTAGAACCGCTAGGCCACCGCGGCCGGCTCCAAGACACATCTCGCATCGTCCAGGACCGTACTTGTGAGCACGAAGATGACTTTTCGCGTCTGTCCTCCCCACCACAGAACCCAGATCTCAATATAGTTGAGTCTCTGTGGCCTGCTTTAGAGAGAAGTGTCCGTTGTAGGTGTCCACTCCATCATCGTTTCCTGACCGTGCCACTATTCTGCAGGAAACGCGCTCTAAGATTCCCTTCAAAACTATACAGGACCTGTATTCATCCAGTCTGAGACGATTGTAAGCTGCTTTAAATTCCAATTCCTGCACGGTAATACACATGGTAATGTATTGTCTTTTCGGTTTTTCCATATTTTTTTACCCACTCCGTGTATTTTATTTCTGTATTGTTGTTACCCCACTCATACGTAGAGCAATACTCTTTTGGCATATCAGTGTCTAAAGAACATCTTTTGGATTATAAATGTATTCCCTTGGTCTTTCTTTCGGCTTGATACCTGCATCTGTGTACCTCTAATGCTGACATGGCGCCCGATCGGGGAAGTGGCCACAGTATCAGACGAGAAAAGTCGCCAAGCTGTTTATCACGTTAAGTTATTCATTCGCTGTATAATGCACAATTCTATATATCAGATTAATTTCTAAACCCTTTGATGTACAAAGCTGTTACCCATCATTCTATACCTTTTCCATGGATTCCAGATCAATTAATTGATCAATTATTTCTATTCTAAACCCTCTCTGTTCTATTTGGCGTAGTCCAAACGGTTTGCTGCAGCCGCTAGGTGTTATTTTAGATACTAGGGCATGAAGATGCCTTGAAAATATGCCCAGAAATCTGAGCAGCGATCATGGGATCCAGTTGCAGTGGAAAATGCGACTGAGGTGGTGAAGACTGATAAGATGCCATTTTTAAAACAGGAAAGCAACTTAAGGTTCCATTTAATTCACTGGAAGTTACAGGATAAATAAAGATACTGTAGTTAGGAAAAATACTAGGAAAATCTTGGGGAGTACCTTCAAAGAAGAACAAGAAAGCCTTAATTATATTCTCGAGATGGAAAACTGATTTTATGGGTTTACAGTGAATGACCTACGGAGATTAGAATTCCAGTTGGCAGAGAGAATCAGAACACGCCGTCATTTTCTGTATTAATAACCTATACTGGAAACACCAACCCCAACAGATGGGGAAAAGTAGCCTTCGTAAACCTTAAGAAAAAAGACAAAGGTTTACATTTACATCGTAAATTAAATGCAGAAACAGATACGTTAGTTCTCTATTGCAAAAACAGGCACACTTGTTATATATTTTTGGCGTAGAATTCGAATATGCAATAAAAATGGATGTTTCCATTGAAAACACATAGTTGAGGGCGACTATGCAGGAGGGGGGTTCGTAGGTGGCCAAATTAAAACAAACATCCTGTATTGTCCCTCTGTATTATCTTCTTTTTGACTTAAAAATACTTTGTGTGATACCTTATAATACGTAGGCTCAAAACTGTTAGCGGCAAACTTTTATCGTGAAGTGTGGTTTGGTGAGAATTCAGTTTCCCTTGGGGGTGGACACTCCACCCGGCGTTCGCTTACGGCTGACCCCAGCTTCCTGCGAGATGCGACGGACACAGCGCTCTGGACCTTTAGCGAAAAATGCCACGATGTCGGTTGAGGTTGCTCCACCGCAATCGTTGTCGATCGCTCAGCTTTCGCTCTGTCTGTGAGAGAACCAGTTTCGTGGAATTTTGCAAGGAATTTTACCTCCGACTGTGCAGGTAACGAGCGGTCTCCTTGGGTGGCGTCGGTTGAAGTCGTCAGTGATAACAGGGGTACTCCTCTCTCCTGGTATGATAATAACTTTCAAGTCACATGTTTAAAAGGAACATCACTCATTAATAGAAAATGAGAACGCGATACTCACATGAAATGCATCATTGTTTTTCTAGTGCAGTTCTCTCTTTGTCATATATGTCACACGACCTTTCCATTTAAAAATCGAGAGTAGCATCCAAGTTGGCGGCTTCTAAAATGTCCCGCCCTCCAATCCCACAGCCCCCTCCCACAGTTTACCATCTCTTAGCACTTTACTTTAAATTAATGTTTATCAACCCGTTTTTCCTCCCTTCAGAAGGTTAGTTTAACACCCGTAGACCGATCTGTAAAACAAAGAGGAGACCCGTCAGGATAGTCGCGCGCTTTGGCACGCCGCTACCGGGAATCGGGGATGTGAGCGTGACACCGGATCTAATTCGCTTCGCGTATGAACGACAAGGGTTGGTGATCCGGCCAACTAGGATTTGGTTTTTAGGTGGTTTCCTACATCCCACTACGTGAATATCTGGCTGGTACCCTCGTCCCGTCCAAGTTACACGCTACGCAAACACACAGGATTTGCTCTAGACACAATCAGCTGGGGTACATTGATTGCGTGCTGGCGGGAGTGAACACGAGACTCGTGCCGTATATGTTTAGACCGTAATTAATAAAATTAAATTGATTCAAAGACTCACTGCCTGGTCGAGTTTTCTACTGATGTAAACCGCATACGAACGCTAAATGTAAACATGATTACATAGATTTGTTATTTTGCTATTAATGTTTCATGACACTGAGGACTGTTTCATTCTTTGTTTTATGTAATTTCCCAGTTCCATGCTTTATGCTGTTATTTTCTGTCCATCTTTTACATGGTGACCTTTTTATGAAGTAAAAATAACACTCCATACGTATGTAGTACTCTTTTCACTGTTGTTGCAATTTGCACCTTTTAAAAGCTCAGCGTTGACGTTTACTTTTAGTAATCGAAACATCTACTTGGGAAGTAAACGTGACGACAGCGTGACAGGAGAAGGGGCTACCCATACACTTCAAGGTTTGTTTTGTTTTGTTTTAGGGCGCGACCAAGTCAAAACTATAGAACACGAAGACAGAGGAATTAAAAAGCGACTACACATCAATCCCAATCGACGTAAGAGCAGACAGCTAAAAACAGGCACGTGTAAAAAGGGCTATAAAACATACCACAGAAAAATGGAAGTCTAGAACTAAAAATTAAATGCCGTCGCCATATTGCTATGACGGATAAAAAGCAAAATGCGGTCGGCATTTCAAGACGGCTATCAGATATAAATCGTAAGATGGCCTGAGAATGGTAGTGTCTACCGAGATCGGTAGCCAGTTTTTTTTTCCGTCGCAATTTAGTTTACTACAGCTGACACGAATTGCGGGGCTGGAACTTTAATAGTAGCAACTATTTATTTACAGCGAGTACAAAATAGATACGTATTTTAAAGTTTTACTGACCTAAGTAGTCACCAGCATTGTTTATAACCCTTTGCTAGCGATGTGGAACTCGTAGGATACCCTTAGCAGAGTCTTTTGTGTTGACAGTTCGAGCGGCGCGGTCTATTGCCCGACGAATTTGTAGCACTTCTGAAGCGAATGCCGTGAAGTGTTTCCTTCGGTTTATAAATCGAGTTGAACTCACGAGGGCTTAAGTCAGGGGAGTGGAGTAGGTGGTATAGCACTTCGCAGCTCTATCAGTCAAACAAATCAATAACAGCTTGCACTGTACGCGCTTGAGCATTGTCCTGCAAAATGATGGTAAGGTCCTGCAGAAAGTGTCATCACAGCCTACGTCCAGCTTAGATACAGAAGTGATGACACTTTCTTCAGGACCTGACCATCATTTTGCAGGACAATGCTCAAGCGCGTACAGTGCAAGCTGTTACTGATTTGTTTGACTGATAGAGCTGCTAAGTGCTATACCATCTACTGCACTCCCCTGACTTAAGCCCTCGTGAGTTCAACTCGATTTATAAACCGAAGGAAACACCTCACGCCATTCGCTTCAGAACTGCTACGAATTCGTTGGGCAATAGACCGCGCCGCTCGAACTGTCAACACAAAAGGCACTGCTAAAGGTATCCTACGACTTCCACATCGCTAGCAAAGGGTTATACACAATGCTGGTGACTACTTTGAAGGTCGGTAAAACTTGGAAACACGTGTCTATTTTGTACTCGCTGTAAATTAATAATTTTGTTCTCGTCTGCGGTACCGCTTTGCAGCTGTTTTTGTATCAGTCGTACGCGTAACTACTTGTCACAAATCTTACGTTTGCCCACCGTACACTGGTGTCTGGACTGTTGGGCGGTTTCCGCTTGACAACGGCATGATAACCGGAACTGACCAATACTGGGAAATAAACAACAATTACATTCGATTAGCCTGGATAGCCGCGCGCTTTAGCACGCTGTTTGCAGGATTCGGGGAGGCGAGCAGACCCCCGATCGAATCCGCCCGGCGGATAAATGACGATGTGGTGTTTTTAGGCTGTTTTCCTCATCCCACTAGGTGAATACTGGCTGGTACCCTCGTCCCGCCTCAATTCACGCTTATTGAGAGAACATTGGCACACAGTCTCCTGGGATAGCACTAGACGCAGATGGCGAGGGGAAGGAGGAACCGACAAGAAGGGCGTCCGGCGACTAATAGTTCAAAATATGGCTATGAGCACTATGGGACTTAACTTCTGAGGTCATCAGTCCCATAGAACTTAGAACTACTTAAACCTAACTAACCTAAGGATATCACACGCATCCATGCCCGAGGCAGGATTCGAACCTGCGACCGTAGCGGTCGCGCGGTTCCAGACTGTAGAGCCTAGAACCGCTCGGCCACCTCGGCCGGCTCCACTAATAGTGCCAAGTCCTAAACATTAACATGCCGAGCCCTGGAAGAAGCAACGAAAAGAATAAGCAGTAGAAGCAGCATTAAATAAAGTTATATAGGTTATGTAGATTAAGATCGCCTTTTGCGTGTGTAACAAAAGTTATACTAAGACTATACAGAAGCATCTTCAATGGTCACTATGACAATACGGTTTTTAGTGTAATTCTGTTCACTAGTATCATGTACGTTTCTTGTGCTTCAACTTAACTGCTGTAACCATTATTACGTCATTATCATTACTCGCCATTTTTTATTTCTTTTGTCATTCTTAATGTTTTTCTATACACATGTAGTAGATTTTTGTACACAGCTCTTTCACTAACACGATAATATATTTACATTTTTTGAGTTCCACTGTCATCTCGCTATTTCGTGCACACCTCGTTTTGATGTTGCAGGATGCACTCGTTTGGTTTTGGTGGTAGTGGAAGTGTCTGCTACTGCTCTGAGTGAGTGAGTGGGTCTGTGTGTAAGAAGTTCGTATGTCCTAGCTTCTGTGTGTAACCTTCTGTGTGTAAATTATTACTTCTCTGTGCTACAGTGATGGGTGATCCAAGCACTGTCTAATTTATACGACACTATCTTTTTTGTTTCCTGGATGATGTTATATTTGTATTACCTTTTTTATGAGTTTAAATATTGTTTGGCTGCTAATTCTTGTTTGGTCACTTACTATATTTTCTTTTCTGTTATTGCCTCCTGTTTTTGAAAGTTCTCTTGTAGAGTTAGGAAATGTTTCATGTTACTTGATTTGACTATTTTCATGCCTGTTTCTGTTGGTTTTCTTGTCAGAGCTGTTCCGTCAGTGCTGCATGGCTGGAGCGATGTTTGTATGCTCCCTTGTGTCCTTTACAGATTTTTTCAAATGTTGTAAATGTCAGACTCTTTTACATATATGTCAGTGCCATTCTCCATCGTTCTCTTTTCATTGTCAGTCTACATGTTATATCCTACCTATTTCCGCCATCTCAGTTATTTTACTGCCTAAGTAGCAAAACTCATCTACTATCTTCCTAATCTAATTCCATCAGCATCACCTGGTTTAATTCTACTACATTCCATGACCCTTGTTTTTCTTTTTCAAATTCGTTTCCAGACATTTTCGATTCCGTTCAACTGCTCTTCCAAGTCCTTTGCTGTCTCTGACAGAATCACAATGTAATCGGCGAATCTCAACGTTTTTTGTTTTATGTTTATGAGCTTTAGTGACTCCTCTAAACTTTTCTTTCGTTCAATGTGCAAATTGAGTAAGACAATACGAAACAGTAATGACAGTCCGTTGTGGAAAGTTACCGAATCAGAAACTCTGCACGACTGTGGCACCTGCCCGAAGGAAAGTTCAGTGTGAATAAAAGGCAGTCCACGTCAGAAAGTTGCCAACGTGGTCTGGAACATCACACCGTGGATCAACCAGAGAGTCACCATTTGTTAGTTGCTCTTGTAGGTAACTTCTTTTGCCTCCGTTTTCCTCTCGACTGGGACAGGTGAGCTAATTTTACTTCTCTCTCTCTCTCTCTCTCTCTCTCTCTCTCTCTCTCTCTCTCATGCGCGCACACGCGTGGTAACGTGGCCTGCCCCTCCACGCTGCCTACCTCACCCCCGCCCCCCACGCCCTTACCCCCTCCAGCCACTGTAGCGCGCAGTTAATTAAATCCAAATTATATTTGCCCTTTGGCCCGGCCACCGCGCGCCGTGTCCCGCAGCTGCAGCTGCGGCAGCCCTTCTTTGTACTGCGCGCCCTGCGCCCTTCGGGCTGCAAGCGGTCGCCGCCAGACTACACCAGACCACACGGGCTGCCTTTGTGGCGTGTCAGTGCGGACAAACGCGTCTCTACAAAATAAAACCTCCGGGCGACCAGCGCGCTTCGCAAAAGCCAACCGGCAACGCACACCGCTCCGGCGCTGTATTTCTTTTCACATTTTCCGCCCGCCCTCACTGTTCGCCGTCTCTGTCCATCTCTCTTCTTTTTTCCCTAAAAAAAAAAGAGAGAGACACAATATAATTAATGAAACGTCTGTGGCAGAGAAAGAGTTTATTTGCACGAGCGTTCATGCTTTAGGAGGAGGAAGACGGGTGGTGGAGAGAGAGAGAGAGAGAGAGAGAGAGAGAGAGAGAGAGAGAGAGATATCATATTCATATTCTCGAATTAGTCCTTCAGCCCCTTCTAATGCAACTGTATTATCGAAAGAATCGTTGTTCCTAATTTTTCCTCTTTTCATGTTGTTCATGTGGTCTTCAGTCCAAAGACTAGTTTGATGTAGCTTTCCACGTCACTCTACCCCGCGAAGTCTCTACGTTAGTTGGTTTGTGGGAGTAAAGGGACCAGACTGCTACGGTCATCGGTCCCTTTTTCCAAGTACTAAAAACACCCACAGAGAATAAAAACGATTAACAAAATAGAGCACAGACGACACAGAACAAGAGAAACTGAGACAAAGACCAGACAGAAGGAACTAAAAGCACACAGAGTGTGACGGTGGTTGGCCGACCATAGAAATAAAAAAGGAAAAGCCAACCACTTAAAACACATTAAAAAATCAGTTTAAAACCGGAGGCCAAAGGCCAGAATCAACACAAAACAATAAAATAGAACACAAACACTTAGATTAAATGATAAAAAACCCCTGCCCGAATAAAACGTGAAACTAAGTCAGCCGTAGCAGAGTCATCTGTTAAAAGGGCAGGGAGCGTGTCAGGCAGTGCCAACGACTGCCTGAGCACAGCTAAAAGCGGACACTCCAACAAAATATGGACCACAGATAAAACGGAGCCGCAGCGACATAGGGGCGCGTCCTCACGGCGCAATAAGTGGCCGTGCGTAAGCCGAGTGTGCCCAATGCGCAGCCGGGAGAGGACAACAGACTCCTGGCGGGAGACCCGAATGGACGCCCGCCACACAGTCGTCGTCGCCTTGATTGGACGGAGTTTGTTGGGCGTGGGCAGATTGCGCCATTCAGCGTCCCAAACCGAAAGAACTTCGCGGCGTAAGACTGCCCGCAAATCAGTCTCCGGGAGGCCAATCTCCAGAGATGATTTACTAGTGGCCTTTTTCGCCAGGCGGTCAACATTCTCATTGCCAGGTATCCCAACATGGCCTGGGGTCCACACGAAGACCACAGAGCGGCCGCAACGCGCAAGAGTATGCAGGGACTCATGGATAGCCATCACCAGACGAGAACGAGGAAAACACTGGTCGAGAGCTCGTAAACCGCTCAGGGAATCGCTACAGATAACGAAGGACTCACCTGAGCAGGAGCGGATATACTCTAGGGCACGAAAGATGGCGACCAGCTCAGCAGTGTAAACACTGCAGCCATCCGGCAAGGAACGTTGTTCAGAATTGTCCCCTAGAGTGAGCGCATACCCGACATGACCAGCAACCATCGAACCGTCAGTGTAGACAATTCCAGAGCCCTGATACGTGGCCAAGATGGAATAAAAGCGGTGGCGGAAGGCCTCTGGAGGGACTAAGTCCTTCGATCCCTGTGCCAAATCGAACCGAAAGCAATGGCGAGGAACACACCACGGGGGTGTACGCAGAGGTGCCCGGAAAGGAGGTGGAACAGGGAAAAACCCAAGCCCGGAGAGAAGCTCCTTGACGCGTGCGGCGATCGGACAACCCGACCGGGGCCGACGGTCTGGCAGATGGACGACTGACTGCGGGAACAGGACACGGTAATTTGGATGCCCGGGCAAGCTAGAAACATGGGCAGCATAAGCAGCCAGTAATTGTTGGCGTCGCAACCGCAGTGGAGGGACACCTACCTCCACTAGTATGCTGTCCACAGTGATGGTGCGGAAAGCACCAGTGGCAAGGCGTATCCCGCTGTGGAGAATGGGGTCCAGCACCCGCAACGCAGATGGGGATGCTGAGGCATAAGCCAGGCTCCCAAAATCCAGACGGGACTGGATTAACGCCTGGTAGAGCCGCAACAGGGTAGATCGGTCGGCGCCCCAGCGGGTGTGGCTCAAGCATCTCAGAGCGTTTAGATGCCGCCAACACGCCTGTTTAAACTGCCGGATATGAGGCAGCCAAGTCACCCGGGCATCGAAAACCACCCCTAAAAACCTGTGTGATTCCACCACTGAAAGAAGTTCGCCAGCAAGATAAAGCCGCGGCTCCGGATGGACAGTACGTCGCCGGCAGAAATGCATAACGCAGGTCTTGGCTGCCGAAAACTGGAACCCATGCGCTACAGCCCAAGACTGCGCCTTGCGGATAGCGCCCTGTAGCTGACGTTCAACAGCTGCAATGCCAGTAGAGCTGTAGTAAAGGCAGAAGTCGTCAGCATACAGGGAAGCGGAGACAGAATTTCCCACGGCCGCAGCGAGCCCGTTAATGGCTATTAAAAACAGGCAGACACTTAAAACAGAACCCTGTGGCACACCGGTCTCCTGGACGTGGGAGGAACTATATGAGGCCGCGACTTGCACGCGGAAGGTACGATACGACAGAAAATTTCTGATAAAGATCGGCAGAGGGCCCCGAAGACCCCATGATGACGCCATGTCGTATCGTACGCCTTCCGCATGTCGAAAAAGACAGCGACCAGGTGCTGACGGCGGGCAAAGGCAGTACGGATGGCCGACTCCACGCTCACCAGATTGTCGGCGGCAGAGCGGCCTTTACGGAACCCACCCTGAGACGGAGCCAGAAGGCCCGGAGACTCCAGTACCCAATTCAAGCGCCGGCTCACCATCCGTTCAAGAAGTTTGCAAAGAACGTTGCTGAGGCTAATGGGGCGGTAGCTGTCCACCTCCAAAGGGCTCTTGCCCGGTTTCAAAACGGGGATGACAATGCTCTCCCGCCATTGCGACGGAAACTCACCCTCGACCCAGAGACGGTTGTACAGGTCGAGGAGGCGTCGCTTGCAGTCCACTGAAAGGTGTTTCAGCATCTGACAGTGGATGCTATCTGGCCCGGGAGCGGTATCAGGGCAAGCGGCAAGGGCACTGTGAGATTCCCACTCACTGAATGGAGCATTGTAGGATTCAGAAGTGTGGGTGCGAAAAGAAAGGCTCCGACGTTCCATCCGCTCTTTAATGGAGCGGAAGGCCTGGGGGTAATTCGCAGAAGTGGAGCTCATAGCAAAATGCTCTGCTAAGCGGTTTGCAATGACGCCGGAGTCGGTACAAACTGCTCCATTCAGTGAGAGCGCAGGGACGCCGACAGGGGTCCGATAGCCATAGAGGCGTCGGATCTTGGCCCAGACCTGCGATGGAGAGACATGGAGGCCAATGGTGGACACATACCGCTCCCAGCACTCCAGCTTGTTTTGGCGGATAAGGCGGCGGGCCCGCGCTCGCAGCCGTTTGAAGGTGATGAGGTGTTCAACGCAGGGATGTCGCTTGTGACGCTGTAGCGCCCGCCGGCGATCTTTAATCGCTGCAGCGATCTCAAGCGACCACCAAGGCACAGTCCGCCGCCGAGGGGACCCAGAGGAGCGGGGAATGGCAGATTAGGCGGCAGTAACGATGCCGGTGGTGGCCGATTGAACCACCGCATCAATGTCATCATTAGAGAGAGGCTCAATAGCGGCAGTGGAGGAGAACAAGTCCCAGTCAGCCTTATTCATAGCCCATCTGCTAGGGCGCCCAGAAGAGTGACGCTGTGGTAGTGACAGGAAGATCGGAAAGTGGTCACTACCACACAGGTCGTCATGCACACTCTATTGGACAGACGGTAAGAGGCTAGGGCTACAGATTGAAAGGTCAATGGCGGAGTATGTGCCATGCGCCACACTGAAGTGTGTGAAGGCACCATCATTTAAAACCGAGAGATCGAGCTGCGACAATAAATGCTCAACGGTGGCGCCTCGACCTGTTTCCACTGACCCACCCCACAGGGGGTTATGGGCGTTGAAGTCGCCCAATAGCAAGAAAGGTGGCGGCAGTTGGGCTAGCAGCGCAGCCATGACATGCTGCGAGACATCACCATCCGGTGGAAGGTAAAGACTGCAGACGGTAACAGCCTGTGGCGTCCACACCCGAACAGCGACAGTCTCTAAAGGTGTGTCAAGAGGGACAGACTTGCTGTGCAGAGAGTGAAGGACAAAGAGGCAGACGCCACCAAACACCCTTTCATATGCTGCCCGGTTCTTATAATAACCCCGATAGCCCCGGAGGGCGGGGGTTTGCATTGCTGGAAACCAAGTTTCCTGAAGAGCAATGCAGAAGAAAGGGTGAAGGCTGATAAGTCGGCGGAGCTCAGCTAGATGGTGGAAGAAACCGCTGCAGTTCCACTGGAGGATGGTGTTGTCCATGGCGGAGAAAGGCGTGACGGGACTGGGAATGCAGATTACGCCGCTGGGTCACCTGCTGCCTCTGATGGAGCACCCGTGCAAGTGCTATCCATGGCGTCTGAGGGACCGGCGAGATCGAGGTCCTCAGCGGACGCAAGGATCTCCACCTCATCGTCAGACGCAGAGCTTTTAGGTAGCGGTGGAGTAGGTGCCACCGCAGGGGTCTTGGTCTTACAGGTCTTCGAAGTCGTTTTCTCTCGCTGTTCCTTTGGTTGCCGTTGTTGAGAGAGCTTATTGGAGTCAGTCTCCGGGACCGAAGAGGATCGCGAAGCCCGTCGACCAGCGACCTGTGGCGTCTGCAGCCACTGGTTGGTGTCTGCTTTGCCGCTGGTAGGAACCTGGGAAGGGAGTGACCCAAGGGATCCCTTCCGAGCGAGAGAAGCCGAAGAAGACTTACGCTTCTCCGGCTTAGAAGTGGGGACTGGTGTCCCCAGTGGTTTAGTGGGTGCTGCTCCCGAGGTAGATGGTGTGGGAGCAATAGCGAGAGAAGGGGCCCCCATCGTCAAGGGGGCAGCTGAGGGCCTCTGACTCTGAGAGCTGACGGTATGACTTGCAGCTGAAGGAGCTGGAGCAGGAGTGACAGTGGAGGCATAAGATGACATCATGCGCACAGGATGTAGCCATTCAAATTTCCGCTTAGCCTCAGTGTAGGTCAGTCGGTCCAGGGTCTTATATTCCATGATCTTGCGTTCTTTCTGGAAGATGCTGCAGTCTGGCGAGCAAGGTGAATGGTGCTCCCCGCAGTTGACACAGATGGGAGGCGGGGCACATGGAGTATTGGGATGAGATGGGCGTCCACAATCTCGACATGTGAGGCTAGAAGTACAGCGAGAGGACATGTGACCGAACTTCCAGCACTTTAAGAACCGCATCGGGGGAGGGATATAGGGTTTGACGTCACATCGGTAGACCATCACCTTGACCTTCTCTGGTAATGTATCACCTTCGAAGGCCAAGATGAAGGCACCGGTAGCTACCTGATTGTCCCTCGGACCCCGATGAACGCGCCGGACGAAATGTACACCACGGCGCTCTAAATTGGCGCGCAGCTCGTCATCAGACTGCAAAAGTAGGTCCCGATGGAAAATAATACCCTGGACCATATTTAAACTCTTATGTGGGGTGATGGTAACGTTAACATCCCCCAACTTGTCACAAGCAAGTAACCTGCGTGACTGGGCAGAGGATGCCGTTTTTATCAAAACTGACCCAGAGCGCATTTTGGACAAGCCCTCCACCTCCCCAAACTTGTCCTCTAAATGCTCTACAAAGAACTGAGGCTTCACAGATAGAAACGAGTCTCCATCAGCTCTGGTACAGACGAGATACCTGGGCGAATACACGTCACTGTCATTCATTGCCTTTCGTTCCTCCCATGGTGCGGCCAGGGAGGGGAACGATTTGGGGTCATAAACGTTAGCTTTAAAATGAGCCCTCGAACGCTTAGAGACTGCTGGTGGCTGGCCGCCAGCGAGAGATGATGTACCACTCTTCATTGCGGGTCATCCGCCCTGATGCCTCCTACTCCGACCAAGGGCCCTCCCCACGGGCGCCACCCAGACGCAGCAATAGCCACCTGGCAGGATGGCCATTGCCGGGAGTCCCGATGCCCCAGGGAGATAGGCATCTACGCCTTGGCATACGTGGGGAGTTAATGGCGCAGGCATCAGTAGAGCGATCCCTGTGTTGTCAGGGGGCTACAACCAAGAGGGTACATGGCGGCCCCACCACAACGGACTGGCTACCGTGCTGGATCTTAGGTGCAAAACTGTCCAAGGTCGTCGTCGCAGTTAAAAGCAACACTGCAGAGTGCAGCGCGGTAATCGCACCCAGGGACGGATCCTCGCCCAAGAGATGGAAAACGAGCGGGACACCATTGCAACGACGAAAAAGACGGCTAAAGGTCTCAATGCACGACGGATACAGTGCACCATGTAAGGCGTCCTTCCCCAATTGGCTCGCTCTTCGGAACAATTTAGAAAGATGGAGGTCAAACCCGAGAGGGGACCATCACATAAGGCCGAAACATTTGAGACTCCTTATAGTCGCCTCTTACGATAGGCAGGAATACCGCGGGCCTATTCTAACCCCCGAACCCGCAGGGGGGGTCTCTACGTTACTGGCTAAGTTTCTGCAATATACATCCATTTGGACCTGTTTACTCCGACCAAGCCTTCGTCTCCTTCTACAACTTTTGCACTCTGCACTTCCACTCTAATACCGAACTGTTTAGCCTTGATGCCTCACTACATGCTCAGTCAATAATGCCTTTCTGTTAGAGAACTTCAGTTATATACAAGTTTCGTAGGTCATTTTAACGTTTCTTCCGTCGAAATGATGTGGAACGAATCGGATTGCAGGATATGTATACGTGATTAGTTTAACATTAATGAACACATTATTTTTAGTCCTATTCAATTACACTTTTTTTTTACTGGATACCAGTTCTTAAGTAGAAATTCGTCAGAGGAATAGGAGGAGCTAAATTTAAAACTTGCTTCGCTACAGGTCAGACATTTTATGTTACTGGACTAATGATCAAATAATTTGTTGCTTCATATTGGACTCTCTTCTGATAACTTTAACAGTGGATAATGAAGGTCATTTTTCCCTCTAGTTTTTAGGGAAGAACATCAGTATCGTTCTCACATTGTGATGGATTATTTATGATGAATTTCATTAGTTAGTATATGTATTGTGACGGTGTAGATGTGCTTAGCTCCTTGAAGGTGTATCTACATGACGAACACAGGTGAACACCATATATTGCTCTTACTGCTCGCTCTTGTGCAATGAATAGTTTCCTTCTAAGTTACGAGTTACCGGTATCCCCGAAAATTATTCCGTAAGACATTATTGAGTGGAAATATGCAAAATATGTCAGGACGTTCGTACGTTTGTTTCCAAGATTAGAAATTATATGAAGAGCAAAAAGTAGCTAAACTTAAGTTTTTGAGAAGCTCAGTAATATGCTGCTTCCAGTTTACGTTCTCTTCAATATGAACACCCAAAACTGTGGAGCACTCTGCCCTATTTATTAACTGCTGCTCATTTGCTGCATCAGTTGGTATCACGCTATTTGCTGTACAGAACTGAATTTTTTCAAAATTTACGGAGAGTCCATTTTCAGAGAATAACATTATTCTTTGGAAAATATCATTTGCCATCGTTTTTACTCCAATTGGATTTAGCATCTCTTAATTAGTTAACCAATCTGATTCTTCATGTAATCTTCAGCATTCTTTAGCAGCAAACTTCAAAAGCTTCTGTTCTCTTCTTGTGTGAGCTATTTTACCATCCACGTTTTAATTCTGTATAAGGCTAAATTAGAGTCAAACACCATCGGTAAAACCTTCCTTATACTTTGTGTTCAGTGTTATCAAAATTCAGCTTGTCAGAGACGCTTTTCTTGCTGTTAACAATTTGCATTTCATGAACCCTCTGGTTCATCAATAGTCATTTTACTCCCAAAAATCATAACTCGTCAACACTAACGAAAAATAATCGAAACAGCAAAAAAATAATTAATGTAGAGTAATGAAATTCTGGGACACATTTATCTTGGTAGCAGATTTAAGTGATAAATATTGTAAGATCACAATATAAGCGCGAGGTAAGTCACAGTATATGTGAAATGATGGTAAATTAATAACCGGTGTAAACGCCATAATGTTGAATGCAAGCATGCATGAATTGTGTTGTTGCAAACGTACATGAATTGTGTTATACAGGTGCAGGAAGTCAGTTTGAGAGATGGAGTTTAATGTCTTATGCACCTGTTCTGTCAAAACAGGGACGGTTAATTCTGTTTTTGTATGATGTGGGAATTGTCGTACGGTTATGTCCCATATGTGCTCGATTGTAGACAGATCTGTTGATCGAGCACGCCAAAACAACATATCGACACTCCGTAGAGCATATTGTGTTACAACAGCGGTATGAGGATGAGCGTTATCCTGTTGGAAAACACCCATTGGAATGCTATTCATGAATGACAGAACAGGTCGAATCATCAGATTAACGTACAAATTTGTAATCAGGGTGCGTGAGATACCCGAGAGTTAGCTCCTGCTGCCATACGATATTGCACCCCAGACCAAGCTCCAGGTGTGGGTCTAGTGTGTCTAGCACACGTACAGGTTGGTTGCACGCTCTCAATTGGCCGCCTCCTAACCAAACCACAGGCATCACTAGCACCGAGGCAGAGCCAGCATTCATCAGAAAACACAACAGACCTCAGCCCTGCTCTCCAATGAGCTCTCCTTGACACCACTGAGGTCGCAGATGGCGACTGTTTGGCGTCAGTAGAACGCATTCTACTGGGCGTCTGTTTCGGAACTCTCCTTGTAAAACGCGCCAGAGCTATACGCCCTCTCGGTAATGACACGTGGCTGTCCGGAGCTCGGTCATCTTGCGATCATACATTCTCGTGACCACCGCTGCCAGCAATCAGGTAAGTGGCTATATTCGTGCCAAGTCTCTCAGCGCCGGCCGGGGTGGCCGAGCGGTTCTAGGCGCTACAGCCCGGAAACGCGCGACCGCTACGGTCGCAGGTTCGAATCCTGCCTCGGGCATGGATGTGTGTACTGTCCTTAGATTAGTTAGGTTTAAGTAGTTCTAAGTTCTAGGGGACTGATGACCTCAGCAGTTAAGTCCCATAGTGCTCAGAGCCATTTGAACCAGTCTCTCAGCAATATCGTGGAAGGAACATCCAGCTTCTCGCACCGCTATTACACGATCTCTTTCGAACTCCGCGTGATGCCGATGTCAAAGGTAACCTACGCTCACGACCGTTACTGCGTGTATCTAAAGCAAATCTGATTTGTATCCCCACAGCGGCGCTGTTAGCACCACTACTATGAGACTGGTGCGAAATCTAAATAGACATCATCTTTGAGATGTAGTAATACGCCTTCCAACTTACGTTCACGTCGCGCAACTCCTCTTTGGTGTGGCCATTCTTTTTCCCGTCAGAGTACTTTCAGCTTCTTATTTCCTAATCTAAGTCTCTCAGCATTGCCTGATTTAAGTAGATTAAATTCGATTGCGCTTGGTCCGCAGCTCGTGGTCGTGCGGTAGCGTTCTCACTCCCCACGCCCGGGTCCCGGGTTCGATTCCCGGCGGGGTCAGGGATTTTCTCTGCCTCGTGATGACAGGGTGTTGTGTGATGTCCTTAGGTTAGTTAGGTTTAAGTAGTTCTAAGTTCTAAGGGACTGATGACCACAGATCTTAAGTTCCATAGTGCTCAGAGCCATTTGAACCATTTTTGATTGCGCTTGTCTTACTATTGCTGACGTTAAAATTATAATCTTTCTTCAAGACACTGACCATTCCATTCAACTGATTTTTTCAAGCTCCTTAACGTCCCTAACAGGATTAACAATCTTCGATAGCCCTTAAAGTTTTTATTTTTCCTCCCCGAATATTAGCTCCCTTTTTCATACGAGGGTTGGAACTTTAATAGTGCCAACTGTTTATTTACAGCTCGTACAAAATAGACACGTGTTTCAAAGTTTTACTGACCTTCAAAGTAGTCAGCAGCACTGTGTATAACCAGTTGCCAGCGATGTGGAAGTCGTAGGATACTCTTAGCAGTGTCTTTTGTGTTGACAGTTCGAGCGGCGCGGTCTAGTGCCCGACTAATTTGTAGCAGATCTGTAACGAATTCCGTGTAGTGTTTTCTTCAGTTCAGAAATGGAGATCAACTCACGAGGGCTTAAGGGGCTCCGGAACGCCCTATACTTGCAATGTTAAAATAACGCTTATAAATTACATCTTTCCTCACAAAGTATTTGAGGTAGGAAGTTGAACTTTTTACAGATAATTTATTGGAATATGGGCTACAACATAACACAGGGATTTTACAAAATTTTAGTTCAGTTATTAAAGATGATTTTTTTTCAATTGTAATGAAAATTCACAACATTTTTTTGCAATTATTTATTTATATATTCAAAAATATACAGTTTTTTGGAAAAAGGCTGTGTTAAATTATGCAGAAGTTACTGTGTAACATTTACTGAAAGTTTGAAACAAATATGTTTGGAAGATCCTTAGAAAACATGTAATTAGTATGAGAAAATAAAAGTTTTGGGAATCGAGCGACAAAGATTGGATTAACTTTTTAGTGCATTCCAGGTCCATAGGATGGATTATCTTCATCCTCTGCAAACTCCTCCTCCAGCTTCCTCTTGTTCCTCATCCTGTTTACTCTTGCTTGTATTTCTAGACTCTTTACAGCCCTGTCTGCAGCCCGAAGGCGTTCCTTGTCTAAATCAAGCATCGCTCGTTGTTGTGTTCGTAGATTTTGCTACCATTTTTTTCAGTTGCAGTTACTGCAACACTGTTCCAAAAGGTGGTCATGTATGAACACTTATCACATTTCAGTTGTATTTCACTAGCAAGTCCTACGTGCTTTATTATGGAGAGTTCCAGACCAACTTCACTACAACGAATACATCTTACACAGTTTGAAAAACTTCCTTTGAGAACCGACATATCAAATATTTCATTCACATCCGATTCGCCCATAAAACATTCATAGTTTTCACTCATTGAACCAAGCTTCTTCTGTGAAGTATTTTCTTTCCCACTTTGACTGCTATGGGCAGGTGTACTTGAGAGGTTAGGTTCACTCACTTGGTAATCGTCTTTATTGTTTACAGTAATAGCACATACCTTTGGCTTTCCAACATTTCTCCTTTTCTTAAAAGCCTTCAGAGGATTTCTAATAACTTTACTTTTACTCATTAGTATACTTCAACAAAACAGAGACTCAAGAAACAGAATTAATTACGAATATTTTCGAGATAACGACAGAGTAAATAAACATGAAACAATCGACAATCACACCAGCGATATATATTGAACCATCACAGGTTAGCCACAACACATACTTTATCTCACATCACTAAAATGTACCTGATGAACACGGACGTTAATAATAACACCATTTGACAACAGTTTAACAGCGCCACAGTGGGTCGCGCCCATATAGAACACATTTCAAAAAAAATTTAAAAATAGTTGTAGTCTTCGGAATTGAATAAATTATATATCTATTAAAAGGTAATTGTCTGCAGATTCAGAAAACGCAAAAAAGTAAAAATTGAACTTTTCATGATTTTGAGCCTTTCCGGAGCCCCTTAAGTCAGGGGAGTGCAGTAGGTAGTATAGCACTTAGCAGTCCCATCAGTCAATCAAACCAGCAACAGCATACATTGTACGTGCTTTAGCACTGTCCTGCAAAATGATGGTCAGGTCCTGCAGAAAGTGTCATCACTTCTATCTCTGTGCTGTTCATTTTTGGAATACAACCTACGACCAGTGTAGATACAGAAGTGATGACACTTTCTTCAGCACCTGACCATGATTTTGCAGGACATTGCTCAAACACGTACAGTGCAAGTTGTTACTGATTTGTTTGACTGATGGGGCTGCTAAGTGCTATACCACCCACTGCACTCCCCTGACGTAAGCTCTCGTGAGTTCAACTCGATTTCTAAACTGAGGGAAAGACTTCACGGCATTCGCTTCACAACTGCTACAAATTCGCCGGGCAATAGAACGTGCCGCTCGAACTGTCAATACAACAGCCACTGCTAAGAGTATCCTACTTACTTCCACATCGCTGGCAATGGGTTATACACAGTGTTGGTGACTACTTTGAAGGTCAGTAAAACTTTGAAACACGTGTCTATTTTGTACGAGCTGTAAATAAATACTTGCTACTATTAAAGTTGCAACCCTCGTATTTGTTCTCGGTTTCCTTGATAGTGAGCTCACTGTACAGATTCAGTAACATCGGGGAGAGGCTGTAACGCTACGTCATGATAACTACTACCAGTTTTTTGTAAAACTTTCGCTGCCTACATTTCATCCCTGTTACCTTCAGAATTTTAAACAGTGTAATCCAGTCATTACGGTCAAAAGCTTTTTCTAAATCTAACAAATCGGATAACTGTATTAGTTTTGTCCACAAGTTTATGTTCTGCATGTTGGCATTCCGGTTGCTATGGGTTTATTTATTGATTGTCATTTTTTATATGTCGTTCACCGTTGCTTTTTGCCTATTCTCAATTGAAGATAGCGAGTGGAACTGTGGACGCTAGGAAACAGAGTGCCAAGTGAAGAATTAGGAATGTTTCTGAGTTTTCGTTCAATAGAGGGGTGACAGCAGCGGAGGCAGCCAGACACATTTGCGTCGTGTATGAGGATTTTATCACTGGGCAGAGCACGGCAAGACAATGGTTTTGTCGTTTGGAGGAGGATCGTTTTGATATTCGTGAATCTCCACGTTTAGGAAGACCTTCAGTGTTTCACAACGATCGTTTAAACGCAGTAATCCACAATGAGCCACGTAAAAGTGCTCGATAATTGACAAATGTGATGAACTGTGTCATCATTACACCATCGTGCGACATTTGCATGCAGTGGAGAAGGTTCAAGAACAGGGTGTATGGGTACTGCTTGCACTAAACCAAAATCGCGGGCGTCTCCAGCTGGCTGTGTTTGCAACTCTGCTTGCTCGTCATCAGATGGTTCGTGAACACCACCGACCATTCCTATCTTTTATCATTAATAGTGGTGAGAAATTATGTCTTTATGGTAATATAATGAGAAGAAAGGAACGCTTTCCGAACATGGCGGGTTCTACGCCTCAAAACCACATGACTTCTACAGTTGCGGAATCGAAAAGTTATCCCAGCGTCGGCACACTGTCGTAAATAGTGAAGCAGAATACGTTATTCATGACTGAAGTCTCTGTTATGTGTATCTGTTGTCTATATTCAACTTAGGGAAAAACGCGCGAACTTACGCACCAACCCAATAGGTTTTCCGCTCATTAACCTTCTAAGTCGTACTGCCGGTATTGCCTTGCTTGTTCCGACATTTTTCCGGAAAAAAGTGTTCTTCCTCGCGATCGCCCTCTACGGTTCTTCTGCAAATAATTCTTGTCATTATTTTGCAAACCTAACATATCAAATCAATGGTTCCTGAATATTCACACATGTGAGCTCCTACCGTCTTTATAATTGGAGTTATTGCGTTCTTCTTTAAGTTTGGGGTACTTTGCGTGTCACATGTATCTTGCATAGCAGATGGATTAATTTTATCTTGCATCCTTGGTGGTTTCCGTTTTGCTGGCGCAAGGCCCTCGTCCAACACATTTTTATTTCTCTGCCTATCGTTTCGCTTCGTATTGCTGGAGACAACATCAGAGGTTGTCAGAGCCTCAGATAAGCCACACTGACTGTACTATCAACGCAATAGTTGGGTAGCCACGTCGTCAGGCCACAGCCTGATATCGCAGATTCGCGCGACGTGTGTTATGAAGCATGAGAATTGGCACCGTTTTCTTTATTTAGCACTGATTGTAAAGCCGACATCGTATCTCATTTCAATCCCCTTCTTTTCTGTTAAGTAAGTTTTTGCGCTTTCAAATTTCTGTGGCATGCCTATACATCCTAGCATAGTAATAATTGGATTTTCGTAAAACAACGTTATCGGAGAATCGAATTTGTCGGTTCCCCAGTATCTGTGTATGATATGCTTCTGCCAATTTGTACGTGTGGCCCTGATGACAATAGGTCTTGAGTTCTTTAAACTGAGTGTTAATGTTTCTTTTTGTAGTTCCTTTATACATTTGACTACATGTGTATGAGACCTCACATAGGATGATTCACCTGCCCCCAATGGTTTTGTGCAACCCGCAATACCTTCAAATACCTTTTCATATTCTCTCGCTTGCTGCTCTGTAACGGTTACTGCTACAAAAAAATGAACAGGACCTTTCTGTGGGAAATTTAAGTTAGTTAAATTTTGTGCTGGGATACATTTTAGCTAAAGACCGTAGTTTTTGAATTATTCGGAAGAGCGTACAAAAGTGACCTTCAAACGCGTTTTCCTTCAATAATTCAAAAACCGTGGCTTCCGGCGGAAACGTATCATAGTAAAAAATGTAATTACCTTAAATTTCCTACAAAAAGTTCCCACTCATTTTTTCTGTAGGACTAATAGTTTGCAAGTATCAAGTGAGAGAATATAAAAATGTTGCACGTGGTTTTTTAAAGTATTGCAGGTTGCGTAAAACATACCAGTAGGGACAACCGAATCACCTTTGTACTTGAGCTGTGGCAAGCTGCGAACATCGGTATTTTTGCAGTGTTAAAGTAATCACAAACCTTTATTGTTGGTTTAAACACTGTGTCAATATCAGGTTTTCTTAGTACTCTGTGGATACGAACTTTGTTTTTACAAGTGGAAGTAAAACTTTCCCTTTACGGGGTCCTTTTTTGCTAGCTACTTCAGATCTTCTAGGGTGTAATGACCTATTTATCTCTTTGTCGAAGTAACTGTTTCTTCTCGATCAGTTCATACAAGTGCTGTGGCTCGCAGTTTATTTTAACTCCGTCCAGCAGTGTTTTCACTGCTCAGTATAACAACTGCAAGCTACATCCATTTGAACCTGCTCAATCTATTCAAGCCTTGGTTTCAGTCTACAGTTGCTACCTCTCTGCCTTGTTCTTCCCTTCATTAACGAACTGTCTATTCCATACCCAATCTGCCCAACTGGAGTTGCTCATAATTGTGATCCACCACATTTCTGTCTAATTTATTCTATTCTGTTATTTTACTCTCTTACATTACATTTCCACACAATGCTGCAATCCAAGCAAGTGCTCCTAGAAAAGACTTTCTGTTACATTAACTTATTACTGATGAGCATTTATTCAGTATCAGCTTACACTTTTCATCCTCTTTACTTCCGCAGACGTCATATTACTTTTCTTCCACAATCGTCATATTCGTCTGCTACACTTGACGTCTCATTTTCTTATCTAATGTCCACCAAGTATCACCAGACTTTCTTCGACAGTTCATTTTGTGAGATTTACTACTGTTTCCCAAAATCTCAAATGATGGAACGACCCATTTCAAAGGATACGGATGATAACCTTCTCTATCCTTTCCCGTCCCGAGCTTGTGCTTCGTGTTTAATGACCTCCTCCTTCGTGGGACGTTATAACTTTAACTTCCTTCCCTTCTTGCAATCCACCCATGTTCTGTACAGTCAGCTGTATTCGCCTCACCACTGTAGAGTTTGAGAAGAGAAGGGACCATTCTGCTCTATATGGGAAAAAGATTGAATATAGTGTTATTAACATTTTTTATGTATTAGTGTGGTCTACTGAGGACCATAAAACTTTTATCTTCTTTCTTCTCTCATTTCCTTCTATCCAGTAGTTTTTCAGTACTTCCCTACGTTATTCTCTTTCCCTTGTGTGCATACTGCGCCTGTCTTTTTCTTCGTTTGGTCCCGGAAGCCCTAGAAACGTTTAACGTTTGCTATGAATTTTTCTCTTTCTCTTACTTCTTCCTCCACTATATCCATTATCCCCAGATCTGCTTTAATTTTGATCCACGTCACTGATGTTTTTGCGTTTCCATCGAAAAAGCTGAAATTGGTTTTTTATTCTTTTTTCCCCTGGCCTTCTTAAGTGTCCAAGGATACATATCATCTCTTCCTCGTTGTGTCTAATATTCGTTCTATTTCCCACTGTCATATTTTTTGTCGCCATATTTTCCTGGTTATTTTCTCTCCTCCCTTCTCTACTTCACCTAACCGTTTGGCTACATTTAACGAAAGGAATGCTAAGGCATAAAGGTGTTCTGTTCTAATGACAGCTTTGTAGTGACGGAGTTTCGCATTTATGGAAGTCAGTATCTTGTTACATAGGTCTCTGATAACTGAAATCCCACCTCCACGTCCTTGTCGTTGCCAAGTTAGCTTCTGTGTCCTATGTATCTGGTTTCATCTAGATATTAAATGCTGTATCTCTTTTTTTGATTCCGTACGATGTTCAGTGAAAACGAAATCCTTATATGATCACTCTGTAGCCTGTCTGTGCGTCTGGCCGACTATTGAAAACCCTTTTCGTCAGGAACCGGCAGACGTATTAAGTTGAAGTTTGTATAGACTACTGAGACCTACGATCCTTTGTCAGTATAAAAAATCGAAGTTTATAAGACAATGCAGTCGAAAGGCACATCCATTTTGTCACATACTTTGATATTCGGAAACGCTCATCGAGACCGATATGATACTTCGCATTGTTTTCTAATCATGGAATTTGGCAAGATGGAAGGTTTAATGACGCTGGTGTAGCAAAAATTATAAAATTGTCAATTTGTAATGATATTACATTTAAAACATTCATTTTTTCATTTTTCAGACTTGAAATTAAAACATTCTCGAAAGTCTTGGAATCCCTGGAACCTGCATGTTGCTATGGTTAATTTCGATAACAGACTAAAACTGTCGAAATCCCCGATTCCCGTAACGGATGAACTGTCTGTATACATAATTATGTTTGCGCTGAACCGTCAGTGCGTTAATCCTACTCCCACCTGGCCAGTTTTTATTCTTCCGAAATTAGTTTCCATATTTTTCGGTGACTCGTTTCAGTCTGTCATGCATTCTGTTCTTTCAAATGATATACATAGACCTGCTTTTAAAGCCGTCTCTTGTAGGAGCTTTATCCCCATTTTTGCATCTTCTATAGATTCAGCTGGGATGGCAAGATCGTCTGCAAAATCTGAACAATCAGTTTGTAGGTTATCCCTTTTACCACCAACCATCATTTTTTAAATTTCATCTTTTTCTGTTCTTCGCTCCATTCCCTGATTAGATTTCCTACTGCCCAAATGAACAGCTGTCGGGATAATCCATCTCTTTGTCTTTAACCAGTGTAGATCTTAAGAGTCTTCGAGGTTTCACCTAAAAATTTAATTCTGCATTTTGCATTTGTCAGTGCGAAGCACAGAAGGTGAATTAATAATGATGTTTTCCAATCGTGTGGTATACCTTCCGTTCCCCAGGCTTTTTGAAAGACTACATGTAGCTCTCTGGCAGTCCCAGCACCGGCAATTTACCACATTTCAGCATTTACTGAGTCTTCACCAACGGCCGCATCATTCTTAAAATCTTTAATCACGTTTTAGATTTCATTCACGTCTGAGGGTTCTGAGTTTGTGTAAGTGTATACTGGATTTTGTTCTAGAAATCTGGCCCTTTTCTTTCTTTCTTTCTTTCTTTCTTTGGGCCTTGTCTCGCCTCACGCGGGGTCGGCCGTGTTATTACGGATTTGGCAGTGTTAGTTGCAGAGGGAGGCCGGACGCCCTTCCTGCCGCCACCCCGAACCCTCCAGGACGTAAGTAGTGTATCCCAGCTGTCTGCGTCTTGTGTAAGCCATGAAATAGTGCGAATGTGTTCAGATGTCTGTGAGTCGTGTAACTGAAGTGGATCGTGGGGATCAGCCCGGTATTCACCTATCGGGATGTGGAAAACCGCCTAAAACCCACATCCAGGCTGGACGGCATACCGGCCCTCGTCGTTAATCCACCGGGCGGATTCGATCCAAGGCCTGCGCGCCTACCCAAGTCTAGGAAGGAGCGCTTTAGTGCTCTCGGCTCACCTGGCGGGTAAATCTTGCTCTTAGTTATTCATAACTTAACAACGTCTTGAAATTTTATATTCAAGAGATCTCCATGTAACACTTGCATCCATGCTCAGCGAACCATTGTGAAGTGCACGGCAAAGACAACTTTCCACTGTAGAGCGTGTTGGGAATCCTAATTAGGCAGACAAAAAAAATATTCGCACAAGGTTTCAGACTAATCAATGGACGGATGATGTTAAAAAACGCGTTGTTGGGCCCCTTGAAGTTTGTTAATGCTGGAAACGCTGAGAAACGCCTGACGATACTGGTAGCGCTGAGAAGTACAAAGCTGTTTTTGGAGTACGAATCTTTCTGTGCGCAAAACGGCGGCCGATGTCGAAAGCAGTTGCTGTATAAATGCCCTGTGTTCTATTCCCGTGAACTTTGAGCCACAAGGCGCGGTCAGCAGACAGCGGCCTTCTTTTCTGTATTCTCTGTGTGACTGCTGGGCTACTATTCTCTTTACAATCCTCTTGTGGCAACTGGATGTGAAATAATGGAGTCTATAAATTTTGGACCAATCTAGTTATCTAATATTCCCTCTGTGTGTAGCTTTGTACGGGACGCCCTCTGGCCACGGGACTGCAAAGCCTGCCACAGCGGACTGGCGTTTATTTAGCGACTCGTTAATTAATTGTATCTTCTCCAAAAGTGCCTAGGCATTGGAGTTTCATTAGCGTGTTGTATGTAGGCGAAACAACCGCAAGCCGAGGAAATCTGAGTGTCCCTCCTGATAGACGTAATGTGCATTTTCTCTGATGTTCCGGCAGATACACGCAGTTTCATTTTCGCAATATGTGCCTGGAATCAGCCCAACAAATACTGCTCTTAGCGTTTTCTCTGTTACGCCCAATGTCAACGAAGGGAGTCAGTTTTGTTTCCCCATTAGAAACAAGATGATGAAAAAGCGGAATTTTTCCTGCTCATTCGATAGAGCAGTCCGAAACAAGCTTAGTGCTATATTTGTTTTATCGCTATGTAAAACAGGAAGAAAATCCAGTACTCCAGCATCGATTGAGCAGCGTTGCTGCATGTAGGTAGAGTGAGCGCGGGCCAGGGCGGTGCTGTTAATGATGAAGTGCTGGTTATTCTTAGAGCTTTACTGTTCCTATTAGTACATATCGATGAAACAAGTATCGCAGTAGACTAATTTCAAACCGCTCTATCGAACGCAGACGTAAAATTCCGCATTAAAAATCATTTTGTTTGTAGCGCGAAACAAATCGACGCTTTGCAACCACATCGGACCTCGCTTGAAACACGTGAGGAGCAGTATTTGTTTCGGCTGAATCCAGCCAAAAGACCGGAGAAATGCGCATGACGACTCTTAGGAAGGACTCCGGATAAGTATATACACCTCTGTCGGTACAAAAGGTTTCAAGGCTGGAATAATGGAAAAAAAATAGAGAAACGTTTAAGACGATAATTGTAATGCTTCAGGCATTCTACATAGTACCACGGTCTGACCCTCAAAACTGAGTACAACGTCCAAATGGTTCACTCAATGATGTGAACTGTCGCAACAAGGACATAAATGTGGGGACACACAATAGGACGTAAATTTCCAATAATTTGATCTATATTTTCTTATTATGTATTTTGAACAAAACTGGTACAATGGTAGTACAACTGCATTCAAAAGTAGTGCACAGTTCATCAAAAGCCCCAAATTTATGCTGTTAGTAAAAAAACATCTTTTAGATAATAAAATTGGATTTTATGTTAGTCTTCCTGACTCATAAACTCGCCCATAAAAAATCTCCATTAAAAAAAAGTAAATACAAATTAAAGACTTATACCAAAGAATCGATATGTTTTGCGTTCTTAATAATACTCTTGTCCATTCTATGGTCTTCTTCCTGCTGTTGAGTCGGTCATAGTTCCGCTTTTATCATCACTGCAGGGGCAGTTTTGGTACATCGGCTTTCACCTGTATTGTCACACGTAGGATAGGATGGTTTGAAAATGGGCACGTGTGTCCGAAACTAGCCACCACCAAGAAACAAAAAAAGATAGTTCTCAGTGCAACTTATGACGAAGCTACAATCATTCAAATTGTTTGTATTTATTGTATTTTGTACACTGTCCGTCCAAAAAGTTTCGAGACTGGATTAATAAGAAATAGAGGAACGTGAAGACGGTTTTAATGCTTCAGGTGTTTCCGTAGTCAACCTCTTGTCGTCGTGTTCGGGAGTGAAGGTGTGCGGGATAAACTCTACACACACTCCTTCCTCTTCTTCAGAACATTGTGAAGATCGTCTACAACGCTTGATTTAGAGAGGTCGCCCCATCACGATTTGCGCCTCAACCACGTTGACACACTACAGCTGCTCGGTCGCTACTTAACACTGCTTGGCCAGAACTGGCTGGACGAATGAACATCTGTTGTTTACAGTTGTTTCTTCAAGCCGCCACCGTAGGTACTGTGCTGAAGTCTCTTATACTCCAGGGATACAATCAGTCTCGCATCTTTATGGACTGTCGGTGAAAAAAAAAAACAAAAAAAAAAACAGTGCAATGTTACGCATCTGAGAATCTGTTGTGGCTTTGACCTTTATACCATTCGAAAACTGAGGGATACTTAAAGTTTTCTGTATTGTATAACCACCAGAAATTATAGCACCGCGATTTTACTCACACAGTACAGCTTCACTTTTGTCACTGAAAGCCTCTCCACAATATGAGGCGATTACGTATGACAGGATAGAGCACCACATGTTTCTGGGCTGGGTAGCGTTACGAAGTAGAGTGTAAATACCTATTTGTATTTGTAGGCTTTCTATATATTCTGTGTCCTAGAGTGTAATTAGATCTTCTATAGACGAACACATTTAGCGTCGGAAGACCGACCTGACACTCTGACTACAAGGCGAATTTAATTTTGCGATGAATGTCACGAAATTATAAGAGCTATGTAGATAGATGCGAAAAGTATCCAACTTACCTCCCACTGCCATACCTTAGCTAAAGATCTTGCCGAGAACCCCCCAGAATATTCTGGTCGGACGTAAAAGCGTTAAGGGGGGGGGCGAAGATTTCTACCACTCGTTGATCAGTCTAGTTTGCCACAGACGACAGTAAAATGAAAGCTGAAGTTTTAAAGTCCTCGTTGAAGAAACCACTGACGTAGCAGGACTGCACAAACATACCATCGTTTGAGTGTCGCGCAGACACTTTTATCGAGAACATAGTAATAGGTACTACCGGAATTAGAGAAGCAGCTGGAAGAATTTAAAGCAAACAAGTCGCCAAGTCCGGACGGAATCGTCGTTCTGATTTACGAAGACGACTATACTGCCTAGGTCACTTACGTAGCTTGCATTTATCGTCCATCTCTCGCCTACCTTGAAGTCCCAAGAGACTGATAAAAGCGCAGGTGAGCCTCTATGTCAGAAAGATAAATGGACGGGCCCGCAAAATTACAGACCAGTATCCGTAACATCAAAAATGGTTCAAATGGCTCTGAGCACTATGGGACTTAACTTCTGAGATCATCAGTCCCCTAGAACTTAGAACTACTTAAACCTAACTAACCTAAGGACATCACACACATCCATACCCGAGGCAGGATTCGAACCTGCGACCGTAGCGGTCGCGCGGTTCCTGACAGTAGCGCCTAGAACCGCTCAGCCACTCCGGCCGGCCTATCCGTAACATCGGTTGACTGCAGAACTATCTAACATATTATCAGTTCGAATACAATAAACTCGCGCGAACTTAGGTTGGCCTTTTCTCACATGAAGCGCAACAGGTGAATTCCATATTCCTAAATTTCTGAAAAGCGTTTGACGCGGTACCCCATTGCAGATCGCTAACGAATGTACGAGATAGTGGAACAGGTTACCAAATATGCGAGTAGCTCGAACACTATTTAAGTTAAGTAACCTAGTATGTCGTCCTCGACGGCGAGTGTACATCAGACACAAGCAAATCGTCAGGAGTGCCCCAGGGGAGTGTGATAGGACCGCTCTTACTCTCTATATACGTTAATGATCAGACGGACATAGTGACCGGTAATATGCGGTTGTTTGCTGATTATGTTGTGGTGCACGGCAAGGTGCCGAAGTTAAGTGGCTGTAGGAAGACGCAAGATGGCAGACAAAATTTCTAGTTGGTGTGATGAATGGCCGCTAGCTCTAAATGTCGGAAATGTAAGTTAAAGTGGATGAGCAAGGAAAAACAAACTTGCAGTGTTTGAATATAGCTTACGTAGGGTACTGCTGGACACTGACGTCGATTAAACCCGAATATCTGGGCGTAACGTCGGGAAGCGATATGAAAGGCAGAGAGTAACGATTGTAGTGGGGAAGGTGAACGGTGACTTCGGTTCTGTTGGGAGAATTTTTGGGAAGTGTAGCTCAGCTGTAAAGGAGACCGCGTACAGTTACTAACAGGTTTGACCAATACGAGAGTATTAAGGAGATGCTTCGTGAACTCAAATGGAAATTCCTGGAGGGAAGAAACTTTCTTTTCGCGAAACATTATTGAAAAACTTTGGAGAGGTGGCATTTGAAGCTGACTGCAAAGCGATTCTACTGCCGCAAATACACATTTCGCGTATGGACAGTGAATGTAAGAAACATAAGGCCCCGTACGGAGGTATTTCGACAGTCGTTCCTCCCCTCGCTCTATTTGCGAGTGGAGTAGGAAAGGAAATGACTCTTAGTGGTTCAACGTAACCCCCCCCCCTCTAGCCCCATCATCATGAATCATACTGTAGATTCTGGATGATGTATGCAGACAATGATGTAGCTATAGATGTACAAGGGCGTGTTTTAAGAGCCAATCGGTCATGGTATGAAAATCAAGGTGAAAAAGAAATTCAAAATTTAGCTACACCTTCAAGCTACCTCTCTATATGGTCACGGCTCCGACTTCTTGTAGCGTGGTACCAACTTTCTAAAAATCCTCGTCATAGAAGGCAGACTCCTGTGCTTTCCTCCGTCTCTCTACTCTGGTCTGCAGCTTGTGTGTGCTAAACTGTTGTCCTCATGCCCAGCGGTTCATGTGAGCTAAGAGATCAAAATGAGAGGGAACCGAGTCCGGGCTGTGCGGTTGGTGATCAATCACTTTCTATCCGAAACGCCGCAAGAGCATCTTTGTTACAGCTGCAATGTGCGGCCGAGAATTGTCACAGAGAAGGGTAGTGCCTGACGACAAGATTTGTCTTCGCTTGTTCTCAATTGCCCTTCGTGAACGTCGAAGAGTCACGCTGTATGAGGCTGCAGTGATGGACGTGCCACGCTTCCACGAATTCAACCAACAGAACACGTAAAAACGTTTTCGGTCCCACTTTATGACGAATAAATTTCGCTTGTACGCTTTTGATTTACTCGGGAAATGAGAAAGCATCGACTGTTTGGACTGCTCTTTTGTTTCTTGGTTTTCGAAATGAATCTATTTCTCGTTCTCTGTGAGAATTTTGTACAAAAAATCGTCTGCATCATCACGGTAATGCCGAAGAAACGCTAAGATGGCGCCCTTTCGCCATCTTGTGAGATGGTCGAACAGAATATTGGGTACCCATCTCGCTCAGAGAGTGTGGCACTGAGGTGTCTCACTCACGACGGTGTAGAGAGCTGACCTTGAGATTTCGGGAAACGAATCATCCAGCCCAGAAATTGTGAACTGACGAATTTCTCGAGTCCACACGTTGACCCGTGCCCGCCTGTATCGTAAACATCCCTATGTCCTGCTTCCCAGTTCCTGCTCCGCTGCCACACTTTGTTCTTATGCATGTGGTGTGAGGCATGAAATGAGGTGGAACACCTCAGCATTAAGGAATCGAACGACAGGTGGCGCTTCACACTTGGAGAGAGACTGTATTGTTCTAGGCATCTTTACGTACTCACTTTTCACTAAGAACTGGAAAGTGTGGCAAGACTCGATCTATGGGCATACTAGAGACGTTGCGCGAACACCTACGCAAAGCTTCATCGGCTTGTCACCGCGGCTTTAATTTCCCGGTCTACTGCACCTCTTATCTGTGTGACCATGTAAAAAATGTTCAACGTACGTAGCAGAGCCAACAACGTAGCTGTAGTGGCCACGAAAGCACACAGTGCGTGTGGGGTCAGTGACTTGCGGAAAGGAAACGAAGAGAGAGAGCGGCAGAGCCCGGCGAATCCCGGGTCTGCTGTCTGACCGCGGGATAAGCGAGACGCGGTCTTCTGCCCCCTGTGTCCAGCCCGGGATCAGCCGTGGCCTGCGCCGCGCGCTGCGGCGATGGAATTGCAAATCGCTCCCGCTCTGATGAATAAAGAATGACGGCTTCCCCCCACCCCCTCTGCTGTCACCAGCAAACCGCGCCCTCTCTGCACCCCCCAGGGAGGCGGCGACAGGAAGAGACACAGGAGACGCAGGGATATGGCGGCGCTTAATAATGCATTTAAAGTGTCCTCTCTGGGTGGGGGGTGGGGGGTAGGAGAAGAGAAGTAGGAGGAGATCAAGAGTGCGGGGAGGGGGAGGGGAGGGAACACGCTTCCTGGATCCAGGATCAGCCGCGACCTGATAGCTGCTAATCCTGCCGCCAGGCCGTGCGCAGAATTAAGCTCCAGATTTCACGCTCCGCGCTGTCTTCAGTCTTAAGTAATCGCCTCGTATTATGGAGGGGGATTTAAATGACAAACGCGGCGCTACGCTGCGTGAATAAAATCGCGCTGGAAAAATTCCTACAAGTGAGGCAATACAGCGAAATCTACGTGTCCGTCGGTTTGCGATTAGTGTTGACAGATGAAGTTTGCAGAAAATGGGGACTTTGAAAGTCAAGTGTTTCAAGAGAATCGACACGACAAGGACATAAAAGTGAGGGGGAAAAAAAAAAAAGAAAGGATATAAGTTTTCAATCACTTTGATAAGTATTTTTTAGTAATATACAGGATGTGTCAAAAAGGACTTTACAACTTTGGAATGATCTAGGAATTTATGGGGTTGAAGCTTTGACAATGCCAGCCACTCGTGCTGGAGAAATGTCAGTAAAATCATTAGATGAACGTCGGCCGAAAAATCCGAGACAGAAGCCAATAGGCAGTTTGTCAACAAGTGGCCACGAAAGCCTTAACAATTTTGTATTTGATGTTTTACCGTATTCCTGAGATTCACGGTACACTCGTGAAATGGTCGTACGGGAAAATCCCCACTTCATCCCTGCCTCGGAGATACTGTGTCCCATCGCTCATGTACCGACTATAACCCCACGTTCAAACTCCCTTAAATCTTGATAACCTGCCATTGTAGCAGCAATAACCCATCTAACAGCTGCGACAGACACTTGTCTTATATAGGCGTTGCCGAAGCAGCGCCGTATTCTGCCTGTTTACTTATCTCTGTATTTAAATACGCATGCCTATACCAGTTTCTCTGGCGCTTCAGTGTATTGCTCAATACATTGTCAGTTTTACAGATGTTCAACAGTTGGTTAACATTGCCACGCTTGTTTTACAAAGAATCAATTAAAAAAAAAAGGAATTTTTAACACATTCACATGACACTACAGTTATTGTATAGTTCACAACAAATGTTGTACATCAACTTCAATGCATTCTTGGGAGAACGTGTTGAGTTTCTTGTCAGGATGCTTCTATAAGTTCCAAATGTAAGCAGCAGCGTCCATGATGTGACCAAGCACTTCGTCTCGCACATTCTCCTTTCGTTTCTACACCCCAGGCTTCATCGAATCCCATAAACAAACACCTAACGGCGTAAGATCTAAAAAATGTTTCAAATGGCTCTGAGCACTATGGGACTTAACACCTGAGGTCATCAGTCCCCTAGAACTTAGCACTACTTAAACCTAACTAACCTAAGGACATCACACACATCCATGCCCGAGGCAGGATTCGAACCTGCGACCGTAGCAGTCGAGCGGTTCCGGACTGAAGCGCCTAGAACCGCTAGGCCACCGCGGCCGGCTGCATAAGATGTCGCGATCTCTGTGGTCAGTTAATTGTAATATCACAACCAACAAGCGATTAGCGTAGTGCACACCACTTGCTCAAAAATATATATATTAAAAGTGTTCCGTCTCGTAAACCACTTAGAATGGGGCATATGCTCAAGCGAAGCTATTTCCTGAAAGTGAGCGTTCCTGTCATATCCACTATAATTGACCATTCGTCCTGGGATCCCCTGTATATACAAAAAGGAATAATGAGAGACCATACCCTTCTTTTAGTCGTTCGTTTACGGTTGATAAATCTTCGTTCAGACGATTTTAGTGTTATCTTATGGTGGCCTATGGGCGTTCAACACATTTAGGGTTACACTGTAGTTATTATTTCCCACAATTTCATTCTACCTACCTTGTTGAAGGCCCTCTCACAGTATACGAAGAGCAGAAATAGATATTCCACACTTTCATTGCGGTAATTAATTTGACTTAATAGCCCTTCCCTCTGACCACATACTGATTAACCATTGTGACCGAGAACTAAAATAGGTCTGAAATACACTCCTGGAAATGGAAAAAAGAACACATTGACACCGGTGTGTCAGACCCACCATACTTGCTCCGGACACTGCGAGAGGGCTGTACAAGCAATGATCACACGCACGGCACAGCGGACACACCAGGAACCGCGGTGTTGGCCGTCGAATGGCGCTAGCTGCGCAGCATTTGTGCACCGCCGCCGTCAGTGTCAGCCAGTTTGCCGTGGCATACGGAGCTCCATCGCAGTCTTTAACACTGGTAGCATGCCGCGACAGCGTGGACGTGAACCGTATGTGCAGTTGACGGACTTTGAGCGAGGGCGTATAGTGGGCATGCGGGAGGCCGGGTGGACGTACCGCCGAATTGCTCAACACGTGGGGAATGAGGTCTCCACAGTACATCGATGTTGTCGCCAGTGGTCGGCGGAAGGTGCACGTGCCCGTCGACCTGGGACCGGGCCGCAGCGACGCACGGATGCACGTCAAGACCGTAGGATCCTACGCAGTGCCGTAGGGGACCGCACCGCCACTTCCCAGCAAATTACGGACACTGTTGCTCCTGGGGTATCGGCGAGGACCATTCGCAACCGTCTCCATGAAGCTGGGCTACGGTCCCGCACACCGTTAGGCCGTCTTCCGCTCACGCCCCAACATCGTGCAGCCCGCCTCCAGTGGTGTCGTGACAGGCGTGAATGGAGGGACGAATGGAGACGTGTCGTCTTCAGCGATGAGAGTCGCTTCTGCCTTGGTGCCAATGATGGTCGTATGCGTGTTTGGCGCCGTGCAGGTGAGCGCCACAATCAGGACTGCATACGACCGAGGCACACAGGGCCAACACCCGGCATCATGGTGTGGGGAGCGATCTCCTACACTGGCCGTACACCACTGGTGATCGTCGAGGGGACACTGAATAGTGCACGGTACATCCAAACCGTCATCGAATCCATCGTTCTACCATTCCTAGACCGGCAAGGGAACTTGCTGTTCCAACAGGACAATGCACGTCCGCATGTATCCCGTGCCACCCAACGTGCTCTAGAAGGTGTAAGTCAACTACCCTGGCCAGCAAGATCTCCGGATCTGTCCCCCATTGAGCATGTTTGGGACTGGATGAAGCGTCGTCTCACGCGGTCTGCACGTCCAGCACGAACGCTGGTCCAACTGAGGCGCCAGGTGGAAATGGCATGGCAAGCCGTTCCACAGGACTACATCCAGCATCTCTGCGATCGTCTCCATGGGAGAATAGCAGCCTGCATTGCTGCGAAAGGTGGATATACACTGTACTAGTGCCGACATTGTGCATGCTCTGTTGCCTGTGTCTATGTGCCTGTGGTTCTGTCAGTGTGATCATGTGATGTATCTGACCCCAGGAATGTGTCAATAAAGTTTCCCCTTCCTGGGACAATGAATTCACGGTGTTCTTATTTCAATTTCCAGGAGTGTATTTCGCTTGTGATTCTCTTAGTCTTTACCATAGCGCGCTTATGGTGACTCGACACTCCATCCGGTCCATGTGCTGGCCCGTCTTCCCGCACTCGCTACGAAATCTCATTAAGCAACTTGACAAACGCCATGAGGGGGCAGGTCGATCACCGCAGTCTATAAAGCCCGGCGCTGTTATTCATCCGAGGACTCCGAGGCGCCCCGATATTTCCGGTTGTAATTACGGAGCGCCCCACGGCCATTGGCGAGCCCGAATTACGCCAACGGCACTCTCATTTTCAAACTGTCATCCGCAGCGGCGCAGTATTCGCCTGTTTTGGAGCATCGTAAAAAAAGACGGGCTCTAGTGTATCACGATTACAGTAAACTGTTATGGGGCGCCATAATGATGACGGACGACCCGTACTGCGGTGTGAAATCGGTTTTCGGACACATTTCACCGCGTTTAAATAATCTGATCTGCTGCGTGTGCAGGTCTGAACATTATATGCAGGCTCTCCACGTCACAAAACGTCTACTCGTACTCGTTACTAGTCTTTTCAAACGAGGACCTCGTCAGTTTTATTATTTATTTTTTTTAGATTCATCA
Source organism: Schistocerca serialis cubense (assembly GCF_023864345.2). NCBI lineage: Eukaryota > Metazoa > Arthropoda > Insecta > Orthoptera > Acrididae > Schistocerca > Schistocerca serialis. The sequence continues at coordinate 100,855,680 of NC_064649.1, forward strand.
ATCTTCCGACTGGTTTGATGCGGCATGCCATGAATTCCTCTCCTGTGACAACTACATCTCAGAGTAGCGTTTGCAACCTACATCCTGAATGATTTTCTGGATGTACATCAGTCTCTGTCTTCCACAACCATTTTTACCCTCTACGGCTCCATATAGTACAATGAAGATGACTTCACACATCTATCAACCTGCCCCTAATTCTTGTCAGTGTTTTCCATATTTCCGGTTCTTCTGTGGCTCTGCTGAGAACCACCTCTTTCTTTACACTATCAGTTCATCAGATTTCAACATTCTTCTGCAGCACCACTTCTTAAATGCTCCGGGTCTCTTCTGTTCCGGTTTTCCGACAGTCCATCACGCACTACCACACAATGCGGCACTCCAAACGTATATTCTCAAAAATTTCTTTCTGAGATTAAGGCCTATGTTTGATATTAATATGCTTATTTTGGCCAGGGACACTTTTTGTCTGTGCTACTCTCCTTTGTATGTCCTCTTTGCTTTTCCTGTCATGTTTTATTTTGCTTCCAACGTAGCAAAGTTCATCTTCGTCTACTTCGTGATTACCAATTTTATGGTGAGTTTCTCGTTACTCTCATTTCTGCTACTTCTCACTACTTTCATCTTTCTTCACTTTACGCTCGATCCATATTCTTTGCTGATTAAACTGTTCCTTCCATTCAGCACATCCTGTAATTCTTCTCTTCCTTATGTTACTGCGTTTAACCTTTGGGGAAGGCTTCCCAACACGCAGGATAGCGGAAGCGCACCCAGAATCTGAGCTAGAAGTGAGAAACTGATCTCCGTTTCTCAGTGAACGACGAAATAGTTTTAAGAATATGTGACATCTGGATCTGGACAGACTTGCTACTAGGCAGCACCCATCCGTTGCATATTCTATACATCTTCAATATGACACTATGTACTTAAGTTCAATGAATAAATGGACCAAAGCCATCTGTCCCTAAACTCTGCAACCATAATAGCATCGAATCGGAGGACCACAGAGAAGAAGACCGAAATACTATATTCCTTTTTACGATATTGTTTCATTAAAAATGTTCAAATGTGTGTGAAATCTTATGCGACTTAACTGCTAAGGTCATCAGTCCCTAAGCTTACACACTACTTAACCTAATTTATCCTAAGGACAAATACACACACCCATGCCCGAGGGAGGACTCGAACGTCCGCCGGGACCAGCCGCGCAGTCCATGACTGCAGCGCCCCGACCGCTCGGCTAATCCCACGCGCCTTGTTTCATTAAGAGATAGTATTGCGGTTCCTTCTTTAAATCTTCCCATGAACGTCAAAAAGACGTATATCGGAATGAGTAACTGTGGAACAGAAAATGAAATTAAATCGTTCAACAGGTTAAAGGCAACTTAACCTAATGAGATACCTATACGATTCTACATGGAATATTTTGTTTAATACAGGTCGACAGAGGAGCGGAAGTTTCCATAGTGCACAGAACTGCCTCTCTGGTGGCTTTACCTTTCCTAAAGTCAACCTGGTCGTTACCCGAGAGATCGTCAATTTTCTTTTCCGTTCTACTGTACATTACTCTTGTCAGCAGCTTGGATGTATGCTCTGTTAAACTGATAGCGTGATGGTGCTCAACTTACGTTCCATTGCTATCTACGAAATTGTGTGAACGATATTTCTCCGTGCGTCTGATGGTTTGACGCCTGTCTCATAGATTCTACACGCCAACCATAACAGTCATTGTGTTATCACTTCCCCTAACAATTTTGGAAATTCCGATGGAATACTATCTATACCCTCTGCTTTATTTAATTCTCACTCGAATTGTGGATCCCGTGTGTCTTCCACATCGACTCCAGCTTCTTTTTCTATCATGTCATCAGACAAATTCTCCCCCTCAAACAGGCCTTCAGTGTACTCTTTCCCCATACCTGCTCTCTCCACTACATTTAACAATGAAAGTCACGTTGCATTCTTAATGTTACCGCCCTAGCTTTTAATTTTACGGAAGGTTGTTTTGACCTTTCTGTACGCTGCATCAGTGCTCCAGGCGATCATTTCTTTTTCGATTTCTTTTTATCTTTCCTCCAGTCATTTCACCTTGACTGTCCTGCACTTCGAATTTATTTACGAGGTGCATTCAAATTCTAAGGCCTCCGATTGTTTTTCTAATTAACTACTCACCCGAAATCGATGAAACGCGTTACTTCTCGACGTAATCGCGCTGCAGACGTACACATTTTTCACAACGCTTACGCCATGATTCCATGGCAGTGGCGAAGGCTTCTTTAGGAGTCTGTATTGACCACTGGAAAATCGCTGAGGCAATAGCAGCACGGCTGGTGAATGTGCGGCCACGGAGAGAGTCTTTCATTGTTGGAAAAAGCCAAAAGTCACTAGGAGCCAGGTCAGGTGAGTAGGGAGCATGAGGAATCACTTCAAAGTTGTTATCACGAAGAAACTGTTGCGTAACGTTAGCTCGATGTGCGGGTGCGTTGTCTTGGTGAAACAGCACACGCGCAGCCGTTCCCGGAGGTTTTTGTTGCAGTGCAGGAAGTAATTTGTTCTTCAAAACATTTTCGTAGGATTCACCTGTTACCGTAGTGCCCTTTGGAACGCAATGGGTAAGGATTACGCCCTCGCTGTCCCAGAACATGGACACCATCATTTTTTCAGCACTGGCGGTTACCCGAAATTTTTTTGGTGGCGGTGAATGTGTGCTTCCATTGAGCTGACTGGCGCTTTGTTTCTGGATTGAAAAATGGCATCCACGTCTCATCTATTGTCACAACCGGCGAAAAGAAAGTCCCATTCATGCTGTCGTTGCGCGTCAACATTGCTTGGCAACATGCCACACGGGCAGCCGTGTGGTCGTCCGTCAGCATTCGTGGCACCCACCTGGATGACACTTCTCGCATTTTCAGGTCGTCATGCAGGATTGTGTGCACAGAACCCACAGAAATGCCAACTCTGGAGGCGATCTGTCCAACAGTCATTCGGCGATCCCCCAAAACAATTCTCTCCACTTTCTCGATCATGTCGTCAGACCGGCTTGTGCGAGCCCGAGGTTGTTTCTGTTTGTTATCACCCGATGTTCTGTCTTTATTAAACTGTCGCACCCACGAACACACTTTCGACACATCCATAACTCCATCACCACATGTCTCCTTCAACTGTCGATGAATTTCAATCGGTTTCACACTACGCAAATTCAGAAAACGAATGATTGCACGCTGTTCAAGTAAGGAAAACATCGCCATTTTAAGTATTTAAAACAGTTCTCATTCTCGCCGCTGGCGGTAAACTTCCATCTGCCGTACGGTGCTGCCATCTCTGGGACGTATTGACAATGAATGCGGCCTCATTTTAAAACAATGCGCATGTTTCTATCTCTTTCCAGTCCTGAGAAAAAAAATCGGAGACCTTAGAACTTGAAGGCACCTCGTAATTCTTGCTGTAATTACGTCTTTCCATGAACATTTTTGTACGTCCTTTTGTCGTCGATCAATTGAAATATTTCTTCTTTCTTCGGTTACCCAATGTTTCTCCGCAGTTACGTGCCTTTTACTTATGTTTGTTTATCAAACACCTGATATTACCTTTTTTAGATATGTCCTTTCCTCTTGAACTGAACTGAGCTCTTTGGTTATGCTTATCGCAGTACCCACATCTTTAGCGAACTTGAAACGCTTCTTGTCTCATCCTCCCTCGTTACTTCAGTATCTCACTTCATTCTAAAATGATTCTTCTGAAGTCTACTCTTTCACATTACTAAACTGCGATCCGTGTGTATATCTGCAGCTGGGACCCGCCTTACAACCCAATATCTGATTTCATAACCTCTGCCTGACCATTAGTAATCCATCTCGAATCTTCATGTATCCAGATATAAGTACGCCTCCTCCTCTTGTGATCCTTGGACAGAGTATTCGCTATTACCATTAGAAATTTATTGCAATCTTTCTCCTCCAAAGTTATCTTCTATTTCTTCCCCTACAACAGCGTCTCAGTCCCGCATGGTTATTACATTTTCTCTCCCTTTACAAACCGAATGTTCAATATCGTATATTTTCTCTTTGTGTTCATCTTCTCCTAGCGTCAGCAGCAAGTACAGGTGAACAGTCGTTGTCGGCGTCGGGTTGCTGTAGAATTTGATGATGATAACGCTGGTTCGACATTCAGCCTTACTTCTCACACTTTCCTGCTACGTTCAAACTTCCGTTGCTCCACTGCGCGAGTCGTCGAACGTTATCCCGTCGTTGCATATTACATCTTTTTCTCACGGTCGCCCTCCCGTTGGCAGTCCCGTCATACAGATCCGAATAGGGAAGTGATTCAGAACCTTTTGGCAATGGAGAGGTCATCATGACTTTTTCGTTTATTTGGCATTTGTCTTGCGGATACACATTGTATGTCTTTAATGCAGAGGTTTCCATTGCCTTCTGCATCCTCATGACCGCTGGTCACTGCTGGTTCTTCCATCTTTTAGAGGTAGTTACCCACATGAAGAGCTAGAGAGTGCCCTGAACCTCTGGCCGCTCCTCCACCCTCTTTGACAAGACTGTTGGCAGGACGAGGGTGATTTGCTACATCACAGATCTTCGGCCACGATTGTTGACTGACCACTGGTGAAACTTTTTAGAGTCTAGTGCAAATGAAAGTTTTTGTATTGCAATAGCTGCGGGGCGACATTATGAGCAGTGAGCCCACCCCCAGTAGAGAGAACGTAGGTAGCTGTTCAGCAATTAAAACAAAACAAAAATGTCTGACATACACTGATGAGCCGAAACATTACAGACACTCGCTCATTAGCGTTTAGGTCCACGTTTGGGCACATTAAAGGAGCCATTTTGTTGGGCATGGATTCAACAAGTCCTCGGTTTATGGAAGTACATTGCGCCAGATAACTATACACAGGTCACGCATTTCCCTAAATTACGGACCGGTGGTTTGTGAGCGGGGAGCTGGCGTCCGACAGCGTCTTGATGTGTTCCATCGTGTTCTCATCAGGCGACTTTGGTGAGCAAGACGGGAGCGAAAGTTCGCTATCGTGCTCCTGAAGCCACTGGACAACGGACAGTTATCCTGCTGGAAGATGCCGCCACCGTATGGGAAGGCGCAAAGCATGAAAGGACACCGGTGGTCCACATGTTCACATCATTCACAATGCCTTCGTTTACTGTCAGAGGTACACGGAAGCCCAGGTGAATCTCCCTCTCAGAGTAACACTGTCTCCTCCCTTGCGCTCCCACTCCCCCCACGAACTGTGTCAATGTTGTGTACGTTTCGAACGCCCGCAAGGACGGCATAACCGGACACGACCATCGACGTAGTGTAACAACCTACTCCGTCGTCAGACATGCCATAGATTTCTGCGTTCCTTAGTTTGTACAGGGTGTAAATTTTAAGTTGACAAACCAGAATAACTCGAAAAATAACCTTCACACGAAATAATGTGTAGAATCCAAAGTTGATTATTTTCGAGGGGGACATCTGCTGGTGCTTGGCTCAAATGGCTCTGAGCACTATGGGACTTAACTTCTGAGGTCATCAGTCCCCTAGAACTTAGAACTACTTAAACCTAATTAATGTAAGGACATCACTCACATCCATGCCCGAGGCAGGATTCGAACCTGCGACCAGAGCGGTCGCGCGGTTCCGGACTGTAGCGCCTAGAACCGCTCGGCCACTTCGGCCGGCTCTGCTGGTGCTAAAATTAGCCCGCCACCCCAGCCCCCTCGGGGTGGAGCGGGAGGCAGATTTAAAATTTAAAATGAGAACCCAATTTTTTTATTGCAGAATCAAGTTCTACATAAAAAAAACTACGTACATTTTGTCTTAAACATTTGTTTGGATTCTTGGTAGTTTGCGCTGCAATTCAAGAAAATCTACGTTCTCATTTTTGCGTGGAAAATGGTTACGGATAAATATAAAATACTTATTTATTTCGTAAATTTTGATTCCATAAAACTATACCTCTCCTTTTCTCCCTGTAGGGCGGCGTTTGAGAGAGAGGAATTAGAGTTTTACAAATGTTGACCCGAATATTTGGGTTAGTCTTTTCCTCAGTCTTTTACTTTGTTTGCCCCGTGAGCTAATGAGTTCACTCGTTAGTAAGTAGGATGTTTGGTTAGTTAGTTAGCTAGTCAGATGATTTGTTTGATAATTAAAAGTTGTGTCGCCTCATGACCACGAAACAAACAAAACTTATCCAAATCTGGGGAAAAAATTAATATTGGGGTCAACATTTTTTGCCTCCTGGTCGGTGTTTCGCCCTCCTTCAACCGCTTTGCATAGATACTCACGGCTGCAGCACGAAAACAACCCACCAACTGCGCTATTGCCGAGATACTAGTTTCCAGGCGCTGGGACGCAACAGTCTGCCCTCTGTCAGCGTCCCTTACAGCAGTGGATTTCTCCCTTTGAGGCCCACGTCATCTCTAGAATGATTCGCCATTCGCCTCTGCTCTGCTTACATACTTTGCTTACCTCGTCATGTGGCCGCAGCTACACATTAGGTGACACTTACTCTCGCAGCGGGCACTGATCGCAATGTTTTGACTACTCACCGATATTGGAGGCAATCTATCACCTGTTCATGACATACTCCAGGCAAATCTGCCATGTCCTCGGCCCGCACTACAGCCAGGTCTACAATATTTCCCTCCCATACAACATATAAGTCTTTCATTTGCTCCTGCTGTACCACAGGAAAGTGCTCCATCTACTCTTCCCGTCCTAGAGCCACGGTAACTATTTGAAATCACAAGGAATGCATGCACAGTGTTTGTCGAACTTCTTTTGACACGTACTAATTTTCGTCCAAAGAAGCCGATCGCTAACTAGTTACAGTTACGAAATTCGACCCTCAGAGATGGCCTCCACACTGAGTTTGATGGTGGGCATGAACGTATCAAAAGTAATGGGCAATACTTTCAGATCAGTTGCTTCCAGTGAGAATGAAAGTTTATAACGCAACGTCCGGAAATGCTCACTTCAGTTACGGAGCCTGTCAGGTTATTGAATGTAAGTGGTGTTGAGAAACATAGTATATCTGTACAGCAGCCGCGGTTTTGTTTTCGCACTGTATGCCTTAAAATAACTATAATACCAGTTCTGGCACGTATTTGATACATAATCGATGTCGATGAGTTGTTTGTGTCTGCAGTTTTGCTGATGTCGTGAGCTTAGGCAGACGGGTGGTTTTGGCAGCTTCAGTCTAAAACGCCGGGTGTCACTCCTAAGAGTCGTAAGATTCGTTTTCTCTGGTGTTTCGGCAGATATTAGCCATCTCGTATTTCCATTGTGTAGCTGGAGCCTGTCCAAGCAAACACAGCTCATCACTTCTTCCGTACGACGACCAGTATCGATGGGTAAGCGTAGATTTGTTTCCCGTTAAGAACAAAGGGATGTTTAAAGCGGAATTTTACGAGTCCCATTCCGAAAGTAATTGTGTGCACGCCTGCGAAGGTGTCTGTGGGAATAAGAAGGATGTACAACCAATAGGTACTATAAAGGTAGCGAAAAATGACTCATTTTGAATTAAATTTTTTATATACCATTAAAACTGCTGGCAAACGCTTTTTTTTGGAATTGCTGGAAACAAAGCAGTCACGCGTCGTTAGATATTTGCATCATTACAGGAGATGCGACTTTGTGCTACCAATATGAGCCGGAACCAGTTGACAGTCAAAGGCATGGTGTTCGTCGTCTTACTCGTTTCCCAAAAAAAGTCAGAAGACAAAATCCAAGAGTAAAACGATGTTGATCGCCTTTTTAAAAGTAAAAGTTCGATGCAGCATTAATTTCTACCTGAGGGAGGTAGGGAAGGCGATGAACTCCGTGCCGTAGACTGTCGCTTTGTGTTCGGGGCGGGTCCACAAGAAGCGTTTGCTGGCAGTTTCCAACAGCTTAACAACCGATGTCGGAAGTGTGTTGCAGCTAATGGTCATTACTCTGCAGGCCATTAAAGTTATTTTCTTTGCAAACTTGTTTCCCTTATTTTCTGAGACAATTCACCGACCTTCACAGAGACACCTTGGATAGACAGGTTGTAACTGGTGTAAATGCGGATATTTTTAAATGCCGCACCTTAATATTACACACATTAGTGTGTTGGTTGTTTTTTCTCTGCATTAAACAGTCTTCCCACAAAACAGTCTTACCACAAAGGCGTCAGAAACATTATACGTGATGTTTCCTCCACAGTCCAACTGCACCACTAAGTGGACTGTGCCTGTCAGTATAGACTAACCGTTTAGCATTCACACGTCCACACTTTTAACTCCTAACATACCGTCCAGGGGTAAGCAAGCAATAATAGCCTGCTCTTACCACATGTACGAGGGGCGTTTAAAAAGTCCATGCAAAGATAAAGAGATGGAACCACCGGTGCGTATCGAGGTCATGTTTAGTTAGTAGCATCTTTGTAAGGAATGCACACCAAGTTTCAGCCATATTGGTCTATGTCTCAGTGTTTGGCATTCGTGTGAATCGAGGAAGTCGAGTGGTTGTCAAAACATGGACGAAGAAGAATTTCATGTCGTGATTAAACATTACTTTAGGAAAGGCAAAACGCCTAAGGAAACTAAAGACAAGCTTGATAAACATTACGGTGACTCTACACCTTCGATTAGAACAGTTTATAAGTCGTTTCAAAATTTTCGGAGTGGCCATACGGACACAAGTGATGCTGAACGTTCTGGACGCCCTGTGGAGGTTACGACTCCAGAAATCATTGATAAAATCCATGATATGGTGACGGATGACAGAAGAGTTAAGGTGCGTGAGATTGCTAGTGTTGTGGGCGTCTCGAATGAACGGGTACTTTATATTTTGCGTAAACATTTGGACATGAGGAAGCTATCCGCAAGATGTGTTCCGCGATTGCTCACGCTTGCCCAAAGACAGAATCGTGTGAAGTGTTACAAGGATGATTTGCAGCATTTCAGGAAGAATCCGCAGGACTTTAAGCCTCGTTTCGTCACTTTGGCTATACTCCTGAGACCAAACAACGATCTAAACGATGGGTTACCAAGGAGAATCTGTACACACACACACACACACACACACACACACACACACACACACACACACACACAAAAAAAAAAAAAAACGAAGATCAGTCCTTCGGTCGGAAAGCTTATGGCGACTGTCTTTTGGGATTCGCAACGCATAATCCTCATCGACCATCTGGAAAAGGGTAAAGCTATTACAGATGCATATTATTCATAGCTATTGGACCGTTTGAAAACCGAGCAAGAAAAACGCCGGCCATTGGATCGCAAAGAAGTCCTTTTCCATCACGACAATGCACCAGCACACACCTCAGCACTTGTGTTCGCTTAATGGAAATAGGATTCCAACTCGTTTCACATCCCCCCTGTTCTCCAGACTTGGCTCCCTCGTACTACTATTTGTTCCCCAATTTGAAGAAATGGCTGGTGGGACAAAGATTTGATTCCAACGAGAAGTTGTTCGCAGATGATGCTGTAATTTACCGTCTAGTAAGGTCATCCGAAGACCACTATAAGTTACAAAGCGATTTAGAAAAGATTGCTGTATGGTGTGGTAGGTGGCAGTTGACGCTAAATAACGAAAAGTGTGAGGTGATCCACATGTTCCAAAAGAAATCCGTTGGAATTCGATTACTCGATAAATAGTACAATTCTCAAGGCTGTCAATTCAACTAAGTACCTGGGTGTTAAAATTACGAACAACTTCAGTTGGAAAGACCACATAGATAATATTGTGGGGAAGGGGAGCCAAAGGTTGCGTTTCATTGGCAGGACACTTAGAAGATGCAACAAGCCCACTAAAGAGACAGCTTACACTACACTCATTCGTCCTCTGTTAGAATATTGCTGAACGGTGTGGGATCCTTACCAGGTGGAATTGACGGAGGACATCGAAAGGGTGCAAAAAAGGGCAGCTCGTTTTGTATTATCACGTAATAGGGGAGAGACTGTAGCAGGTACGATACGCGAGTTCAGATGGAAGTCATTAAAGCAAAGACGTTTTTCGTCGCAGCGAGATCTATTTACGAAATTTCAGTCACCAACTTTCTCTTCCGAATGCGAAAATATTTTGTTGAGCCCAACCTACATAGGTAGGAATGATCATCAAAGTAAAATAAGAGAAATCAGAGTTCGAACAGAAAGGTTTAGGTGTTCGTTTTTCCCGCGCGCTGTTCGAGAGTGGAATTGTAGAGAGATAGTATGATTGTGGTTCGATGAACCCTCTGCCCAGCACTTAAATGTGAATTGCAGAGTAATCATGTAGATGTACATGTGATTGCAGTAACTAATAGCTGCTTTGTAGAGTTGGACAGTTCCTAGTATTCGTAAGGGATCAACAAAATAGAACAGCGTTGGACGAAGTGTATAAGTCTAAAAGGAGACGATGTCGAAAAATGAAAAAGGTTTACCACAAACACTTAAGTTTTTTTTTTTATTTTTGCACGGATTTTCAAACGCCCCTCGTACATGGAGGTACTAACCGACCCAAAAATATACGACTCGTAATGGCTGTAATTATGGGACTCAAAACGACGTAAATATTATTGTAATGTAGATCAGTACACAGTCCTCAGTCACCAATATAGATATATCTACTTATGCCCAATATACCTGTATGTAAAAAAAAAAAAAAAAAAAAAAAAAAAAATATGCATTCATGGCAAAGCAGTGAGTGAAAAGCCAGTATTCTCCTTAAAATGGCGCTCTTGAGAAGTTTTAGAGAAGCCCTGCGATTACTTGCAAACGCTGTACCTCCGAGCTTCCGCTCTACGTGTCGCTGACTCCACCTCGCCCTCCCCTTCACTTGCGGGCTGTGGAGAGTCCTCCCGCCTCCCTTCCCGCCCCCACAATCGACCGGCGACGCCCGGCGCACAACTTGCGGCCACAGTCCAGTTTACGATTGGCCGCAGGCTACAGGCCGGCGGTACTGGGGCCAGACGACCGGAGTCAGCTACCGCTCAGCACTCGAAACCGTCCGTAATTGGCGTCGTGCCTCGCCGGAGCAGCCAAAGCAAACAACGTTGTTGTTCGCCGCTGGGGTTGCGAGCAAATTCACAAGCTGGGGCTCTCCCCGCTGCGGGCTTAAGTCTAATGTCGTCCACTACCTCGTCTCCGAACACGACTGGAACGGAGACGAATGGCGCTGCCACAAAGTGAAATAAATTCCCACTGCCTCCAAGATCAAACTTACTCTGCCTACATTCTTCTACCCCCATTGGGTTGTTATGGTAGTGAATTCAGATGGCTGACTATCGTTATTTTGAAGTAATATTTCAAACACAAACACACACACACACACACACACACACACACACACACACACACACACACACACACACACACACACACACACACGAGAATACACATGAAAATACACTACTGGCCATGCAGATGATAAACCGGTATTCATTGGACAAATACATTATACTAAAACTGACATCTGATTACATTTTCACGCAATGTGGGTGCATAGATCCTGAGAAATGAGTACCCAGAACAACCAGCTCTGGCCATAATAATGGCCTTGATACGCCTGGCCATTGAGTCAAACAGAGCTCGGATGTCGTGTACAGGTACAGCTGCCCATGCAGCTTCTACACGATACCACGCTTCATCAAGAGTAGTGAGTGGCGTATTGTCACTAGCCAGTTGGTCGGCCACCATTGACCAGACGTTTTCAATTGGTGGGAAATCTGGAGAACGTGCTGGCCAGGGCATCAGTCGAACATTTTCTGTATCCAGAAAGGCCCGTACAGGACCTGCAACATGCGGTCGTGCATTATCCCTCTGAAACGTAGGTATTCGCAGGGATCGAATGAAGGGTAGAGCCACGGGTCGTAACACATCTGAAATGTAACGTCCACTGGTCAAAGTGCCGTCAATGCGAACAAGAGGTGACCGAGACGTGTAACCAATGGCACCCCATACCATCACGCCGGGTGGTACGCCAGTATAGCGATGACGAATACACGCTACCAATATGCGTTCACCGCAATGTCGCCAAACACGGATGCGACCATCATGATCCTGTAAACAGAACCTGGATTCATCCGAAAAAACGACGTTTTGCCATCGTGCACCCAGGTTCGTCGTTGAGTACTCCATCGTAGGCGCTCCTGCCTGTGATGCAGCGTCAAGGGTAACCGCAACCGTGGTCTCCGGGCTGATAGTCCATGCTGCTGCAAACGTTGTCGAACTGTTCGTGCAGATGGTTGTTGTCTTGCAAACGTCCCCATCTGTTGACTCAGGGATCGAGACGTGGCTGCAAGATCCGTTACAGCCATGCGGATAAGACGCCTGTCATCTCGACTGCCGTTGGGATCCAGCACGGCGTTCCGTATTACCCTCCTGAACGCACCGATTCCATATTCTGCTAACAGTCATTGGATCTAGACTAACGCGAGCAGCAATGTCGCGATACGATAAACCGCAATTGCGATAGGCTACAATCCGACCTTTATCAAAGTCAGAAACGTGATGGTACGCATTTCTCCTCCTTACACGAGGCATCACAACAACGTTTCACCAGGCAACGTCGGTCAACTGCAGTTTTTGTAGGAGAAATCGGTTGGAAACTTTCCTCATGTCAGCACGTTGTAGGTGTCGCCACCGGCACCAACCTTGTGTGAATGCTCTGACAAGCTAATAATTTGCATATCACAGCATCTTCTTCCTGTCGGTTAAATTTCGCGTCTGTAGCACGTCATCTCCGTGGTGTAGCAATTTTAATGGCCAGTAGTGTATTTTACGAATTTTCATTGATTCCCAGCTCAGTGTCATAGTAATAAATCTTACACATCTTACAGAACGCAATCTAAAATTAAAATTTTGTTATTCTTTGATCTACAGAAATATGAAAAACACAAATACAAAAATATGGAAAAGCCGTGAGAGATGCATGCTAAAAGGCGAAAATTGGACTTTGGTTTATTGGGAGAATTCTAGGAAAGTTTGGTTCATATGTAAAGAGCCGCATATTAGACTGCATGGGTATTTGGGATCCGCCCCAGTGCGGATTAAGAAAGAGATCGCAGGAATTCAGAGTCGGGCTGCTGGGTTTGTCATCAGTAGGTTCGTACAACAAGTAAGTGTTACTAAGATGCTTCGGGAACTCAAATGGGACTCCCTGGAGGGAAGGCGACTTTCTTTCCTAGGAACACCATTCAAAAAATTCAAGGATCCGGCATTCAAACCTGACTGCAGAACTATTCTATTGCCTCCAACATACGTTGCACTTACAGACCACGGAGTTAAGGGATTGGCTGATCTGGCGCAAGAGACCAAACAGCGAGGTCATCGGTCTCATTGGATTAGGGAAGGATGGGGAAGGAAGTCGTCCGTGCCCTTTCAAAGGAACCATCCCGGCATTTTCCTGGAGGATTTAGGGAAAACACGGAAAACCTAAATACGGGTGGCCGGAAGCGGCATTGAACCGTCGTCCTCCCGAAAGCGAGTCCAGTGTGCCGGAGTTAAGGTACGAGAAATTAGAGCTAATACAGAGGCATATAGAAAATGGTGGTTTATCCCTCGTTCTACTTGCGAATGGAACAGAAAACGAAATGAGTAGAGGTGATACGAGGTACTCTCCGCCACGCGCCGTAAACTGGATTGCGGAGTATCGATGTAAATGCGGGTGAACATAAATGCCAAGCTTGCAGGTTGGGCTACTGTCTTTGACCACGAACCGCATCTGCGCACTGTCCTCAATACTTCGCAAGTGTCAGTGGTGGTCGAAATAATGTTCTCCATAGTTGTGATTGCATTATGTCTTAGTGGCCTCTAACACGGGCAAATTGTTAGTTGTCGTTATGGTGGGTGCTCCCGTAACCAAAGGAGAAGTGGTTCATATATTGAGAGGCACCGTACCGAAAATTTATACCGGATACAGGGAATGCGCAAATCAGCATCCGCAGAGTGACAACGCGAACAAAAATGTGTGCTAAGATTCTGTGACACACGTTCATTGAAGAGGACTGTGATAAAAAAATAAAGAGCACGACAGCTGCAAATGTCAGTGCAGAATTGAATGTCGCACTCGCAAACACTGGCACCTCCGAAACAACACGAAGGGAGCTCCATAAGCAGAATTCCGAAATCGCTCATCAGTGATACAAATACGAATGCCTGTAAAAGGAAAACACGGAGTCGAACCCATGAAACCTGTACTGTGGAGCGATGGAAGGAAGTCATTTGGTCAGGTTTACGTCCCTAGATTGAAACGTGGCGGTGGTTCGGTGATGATTTGGGCATCCATATCGTTGTATTACCGAGGCCTTATTATCTCATTACTGCCAAGCATTATGTGACTATTTTCGCTGATCAGGTGAGTCCTATAGCAGAATGTTCGTTCCTGAGTGGTGAACCTGTGTTCCAAGGCAACAGGACCTACTTCACACAGATCGTATCGTCCAGGAGCCGATGAGGATAAGTTGTCACGTCTCCCCAGATCACCACACACACCAGGTCTCGATATTATTCAGGCTTTGCGGTCTACTTTGGGGAGAAGAGAGCACAATCGCTGCTCATCTCCATCATCGTTACCCGAACTCGTCCCTATTTTGTAGGAATAATGCCATAGGATTCACATTAAAACGTTATAGGGTCTTTGAAACTTCCTGTGTGCCGGACCGAAACTCGAACTCGGGACCTTTGCCTTTCGCTGGCAAGTGCTAGGGTCTGTAATCACACATTCCGAGACGAGTGGAAGCCGTTTTGAAGGCCAACGGGTGTTCTAGCATATGAGGCTTTTTAATATGTTGTGTTTTTGGTGTTTTCATATTTTGTCCACCCCATATAGTTGGTGACAGACCTCATCTAGTTCCGTTCCTCCTCCTTCCGTGCGATGCCCACTCGAGAGCGGACGGTCGTCTCTCTGGAGCTTTCAGTTTTTAGCCGACTGTCCAGGAGGCTGAGGCGACGCAGTGAGAGCCGCGTGTATGTCGGGAGTGCCATGCACCTGCCCTCACGTGGCCCAGCCTCCGGGACGCACGCACAGACATCGCTGGCGGAACAGAGTTCGATTTCCGAGCGCAAATGCAATTTGGCGCTGCGCACCGCGCCAGAGACTTCCAAATAAAAAATAAAATGGGTGGGGATGGGAATGGTAAAAAAAAGGGAAAAGTCACGCGCAGGCGCAAATTCGACGTGACAACCGGAAGCCTCGGCAGAGAGAGGCGATCGCTAAACGCCACTGACAGCCCGCCTCCCCGCGGTGACGTCAGCGCTGTGGCCCATAATGCAAAGCGAGCGCCGCGACGTGTGCTGCAGGCTGCGGGGATTTCCCGGGACAATGGCGCGCACCTCCTGTTCCAAATCCGGAAGTGCGCAGGCCGCCATATCGGGCGCGGCCTGCACCGCCGTAGCTGCTTCTCGATCGTGTGCGTGGTACTGGCGTAAACTTGTAAATGTGCTCTCCTAACTTTCTGAGTCTTCCTGGTTACTTTCTCCACTGTGTCTACCACACTATATTGCTAACTCTTATACTTCGCCTTTCGCAAAAACCAACAATACAGTTTCCTTCTGGTACCTCCGCAAAGATGAGTGAAAAAGGTATTAGTGTACACATCTGAGTGGTTTCTCTTCTGTCGAACATGAACGACACGACACCACTCACAAGGGAACCTCCCCATCGCACCCCCCTCAGATTTAGTTATAAGTTCGCACAGTGGATAGGCCTTGATAAACTGGACACAGATCAATCGAGAAAACAAGAAGAAGTTGTGTGGAACTGTGAAAAAATAAGCAAAATATACAAAGTGAGTAGTTCTTGGGAAGATAAGCAACGTCAAGGACACTGGGAACGCAGGAGCGCCGTGGTGTCGTGGTAACGTGAGCAGCTGTGGAACGAAAGGACCTTGGTTCAAATCTTCCATCGAGTGAAAAAGATTAATTTTTTATTTCCAGTTTATGTGACAAACTCTTTATGTTTTCATCACTTTTTTGGGAGTGATTATCACATCCACAAGAAAACCTAAATCGGGCAAGGTAGAAGAATCTTTTTACCCCATCGCCAAGTGTACAAGTTAGGTGGGTCGACAACATATTCCTGTCATGTGACGCACATGCCGTCACCAGCGTCGTATAGAATACATCATATGTGTTTTCCTGTGGAGGAATCGGTTGACCTATGACCTTGCGATCAAATGTTTTCGGTTCCCATTGGAGAGGCACGTCCTTTCGTCTACTAATCGCACGGTTTTGCGGTGAGGTCGCAAAACACAGACACTAAACTTATTACAGTGAACAAAGACGTCAATGAACGAACGGACAGATAATAACTACGCAAAAATAAAGAAAATAAAATTTTCACTCCAGGGAAGACTTGAACCAAGGACCCCTCATTCAGCAGCTGCTCACACTACCACGGGACCACGACACTCCTGAACTTACTATGTCCATTATGTTCCCTATGTGACCCGTGGACTACTCAGTTTGTATATTTTGCTTATTTTTTCACAGTTCCACACAACTTCTTCCTGTTTTCTCGATTGATCTGTGTTCAGTTTATCAAGGCCTATCCACTGTGCCAACTTATAACTAAATCTGAGGGGGGTGCGATGGGGAGGTTCCCTTGTCAGATGTAGAGGGGTCTCTCTCCTAAGAGGTCTCAGGCGCAGTATCTCTGATGTTTCAGCAAATATTTGCCATTTTGTTTATGCAACGTGTAACTGGCGTCAGCCCAAACAAATAGCGCCAATGATGTCTTTCGCGCGAAGTCTTGTGTCGACAGAAACCATCGGTTTGTTTCCTGTCAAAAAAATAGATTATTTTTAAAGCACAATTTTTGGTGCCCATGCGATAGAGCAGTCCCAGATCCGTCTAGTGCGATATTTGTTCTATCGATACGTATTGAGAGGGCAGTAAAACTCTAACAATCACAGCGACAGCGCTTCCCTGGCTGCAGAACATGCTGCGCTGCTGGATTGCTGTTTATTTTTGTGTTTACTTTCCCTGTTAATCCATACAGTTAAACGAATGTCCGACTAGAAAAGTTGGGAGCGCTCTGTTTAATGGCACGTATAATCTCGATTTAAATTTTTTTGTGTAATAGGAAACAACCCAACGCTTTCTGTTGACACTGGGCGTCCCAAAATGAACTCGGATTCCTCCCAGTATCGTATCGGAACTCCTTTTGCCCAACGCAGGGCAGCAGCTCTGCGTGGCATGGACTCAGCAAGTCGTTGGAAGTACCCTGCAGAAATATTGAGACATGCTATGTCTATAGCTGTCCATAATTGAACGAGGTACAGGGTCGTGAGCACGAACTGACTTCTCTATTATACCACCTAAATATTCGATGGGATTCATGTCGGGCGATTTAGGTGGCCAAATCATTCTCTCAAATTATCCAGAATATTCTTCAAAACAAACGCGAACAACTATGGCCCAGTAATATGGTGAATTCTCTTAGATAAAAATTCCAGCGTCGTTTGAAACCATCAAATGCACGAATGGCTGAAAATGGTCTCCAAGTAGCCGAACAGAAGCATTTTCAGTCAATGATCCGTTCAGTTGGACGAGAGGGCTCTGTCCTTGCACAGTGCCTTGTTGACAACTTGGCTCCATGGTTTCGTGGGGTCCGCGCCGCACTCTAACCCCAACATCACCTATTACTAATTGAAATTGGGACTCATCTGATGAGGCCACCGCTTTCCAGTAGTCTAGGGTCCAACCAATAGATCTCGCGTCTGTCGTCCGTTGCCATAGCCCATTAAAGCCACATTTCGCCGCACTTTCCTAACCGATACATTCGTCGTACGCCCTACACTGATTCATACAATTATTTCATCCAGTGCTGCTTGTCTGCTGGCACTGACACCTACCTCTACGCAAACGCCTCTGATCTCGGTCGCTAAGTGAAGACCGTCGGCCAGCGCGTTGTCCATGGTAAGAGGTAATGCCTGAAACTTGTTACTCACGGCACACTCTTGACACTGTGAATCTTGGACTATTGAAGTCTCTAGCTACTTCCGAAATGAAATTTTCCACGGGTCTAGCATTCCGCGTTCAGTCTTAACTCCCGCCAATGCAGTGCCCTTTTCTACTTAAGTACGCGATACTACCACCATCTGAGTATGTCAATAATGCTATCCCATCACTTTTGTCACCTCAGTGCAGATATGACAGACTGGATATTGATACATGTGTTCTCCTAATTGTTTTGAGCAGTGTATGTCGAACACAGAAACTGCATTTGAAGTCCGCATGGAATATTGCGGTGTTCAGGTGAGGACCTACATTTACACCAACCTCTAAAAAATGGTTCGAATGGATCTAAGCACTATAGGACTCAACATCTGAGGTCATGAGTCCCCTAGACTTAGAACTACTAAACCTAACTTAAGACATTACACACATCGATGCCCGAGGCAGGATTCGAACCTGCGACTGTAGAAACAGCGCGGTTCTGGACTGAAGCGCCTAGAACCGCTCGGTCACAGCGGCCGGTCACCAACCTCCGCTACCCATTCTGGCCCCTATCACATGTCGATGATTAAAGACGTGTTTCTAAAAGCAGCTTAGGACTCTACTTACCGGATATCACTGTAAAACTAAACTGCCATAAGGACATGAGAAGAACGCGTTTTCATACTCCTGCCGAAGGTTTATTGTCTAGAACAGACACTAATTCGTCCGACAAACGACACTGCATCCACACTACTTGAAAGAAAGTTACGAACTGCTCACTGGTATCTTCTATGAACAACTGGTACCGACTGCGGTCCTAGCCACCAGTCTGCAGCACCTTCCACGGTCTTTTATGGAGAAGTGCCATTTTTATCCGTTCTCGTCGGCTTAAATCGTGAATTCTGAACACAGCTCCATGGCTGGATGGTATCCCTATCAGGTTCTATACAAAATATCGAACTGAGATAGCCTCTGTGTTAACCGTAATAAAGGTTGTTTCAAAAAGAACTTTACAACTTTAGAAATTCATATAAATTTATTGAAAGAAGATAATGAATTGTGTTTAGTGTAATTTGGTAGGGAAACACATCAAGTTTTTTTTTTACCTTAAACTAAAGGTGTTGTATGTGCCTTCCGCTGCTTGTTATGCACATATCCCAACGGAAGTCAATTTCGCCCCAAAAACGCTGTAGCAATGCAGGTGTAACTTGCTCAGTGAGGGCGTAAATTCTTGCTCTAATTTCCGGTAGAGAAACTGGCACAGGAGATACAACAACGATATCCTATGAAAAAATTCGAGTGGTGTCATATCTTGGGAACGTGGGGGCCATGCAACTGTCGCATCACGGTCCATCCAATGACCTGGAGAGCAGTCACTGAGAAAATCCCGTTCGTCAGCCAGGTAGTGAGGTGGTGCACCATCTTGCGTGAAGTTCTCGGTCATCCTCATCGATCTGTGGTATCAAAAATTGTTGTAACATATGCAGGAACGCTGTCACATTCATTGTTCTCTCACGAAAAAAGGGGCCGTGCACTTTGATCTTCCTCAATTCACAAAAAAACTTTCAGTTTAGGGCTATCAAAAACATGTTGCAATGTTTGATGTGGACTTTCACTGCCCTAAATCCTACAGTTGTGAGTGATAACCTAGCCAGTTAAGTAGAAACTTGACTCGTCAGAAAAGATGATTTTGTCCAAGAAATATTCATCCTTATGTAATCGATTTAACATATCCATACATGAGTTCTTGCGAGCAATCTTATTAGTGTCTCTTATTGCTTGTACGATCGTCAATCTGTACGGTTTCAATTGGAAACGGTTTCTCAACACACGCCAAACAGCTGTATGTGTGCTGTGCAGTTTGAGATATGCACGGCGAGTCGATTTCGTAAGGCTGTTGACAAAACGTTGTCTCACTCGCTCATGCTTGGACGACCTGATGATTTCCCACGTCTTACCGAGCATCCTGTTTCGACAAAACATTCATGCCATTCATAAACTGTAGGCCTACGAGGAGAATCCTTAGCGTACATGGTACGGAAATTACGATTAACTGCTGTGGCCGACTTCGATTCTTCAAACCAAAACTCACAGCACGCTCGGGTCCAGTGGAAGCAGTCATCTTTAATGCAACTACCGCTAGCGCTCCCTACGGTGTGATTCGGATCTAACGAACTACATGAGACAAAACTTGATGTATTTCCTTACAAATTGACACTACAATCACCTCTGCAGGTACGGTGAATTAATTTATATTAATTTTCAAAGTTGTTAAGTGCTTTTTGAAACATCCTGTAAACTGTAGAATGGAAGACTAAGATTCGGATTGTGCAAATTAGTGGTTTTTGCTCCTAGTTTTCGATATACAAGTATAAGAAGAAATGACGGTCCAGCGAAACAGCTTGGACCACTTAATAAAGGCAAGGACCCAGCAGAATAGCCCCATACTTAACAATCATATACAACCGCCCGTTCGTAGAAAGATACGCAGCCAAATACTTGAAAATTGCACAGGTCACACGAATACGCAAGAAATTAAATAAAAGCAATACGCTTAATTACTGACCCATGTCGTTAACGTCGATTTGCAGTAGGATTTTGGAACGTATATTGGGTTCGAACATTATGAAACACCTCGAACTATTAACGAACTGCCAAAACGGATACAGGGAATATCGTTGCTGTGAAACACAACTAGCTCTTTATTCTCACGAAGTAATAAATGCCGTCGACACAAGATGTCAAACTGATTCCATATTTCTAGATTTCCAGAAGGCTTTTGACTGGTGGCTCACAAGCGACTTCTAATCAAATTGCGTGGCTATAGAGTATCGTCTGAGCTGTGCAACTGGATTCGTGATTTCCTGTCAGAAAGGTCACAGTAACTGACGCAAGGTCATCGAGTATAGCAGAAGTAATATCTGGTTTTCTCCAGGGAAGTATTGTATGTGGCTTGTAAGGCGTTCGTTCGCCCGATGCTTGAGCATTGCTTGTCTATCTGGGATCCCTATCAGGTAGGGCTGATAGAGGAGAGAGAGAAGATCCAACGAAGAGCGGCGCGTTTCGTCACGGGATCGTTTAGCTGGTGAGAGAGCGTTACGGAGATCCTAAACAAACTCCACTGGCAGACGTCACATGAGAGACGTTATGCATCACGGAGATTTACTACTGAAATTTCGGGACAGCACTTTTCAGGAGGAGTCAAACAGTATGTTACTTCCCCCCCCCCCCCCCCCCCCCCCCACATATATCTCACGTATTTACCACGAGGACAAAATTTGAG
Source organism: Schistocerca serialis cubense (assembly GCF_023864345.2). Lineage (NCBI taxonomy): Eukaryota > Metazoa > Arthropoda > Insecta > Orthoptera > Acrididae > Schistocerca > Schistocerca serialis. Next base: position 100,876,875 of record NC_064649.1, read on the forward strand.
AAATTAGAACCAATACAGAGGCTTACCGGAAATCATTCTTCCCATGCACTATTCGCGAGTGGAATAGGGTTGGAGGGGTCAGATAGTGGTACCGAAAGTATCCTCCGTAACACGCCATTAGGTATGATGTAGATGTACGTATGTCCTCCGCTGTTCCTGACCTATGTAAACAATTTAGGAGTCATTCTCAGTAGCCCACTTTGATTGTTTGCAGATGATGCTGTGATTTACCGTCCTGTAAAATCATCAGATGATCGGAACCAATTGCAAAAATGATTTAGAGAAGAAAACTGGCAAAAGATTTAAAATAATGGAAAGTATGAAATCATGAGTACTAAAAGAAATCCTCTATATTTCTGTGACACGACTCTAAAGGCTGTAAATTCAACTAAATGCTTAGGGATTGCAATTACGAATAACAAACTGGAACGATTACATAGATAAGGTCATGGGGAACGCAAATCGAAGACTGCGATTCATTGCCAGAACACAGAGAGTGATACAGACCTAAAAAAGAGAATGCTTACACTATTCTTGTCGGCCCTCTTCAGGAGTATTGATGTGGGATCGACATCAGATAGGACTGACTGGGGATATCGGAAAGGTCTAAAGACGGGCATATCGATTTGTATTATCGCGAAATAGATACGGATATGATACGCGAATTGAGGTGACAGTCATTAAGAGAAAGGCGTTTTTCGTTTGGCAGAATCTTCTCATGAAATTTCAGCCGCCAAGTTTCTCCCTAGAGTTTTAAAATATTTCGTCAGCGCCACGTACCCAAGGAGAAATGATCATAAGAAAACAAGAGAAATCTTTCTTCCCGCGTGCTGTTCCATCGTGGAACGGTAGAGAAATAGCTTGAAGGTGGTTCGATGAATACTCTGCCAGGCACTTAATTGTGAACTGCACAATCATCATGGAGAAATAGATGTAGAAATACAGCGATAGTTGAAGGATGGGATTGAAATTCACAGTGAAAATATAACAATAATAAGATTCACTGACGGAAGTGCCGTTGTCAGTGGAAGTGAGAAACAGTTGCAGGACCTCTTCAACTTAATATGCAGACACTGCGAATATCGACTGGACTGAGGAAAGACGGCAGTAACGAGGACTATCAGAAGTGAGGTTAGCGATACAGTTAACTTCGCAGTCGTAGGCCACGAAGTGGATGAAGTGAATAAACTCTGCTACCTCGAAAGAAAAGTAACTCTTGACGAACTAGCAGACTAGTGCAGGGATAGACGGCATTCCTGGGCAAAGACAGTCTACTAGTATCAAAAATATGCTTTAATTTCAGGAAGAAATTTCTGAGAATGTACATTTGGAGCACAGGATTGTCTGGGAGTGAGTAATGGATTGTGGGAAATCCGCAAAAGAAGAAGAGTTTGAACGTTTGAAGTATGATGCTATATGAGGATTTCGACTACTACGTTCACTAACTATGCAACACTTGAGGAATTCTCCGTAGAGTCGGCGAGGACATGTGGAACAATAAGTAAGAATAAAGCACAGGATGACAGAACATGTGTTAAGACTTCCACGGTACCTATTGAGAGAGCTGTGGAGAGTAAAAACTTCAGGGGAAGACCGACATCGGCATAATTCCGACAAATAATTGAGGTTGTAGGTTGTAGGTGCTGCTCTGAGATGGACAGATTCGCGCAGGACAGCAATTCGTAACAGGCCGCATCAAACCACTTAGAACCCTGATGACAAAAAAAAATTACCGTAGACACCGCGAACAAGAATACCGTGCACGGTAGTTATTAGAAGAAAGCACAGATCACACCCGTCTACAACGAGGATAACAGAAGTGGTTCACATGACTGTCGTCAAAAATCATTGACATACGTCTTCTGTAGAATTGTACAACATATTCTGAGTTCAAATGTAATGGGGTAGCTCGAACGCAACGACTACCTCGATACCAGTCCGCATGAATTCCGAAAAATCACGCATTTCTGCCTTCACATCCTGAAAGGCATCGGTCAAGTTGGTCGTTTGGATGCATTATTTCCTGACTTTCAAAAATCGTTTGATTCGATACATCATGTTCGTTTGGTAGCGACAGTACGATCGTATGGGTTAACAAATTAAATTTGTGAATGGATTGTTGATATCTTGATAGGCGGGGTGAAGCATGTTATCTTGTATAGATAGTTTTCAATACATGTACGAGTAGCTTCAAAAATGCGGCGTGAAATATGCTGGGACCCTTCCTTCTTATTTTATAAATTAATGACTTTGTGGACAATAGTAGTAGTTAACTCAGACCTTTCTCGGATGATGTGGTTATCTTTAACGGAAAACTTTCGCGATAATATTCTTTCGGATCTTAAGGGGATTTCAAAGAGGTGCAGAGATAGGCATCTTGCTGTAAATGATGGGAAATGATATATAGCGTATTTTAAAAATCGGAAAAACTAAGTATCCTATGACCTTAATGTCAAAGAGCCACAGTTGTAATCGGTGAACTCCTACAAATACCTGGATGTCACGATTTGTAGGGACATGAAATGGAAGATTCATGTACACTGTGTTGTAGGTAAATCATATGCAAAGTTTCGGTTCATTGGCAGAGTAATAGCAAAATGCAATCAGTCTACACAAGAGTCTGCTTACAAAAAGACGCGTGCCACCCATTCTAGAATATTGCTGAAGTGTGTAGCATCTACACCAAATAGGACTAACAGGGAATATTGAAAGCATACAGAGAATGGCGGCACGGATGGTTACAGGTAGTCACGGGCATGTTGAAAAACCTCAGCTGGTAGACATTTGAACATGAACACAAACTATCCATCGAACACGTAAATGTGGAACTAGTAGTTCTTCAGTATCAATTCCTTCTAGGAAATGACAGCCATATCACGGGCGTCCCGCCCCATGCTCCTTGTACCACATTTTTAGTATCATCCTGTCCACTCTATTAACTCAGTAAAATACCTTAGACCAAGCCTCGAGCGTCAACTAGTGGTCTTACAACATAAATTCCACAATGGACCGAATCTATTAAATTACTCCTCCTGCACCACGTTCCTTAACTACAAAGCGTTCATTAGACCAATCATCCCCTTCATCTGAACACTCTTTCTCTAAATACCCGTACGTCATTCACCACACCTGCTCTCATCTGCCTCTCATTCCCCCTCCCACAAATCGTTAATGTACTGAATCCTCCTTTCCCGTTTTGGAAACATTCGGACCTTTTTTAACTTTTTTTGTCGTCGGAGATGTTCCGCGATTATTCCTCTCTCCTTGGTTCAAATGGTACAAATGGCTCTGAGCACTATGGGACTTCACATCTGAGGTCATCAGTCGCCTAGAACTTAGAACTACTTAAACCTAACTAACCTAAGGGCATCACACACATCCATGCCCGAGGCAGGATTCGAACCTGCGACCGTAGCAGTCGCGCGGTTCCGGACTGAGCGCCTAGAACCGCGAGACCACCGCGGCCGGCTCTCTCCTTGGTGATTCAGGAAATTATCTTGGCTGTAGGCCTGGAAGAGTAGATGGTATACTTCTCCGTTGTACAATAAGAGCAAATGGTAGACTCTGATGTAGTATGGGAAGAGGAAAGAATAGTTTTGGCTGTAGTATGGGGGATGATGATGCTTAACTTGACCGCAACGTAGAGAGAGGAAATGGTAGATTTGGCTGAAGCATGAGAAGAGCAGAAATTAGACTTGCCGGAAGACCACATGGTGGAAAGAAAGGAATATTAGGGGTAACGTCCCACAGCACAGACAATAAGGTCATTAGAGATGAAGCAAAAGTTCGGATTGGGGGAGGAATTATCTTTTCAAAGCAGTCATCCAGACATGTGGCTTTGCCTAGGTCGCGAGTGTCGTTCTAAAAGTAAAGAACGTTTCGATCTGACGATGTGCGGCACCGTGTCATAGATCTTCCTGTTATGAGTGTTTCACGTGTAACACGGTGTCAGAATACAAAAAAATGTCCACGCTACCGAAATCGGCTGACAGGTACGCTAATAATATATAGAAATGTGATGAATGAAACTTCATTTCGAATATTATGTTTCATGTTTAATGATGGACGATCGAATATTCGTTATGAATAACGATCAGGCCGGTCTTCAGATGTGGCTGGCGAAGTTTTTGAAGGTCCACCTTACTCCCAAGATTTGGCTCCAAGTGATTTCCATGTTTTTCCTCACATTGAAGGATTTTTGAGTGGAAACGGCCATAGAAATGGCAGTGAAATGAAAGAGGACGTTAGTGACTCATTCAGTAACTTGCTGGCTACTTTTCATGCGGAAGGCATAAACCATCAGTCAAAAAAGTTTCGAAACTGGATTAATAAAAAATAAATAAAGGTTAAGGTAGCGGCATTAATGCTCCAGATGTCCTACGTAGTATTTCCAAAATTGAGGACAACGCACAGAACTTTCATACATCAATCTGAAACTGTCAGGAAAGTTCTTCTTTGTGGTGATGGTAACGTTTTATGGTTCAAATGGCTCTGAGCACTATGGGAGGTCCTCAGTCCCCTAGAACTTAGCACTACTTAAACCTAACTAACCTAAGGACATCAGACCTGCCAGAGGCAGGATTCGAACCTGCGACCGTAGCAGTCGCGCGGCTTCAGACTGTAGCGCCTAGAACCGCTCGACCACACCGGCCGGCCGTGATCGCGCATCACACTGGCTCGAATGTCCGCTACGTCGCCAAAGCGTTGAACCTTCATTCGAACGTTTTGCGGTCGATTCGTATTTATAACACCAAATCCCGCCATCCAAAATGATTTTTTCCAGAAAAAGAATTGTCTGGGCTTTTTCATTTCAATCGAGTGTGGAGGGTGTCGTGAACACTTGCTTTGGAGATGTTGCTCCAGTACCATTCCTGCACAACACACACTACGGCCGCACGTCCGCTACTGCTCACAACTGAATGGTCGAACAGACGTCTGTAGTTCACAGTTTTTAACTGAAACCGCCACCGTAGTTACTGGGTTGACGTCACCTGTGCGGCAGGAACAAAACCAGCCTCGGAACTTTTTCGACGGGAGGTGTAGGAAAGGTTCCGAAGCATTACGAGAAATGCCTAAACACGATGGTAATTCTGTGCAAAAATATCTGAAGTTTCTAAATAATGTTGTGAAGTAAATTTTCTGTAATCTTGAACAAAAATATGTGGAGAAACAAGTGGTCTGTACTTTTAGATTGACCATCGGATGTAGCAAAATTACGGAAAATTCAAATCTGAATGGGCGGTTGGCGATTTGAACAGTTGTCGCACGAAGTATTAGTCCAATGTCTTAGCACTGCGTTAGTGACCTCGTTTAGTACGCATGAAGGTAGACTTCTCCGTAAACAGGCAGAGCAGACAGTAGTACTGACTGCAATATAGGCAGAGCTACGCTAGGGGAGAAGCAGGTATTTTAGACTAGCCAGGAATATAGGCAGAGCAGATGGTAGACGCCCTGGGTTGTGCTGCAGTCAAAGGAAATGTCTCACCGATGCGGTCTGGCACTGTGCTCACTTCTCGGGAGCAACAGGCGGCTGTTCTCAGGGCTGCCACCACACGCAACAGGCGGCTGTCCTCAGGGCTGACACCACACGCAACGGGTTCAGACGTCCCTCCCACCGTCTAACGTATCCTGGACAGGCGTTTATGCGCGCCCTCTACGGTGCAAGCCACAGCCAGTCAGCTGGTGTACAATAGAGCCTTCACAGCCACAGAATATACTTGCTAGATACTTCGGATATTGTCTGTACTAAAACGGAATATGCCATTAACACACCTCTGTACACGGAATAAAATTTAGCCCCTTTCATTTGAATATTAGACGGATAGATGGGATAACTAATGAAGAGGTTTCTGGTGAATATAATGCATAAAAGATCCGTGGACCACGACCAAACAGATTGTTAGAGTCAATAGCAGCTTAGATAACTGCACATGAAAGCCTTCATTGTATAACGAAGAGGTGATGGTGACTTCGTCTTCAGTCCTAAGACCGGTTTGATGTGAACTCTCCGTGTAAGACTATCCTGTGCAAGCCTCTTCATCTGTGTATAACTTCCAAAACTTAGGTCGATTTGAACCTGCTTACTGTATTCATTTTGGACTCCCCCAACTAAACACACACACACACACACACACACACACACTCTTCTCTCTATTACCAAACGATCCCTTGACGCGTCCAGGTGCGATCCCTTCTTTTAGTTCACTTCCGTCTTAAAAATCTTTCCTCCCCGATACGATTCATCTTCTCCTCATTAGATATTTTTATATTGAAAGATAATAGAATTCACTTTTTTTTTTAGAAACGCTAGTCTTGCTGTTACATGTCTGCGTTTTATATCCTCTCTGCTTCGACCATCATCATTTAGGAGGGCCATCCACAAAGTACATTACGTTTTGGAATGAAAAATAAATAAAGTATTGGAAAATTCTTTTATTACATACAGATGAAAGCCACACTTAAATACTACTTTTCTACATAGTTGCCATTTAAATTAAGGCACTTATCGTAGCGATGGACGAGCTTGGAAATTCCTTCGTCGTAAAATTCGGCCGCCTGCGCCTTCAACCACGTAATGACTGTCTTTTGGGACAGAAAAGGTGTGATTTTTGTGGATTTCCTGGAAAGAGGCACTACAATAAACTCTCAAAGGTATTGCCAAACTCTGCACAACCTCAGAAGAGCAATACAAAACAAGCGCAGGGGAAAGTTGGGCTCAAAGATCTTGCTGATTCACGACAATGCCCGGGCCCACACGGCAAATGCCACTCGTGAAGTTGTCGAATCTTTTAAGTGGGAGTTGTTTCCTCATCCGCCGTTTAGTCCCGACCTGGCACCGAGCGACTTCCAATTATTCCCAGTAATGAAGAAGTGGTTGGCTATGCAGCGTTTTGATGACGACGCACAGCTTCAAGAAGAGGTAACCACGTGGTTGAAGGCGCAGGCGGCCGAATTTTACGACGAAGGAATTTCCAAGCTCGTCCATCACTACGATAAGTGCCTTAATTTAAATGGCAACTATGTAGGAAAGTAGTATTTAAATGTGGCTTTCATCTGTATATAATAAAAGAATTTTCCAATACTTTATTTATTTTTAATTCCAAAACGTAATGTACTTTGTGGATAGCCCTCGTATTTTGCTGGCCAAATCTCAAAACTCATCTATTTAATTTTACTATCTTTTTTCCTAATCTAATTCCTCACTACCACCCCATTTAATCTGGCTTCATTCCATTATTCTTTTAATTTTTACTTTTATTGGTGTTCAACTTACCTCTTATCAAGACGCTACCTATACTGTTTAACTGCTCACCCGATTTCTTTTAGGCCACAACCCTGTCTCACTGCATTCTCAACCACTGCTTCCCTTTCAACCTGTTCAACTCCTAGAACTGTAGTCTGTTTTCTGGGGCAAGCTAAAGATAAGCATGCGCTACGTGTACTTTAATCCTGTTACCTTCGGAATTTCAAAGATTACACCGCGATCAATATTGACAAAACCTTCCATAAACGTATGTTTCCTTTTCCTCAGTCTACGTTCTGAGGTAAGCCATTGCGCAAATATTTCTCCATAGCCCGAAGTGGTCTTCTCTAAGGTCGGTATCTAACTGTTTCCTCATTCTATAGTAAGTAATAGGTGTCAATATTTTGCAAGCAGTGCTTATTAAACTGACGGTTCGGTATCATATACATCTATCAGCACCTGATTTCTTTGGAAGTCTTTCTTGAAGTCTGAGGGTACTTTGTCTCGTACATCTTACAAACCAAACGGAATAGTTTTGTCATGGTTGGCCCTCCCACGAATCTTAATTATTCTGAGGGAATTTCGTCCACACCAGGGGCAGTCTTTCGTCTTACACTTGTCGAATTCTTTTTGGTGTATCGCATATGCTTCTGTCTTTACGTAAATCATCTCCTCTTTCGATAATACTGTCCTCAACCGCAAATGCTTTGTATAGGTTTCCTGTATGTTCCCTTCATATATGAGCAAGTGATATTCATTCAGCTGCTTTTACTTTCTCCAAGGAGTTCTCTAATTTTCTTATAGTTGTCACTTGGCTATCCTATAGTTGTGTGTGCCTCTACATCGTAGTATTTCTGGTCTAGTCTTTCCTGCTTTACGAATTTGCACTTTTTATCATACACGTTTTTAGACGTTTTAATTCCTTTTCGTCTGTTTTATTTGCTGCATTTTTCATGTTTTCCTCTTAGCTGAATTAAATTTGATTTGTGTGTTATCCAATAATTTCTACTGCGACTTTTATCTTGGCCTGCTTCTTTCTCTGCTGTCTTCACTACTTTAGCTCTCAAAGCTACCCTACTCGTATTCTTTCTGTCCTCTATTTCAGTCATTCGTTGCCTACTGCTTCCTTTTAAACTCTCAACAACATCTTCCTCAACTGATTCTGTTCCCATCTCCTTAAGTTCCTACTTTTCTGCAAATTCTTTGGTTTTAATCTGCAGTTCATAAGCTATAAATTACGATCAGAGTTCACATCTGCCCCTGGAAATGTTTTGCAGATTAAAATTTTCTTTATAAATTTCCGTATTATCACCATGCAATCAATCTGAAACTTCTGCTATCGTCAGGTCTCTTCCACGTATACACCCTCCTTTCATGATTCTTAAGCCAAATGTTAGCAACGATTAAATTATGCTCTGTACAAAATTTCAGGCAACTTTTCTTCCCATTTCTTCGCTTCAGTTAATGTTCACTATATATTCTCCACTTGATGCTCAGCTACTGTTTTTTCTCCTCATCGTTTTCACAGATAAATTTTCGTCGCCCTTTACTGTCTAAATAATTATTTTTATCTGATCATACATTTTTTAAGTCTCATCATCATCATCTTCTTCTTCATCATCTGCGGAGTTAGCAAGCATGTAAACTTTTACTACTGTCGTGAGTGTCAGCTTTGTTCCCACCTCGGGTTTGACATTAACGGTACAGCCGTGCATTGTAGCTTACCCGCATTCCTATTACTTATATTCATTATTATACCCGCTCCTGCATTAGCCCTATTTCATTCTGTGTTTACATTCCTGTCCTCACCTAACCAGGAATGCTCTCTTCTCGCCACCTTACTTCACAAACTTCAATGCATCCATTTTTCTTTTTAAATTCCGATCTCTACACAGTCATCCAACTCGTAGAATGCCTGTTTTATTCGTCCTGATAACAACATACACCTCAGTGGTCTCTGGTTGTAGTTATGAATAGGGAACTATGTTACGATCCGAACTATTTCACTCAAGATGGTGACATCGTCATTACGCCATACAGTAAAACTGCACTTTCTCAGAAAATACAACCGTAATTTTCCTTGGTTTCAGGAACAGCAGGAACAATATAGGAAATTCATGCAGATTAATATTACCAAGGTCAGATCATTCGTTCATCTTAACTTTGTCCCCACAAGTACGGAAAAGGCTTTTGTATGTCTTCAGGAAAGATCTCAATCTATCATCTCCACAGATAGCACTCTGATGTGGTTGCACCTAAGATATGGGTATTTGTACCGTTAATTGAAATAAGTCACCCCGCTGTAGCAAGGCCAATCATTCAGTGGTGGAATGGAGTATTGAATCGAATAGAGATTACAAGAAATTTATGGCAGAACTTGACTTAACGGAGGAATCAGTTGATGGGACGCTTGATGAAACGTGCAGAGAAGCTTGGCTGGAGATGGGAGAGGGTTTACAAATAGCAGAGGGAGACCATGGTTTGATTATAGTAAGCAAGTACAAGTACATTACGGTGGTTACACTGACGCAAAGAGGGTTCCACAGGATAGATTATTGTGTAGAGCTGTACAGAACCAGTCTTCAGACTGTAGACCACAACCAGAAACCACCACCACCAACAACAACTGTAAAAAAGGAGAAACTCTGTTTGCCAGAATGTGAATGTTCGGCTACATTTTAGTGGGATATTACTGCAAAGTATTGCATATCAGTAAATGAGACTGCATGGCATGCTGTTAGATATCTTATCGTCACGTTTTATGGGTATGAGAATGCTATGGAAATTCTCCACGCGCTTGGGTGCGATTCTCGAAGTAAAGAAGACAATATTCTACATGAAATGGTATTTAGCGAATTTAGATCACCAACACTGGCGACAGATTGCAGAAGACTTCTAATGCCTCTGACGTTCATCTCACTTAAGGACTGCAAGAGTTAAATCAGGAATGTTAGAACTCTTACAGGCCCCAACTAACCCCTAACCCACTTTATAATTTTATTGACAGACCCCAGCAATCAGTCAAGTCAAATCACCTACGAAGCATGAAAACAGCAAGGCATATTCAATACTGCCAATAGCTGCATTTCAGATTATTTCTGCAACTCCTTTCCTCTTGTTACAGCGGGGGAGTCATCTTATTTTGGTAACCTTGGGGCTTTAGCTGGTTCATGAGAGGGAAGTTTCACTTAGAGGAATAGAACAGTCGTAAGGATGTTTCCTACTGAAAGCCATTTTCTGTGAAGGTACAGAGCAGGAGTGGGTATTCTGCCTTCCCAGCCCAACAGGATCATCGAGTAGATGGGGGCATGCCACGAAACTGCACTGTGTGAGAAGTGCGAGCAATTCTTTTTAGCTAAGATAGGAATCTGAAACTGAAGAGAAAATATGAGGTTTCTACGTGTAAGAGCAGCCATTGACCCCATGCCTGGCCTGCTAGAACGTTTATTCAAATTTTTGTAAGGGCTTCACTTGTCAGCTCACAGTAATTAGGTTGGTTGTAGGGGGCGAGTTCTCATACGCGTATAAATGCTCGTCTTTTGTTGGCCTCGACTGAAAATCTGTCATGCAGTGCGAGAGATTTTCTGCCTTCTTCCCCATACCACATGACATATAGGCCTCACTGGTTGACTAAGACATCTAGAAGAGCAGGAAATCGTTGGTCAGAGCCTGCAAGATGTGTCGCAGTTGGCCAGCAAGATTCTGACACTGGCAGAACCACTGAAATTTCATACAGTAAATTTAGAAATCGCTTGGTTCATAGAGACCAAAGAAAGATACCTCTCCTTAGGCTGCTGTGGACGACACTTGTGCCAAGGCTTGGGGCAGTATGCACGACAGAAGTGCAGAGTGAGGGGTCTCCGAGTTAGAGCACAATACAGAGGCTCAGCTGGACTCAGCTACCAATGTATCCATTACCTACCCTCCCACAGTTTAGGAGTGGTAATGGGTCATCATTGCAGTCACTAATGTGAGGCGAGCGTGAAATCAGTTTGCATCAGGGTTTCATTTGACAGATACAGTTCTCACAGACAGCTAGTTGCACCCATCATTCACTTAGGCAAGACTATTGGTGTCCATCCATGCTTTTTCAGGACCTTTCTTTAAATCATTAAATTCTCTTCGTAATCATTGCCCATATTTGCAACGTCGTTTTTCGTATCTGCCAACCTGTGACAAGCAATAGTTCGCCTTTGCAATCCCCTTTTTGTATTTTTGATTCAGTGGATGAAGCATTTATTTGCTCTCTTTTACCAATAAACCTGACTGCTATAATGAATGTTCATTTCCTTTCATAGTTTGGTAGATCCCTTCATTAATGTCTCTGCAATGTATGGTACCCATACTTTCCTGCTTAATTGGGCCATCCCCAGTAATTTTCACTTAACAAGACGTTATCCACTGTGCGACCTAGTTGCTTCTACATTTGCATTATTTTATATGGAGCAATCCAGCCCTGTAGGTAACTGGCATAGGATGTGTAGCATCCGAGGAGTATGCCAAACAGCTCAACCAGCACCATTTGAAAGTGTGGCAGGGAATGGAGTAACCATCAGACTGGAAAAAGTATCTTCCACCATATACTGTACAGTGTACACTGTATAGCACAGAGTACAGTTGTAGACATAGATCTTCTAACGGTTCAGTTGTTTGTTACCATAACAAGTGCCCATCATGAGAATGGTATACTTACTAAAGCAGACTGTTCCCAAGCTCCTTAGAGGATAAGGGGAACCCAGAATATAGATATCAATGCTACTTACTTCAGTCACAGAAATTTAGTTATTCGTTTCTTTTGGTCACTGAAATTACAAGAATTGAACAAACTCATTCCTGAGAAAGAATGCTACTATATGTAAATAACATCGAATATTGCAGAATTTGCACTTATTACATTAATAAACTCCCAGAATATGTTACAAACGAGATGATAAAAAGTTTAATATAGACTCATGCAAATCTACTTCCTTTGACTCCATAGCTCCAACTCCCCAAAAATTAAACCACAGTCAACACAGTTGTAACTTTCAACAATATTGTCTTTCAACTTAGGATCTCCTGAAGGCTTTTGCCGTGGATGTGTCATTAACTGGCATTTAATTATAACAGGCTAACCAAGAGCGACGTGTTAGTGATAAATCTTCAATGTGCTGTTTTCTTGAAATGGCACATTGTCATAAAATGAAAGATAAAATACGAATACAACGCAATACGACATCCAATATCGCTTTTCCAAAGTTTGTCATTTGTCGACTGACATTGAGTTTTATAGCTGCATCGAGCGACACGTGATTTTGACACACTTCCAAGTAACTGCAAAGTGACACTAACGAGTCCTAATGTTTGTTAATGTGTGTGTATTTTCAGCCACGTTGCAAATATCTGTCATCAGGGTGGTGTATATTACTGTATCCACGGTATTGCTCACAGTAACAATAGTAATTTATGAGGCGATGAATTTTACACACAAATGGGGCTAAGACATTTCTCTATGACTATGCAGACTCACAGTAAGAAGCTTTTATTGAAGAATTAGCCTGTTATCCGCAGTTTCACTTGTGTCCTCTTACAGCTCATCTGCTGCATTTATCTCCTTCACCCGATGTCCATCTTCTCCTCCCCCTTTCTCTTTCCATCTTCCCATGCTCCCTCTCCCTGGAGATCTCCTCCTACCCTCTCTCTGTGTGTGTATTTTTCCTTCCCTCTCTTTTATTCACCACCTTTCTCCCAGTCCATCTCTCTGCCCATTCTCATCTACTCCTCTCCTTTGGCCATCCGCTCCACCCATCTCCCCTTCCCCATATCTCTGTTGATCTCGACTCCCCTCTGTTTCGGTGTATCATCTTCTCTCTCTCTCTCTCTCTCTCTCTCTCTCTCTCTCTCTCTCTCTCTCTCTGACCATCTCCTCTGCCCATTCTCACTGCACATCTTATCCTCCCCCTTCCAATGTTTATACCCTCCTCCCGTCAGTATATCTCCTCCTCCCCCTATCTATGCCAGTCTCCTCTTCTCTCTGCCCCTGCCCATGTCCTACTCTTTTACACCCTCTAAGTCCATCTCCTCCCACACGAGATGAAAAAAGCCTTTCGCCTGTATCACCACTCCTATTGGAGCTAGACTGTTATAAACCTAGAGAGCTCATACTCGTGAATTTTTCTGTTTGTGTGCCAAATTTGGTTGGAAGAGGTTCAGGGGTTTGGGAGGAGACCACTTGTGTGTAATATCAGTCGAACATTTTATATACCAGCCTTTTGCACACTTCTCTTGGTCCATTTCCTCTTCTCCTTTCTCTCTATCCATCACCATCTCTCCTTCCTAATTGTCCATCTCTTCCTCCACCCTCCCTCTCTGTCCACCTCCCCCCCCCCCCCACTCCACTTTGTCTTTACATCTTTACATCTCATCATGGCCCCTCTCCCCCTACGCATTCCCTCCTGCCCTTTCTCCCCCTGTCCATCTCCTCCTCTATTCAAAACCTTTCACAAAACCTTCTGCACGTGTGGCCTCTCAATAGAGATCGATAAAGGAGGCTGATAATTCTCCAACAATATGCCTCTCATGGAGCGCAGACTATATGTCAAGGGCTTGGAAATCCTTTTTTTCCCTATTACATGTAAGTCGTTATGCAAATCATCTGAATAAAGCAGGTCAGTACTACAACACGCCAGTTGTGCTGAGCAGCCTACACTTTGGGGATTTGTTGTCCCTGACGTGTAGGCTGCCTTGCAGAGCATGTCGATATGACAAATAGATACTATTTCTGCACAACACATGTCATGCACGGCAGCATAAATGCATGTCTGTGTCTAAGTAAGTATTAGGTTCGTGGATAAGTTTGCAACATTTTTGTTTTGCATGTTGATTTCCCATTTGCTATGGGTTTGTTTATCTACTGCCATTTCTTATTTGTAGTTTACTGTTGCTACTTGAGTTTACATATTGTCTTTTTGTCATTTTGAGAAAGTGAGTGGAGCTGTAAACGCTAGAAAATGGAGTGCCAAGTGGAGAAAGCGGAACATTTCCGACGTATTCTTCTGTTTGAGGTCAATAGGAGGGTTACAGCGGTGGATGCAGCAACAAACATTTCCGTAGTGTGTGTGGATAATACCAATGGACAGACCATGGCTCCTTCTAAGGAGGATCGTTTTCGTATTAGTCACTGTCACAGTTCACGGAGACCTTCAGGGTTTGACGGAAATCGTTTAATCGCACTGATCCACATTGATCCACGTCAATCCACGTCGACTGACTAGTGGATAACACTGTCTATTCCTATCCTGTATCTTTATTGGTGAGGATAAGTAGTGTCTTTATGGTAAAAAAGTACTGGTTGAGCCCAAACGAAGCCCATACAAAGAGCTGCACACATCCAGAAAAGATAAAATTACGGATTTGATGGCTCAGCGACGGTGTGGTGTACTCCGAATTCCCTACGGCATAACGATAAGTGCTGGCATCAACTAAAACGTCTTACAGACGCAATCAAAGAACAACGATCAGCAAAACTGCGCGAAGTGATGCTACTCCACAACAATGCTCGCCAACATTCTGCTAAACTGACAATAAACCCTCTACAAAAGTTTGGTGAGGAAGTCATTCCACACCAGTGTTTTCACCTGATCCGTGCTCTCAGATGTTCACTTTTCCGTGCCCTATCGAACAACCATAAAGGAACTTCCTTTCTGGATGAAAATGCGCTTCGAACAGAGCTCGACGAGTTCTTCGCCTCAAAACCACGTGATTTCTGCAGTCGCGAAATCAAAAAGTTACACCAGCGTTGGCAGACATGTAAATAGTGAAGGAGAAGATATTATTGATGGCTAAAGTCTATGTTATATGGATTTGTTGTATTTTTTAAGCCGAAAAAATGCAACGAACTTATGCGACAACCCAGTATTAGACCTGGCTAGAGCGTTGTAAACCATTGTGTTGTTCCTCTCGGGGCAAAGATCTGTGTGTGTGATTAATCCAGCACTGCTCGAGTATTCATTTTGACAATTATCAGCTAGAAACGAAAACAAAAAATAAACGATGTTTTTATCGTAAAATCGAAAACAAAATCGTTTCCATGTATTAATGAAAACATCTCTGAAATTATGAAACAGACTCTGTACGCCGGGCACAACCGCTTCGTGTGTCTACAACGCAATTTTTAAACGCCTCTATAGCAAGGCCTCATTAGACTACTGTTTTGTCTACCTGTCGTACAATGATATTTGTGCAGGCACATTCAGTGTCAAATCTCGATGTTTCTGCGGAATATGTTACCAATAGAGTACATAGCAAAGAAGTAATAAATGCAAATGTCATGAATAATGCGGCATTTTTCCACCCATCTCAGACTACGTCGTCATATCTCCTGAAGCGTGTGTGGTACACGGTATAATATTGTAAGTGCAATTTGCATTATATGTGGATACTGATTGCGAAATTTATTACGTATAAAGTTTGTAGCTCAGAAGTAATATACACTACTGGCCATTAAAATTACTACACCAAGAAGAAATGCAGACGATAAACGGGTATTCATTGGACAAATATATTATACTAGAACTGACATGTGATTACATTTTCACGCAGTTTGAGTGCATATATCCTGAGAAATCAGTACCCAGAACAATCACCTCTGGCCGTAATAACGGTCTTGATAGGCCTGGTCATTGAGTCAAATAGAGCTTGGATGGCACGTACAGGTATAGCTGCCCATGCAGCTTCAACACGATATCGCAGTTCATCAAGAGTAGTGACTGGCGTATTGTGACCAGCCAGTTGCTCGGTCACCATTGACCAGACGTTTTCAGTTGGTGAGAAATCTGTAGAATGTGCTGACCAGAGCGTCAGTCGAACATTTTCTGTATCCAGAAAGGCCTGTACAGGACCTGCAACATGCGGTAGTGCATTATCCTGCTGAAATGTAGGGTTTCGCAGGGATCGAATGAAGGGTAGAGCCACGAGTCGTAATACATCTGAAATGTAACGTCCACTGTTCAAAGTGCCGTCAATGCGAACAAGAGGTAACCGAGACGTGTAACCAATGGCACCCCATACCATCACGCCACGTGAAATGCCAGTATGGCGATGACGAATACACGCTTCCAAAGTGCGTTCACCACGATGTCGCCAAACACGGATTCGACCATCATGATGCTGTAAAAATAACCTGGATTCATCCGAAAAAATGACGTTTTGCCATTCGTGCACCCACGTTCGTCGTCGAGTACACCATCGCAGGCGCTCCTGTCTGTAATGTAGCGTCAAGAGTATCCGCAGCCATGGTCTCCGACCTGATAGTCCACGCTGCTGCAAACGTCGTCGAACTGTTCGTGCAGATGGTTGTCGTCTTGCAAACGTCCCCATCTGTTGACTCAGGGACCGAGACGTGGCTGCACGATCCGTTACAGCCGTGCAGATAAGATGCCCGTCATCTCGAATGCTAGTGATAGGAGGCCATTGGGGTCCAGCACGGCGTTCCGTATTATCCTCCTGAACCCACCGAGTCCATATTCTGCTAACAGTCATTGGATCTAGACCAACGCGAGCAGCAATGTCGCGATACGATAAACCGCAATCGCGATAGGCTACAATCCGACCTTTATCAAAGTCGGAAACGTGATTGTACGCATTTCTCCTCCTTACACGAGGCAAACGTGATGGTGCGCATTTCTCCTCCTTACACGAGGCATCACGAAAACGTTCCACCAGGCAACGCCAGTCAACTGCTGTTTGTGTATGAGAAATCAGTTGGAAACTTTCCTCATGTCAGCACGTTGTAGGTGTCGCCACCGGCGCCAACCTTGTGTGAATGCTCTGAAAAGCTGATCATTTGCATACCGTAGCATCTTCTTCCTAGCGGTTAAATTTCGCGTCTGTAGCACGTCATCTTCGCGGTGTAGCAATTTTAATGGCCAGTAGTGTATGTGGATACTGCCTGCGAAATTTATTACGAATAAAGTTTGTAACACAGAAGTAATATATTTGAACGTCATGCGTGATGCGACGGTTTTTCGTGGATCTCACTGTTTACAACGTCATGCTGCCTGCACTGTGATAGCTAGGTGGTTCTTACCCCGGCAGCGATTGTTGCCTTACGCTAAGGGATGTGTGTGCCAAGTTTGGTTGAAACTGGTCCAGTGGTTTTGGAGAGATGTGATGTGAAACACACACACACACACACACATACACACACACACATTTTTACAATATGGATGGACATAGGTAAGGGGTCAGACTTATCTGACAAACTTTCACATAAATCTGAAACTCTGGAGCTTGTATGTGAAGTGTGGCGCATTACAATTTTGCTAACGATTTGCGAAGGTTACTTCAGTTGTTACGCTCTGAGTGAGAGAATATGGTTAGAACCTGCATACAACAGTTTTTTTTAATGACTTCGTCGAGTTCCTGTTTCCTGTTCATAGTACATGTGCAGAATGTAGAATGCAACATAAAACAGTTACATGCGATAACTTTTACTAGGTTTGCTCTCAAACAGATAAATGTCTTTTCCACGAGCTTATGACCACCTTCTGATCCGGTTGTTTAACCCGTTGCAGAGATCTCGGAAGCGGGAATCGAATCCGCTCTTGACCGATGTGTCCGTACTAAGGACAGTGGTGGTCTGCCCGCCCGCACCTTCAAGGTAAGTGAATCTCCGCAGAGGCAATGCACTCTTCTTACACCCACCTGCTCCCTGTGTTCTCAGTAGAAAGCTCGGTACGGTTGCAAGTACAGACTCTTGTAGACGCACACAGTAGAAGGGTGTCGCAGAGGAATCTTCGCCAGTCTCCGTCACTAATCTGTGTTTTCTTTCTCTTTTCTTCCCCACCCCACCCCCTTCTCTTTTTCTCTGCCCATCACCGACATTCGTCCATCTGTCGCCTCTGACGCGGACACCGACACGCCACCACCGACGCGGACGTCAACGCCGCGTTCTCTCGGCGACGCCCCGCAGATCGTAAGCTGTTCGTTGGTATGCTAAGCAAGCAACAGACGGAAGAAGATGTTCGCCAACTGTTCGCCCCTTTTGGAACCATAGAGGAGTGCACGATCTTAAGAGGGCCCGACGGTCTCAGCAAAGGTAAACGAAATCACAAAACTCTCTTGCACGCAAACAGCTTTTCTGCTTTTGGTGGGCGCTGAGCCAAGGTGCTTCGTCTTCCGTAGAAGATTCTTATAAAACATTCGGTGTAATGGCCTACTCAAAAATACTGAAAAACAAAAAGCCCTTTCTGTTCTACCTTTTTTTTTTTAAGTCGAACTGGTTGTCGGTTTATTGTGCCATCGCCAAGAAACAACTAACTGACGTCCACAAGAGCGACAGTGTGTAGGAAATCAAACATTAGAGAGGGAAAAAACTGGACAAGTCCGAACAGGACCCACACTCTGAGTGTCAAGTACAAATGTATTTATATAGACAGTTCATCTGTAAATGGCCGTAACTTTTGACTGCACAGATGGAGAAGCTTAAATTGTCTACACCGCCAAGGCATCGTAGACCTTAGTATTCGACATTAACTACAACTTGATCCCTATACCCGTTCTTGGGAAAAATGGGTGTTAACAGACAGACAGACTTACAACAAAATGATCCTATAATGGATTCAGCTTTTACCGAGTGAAGTAAGGGACCCTAAAAATAGTGTCTACACACACACACACACACACACACACACACACACACACACACACAATCTTTGGTTAGGTCATTAGCTGAGAAATGTCAAATAGAGCAATCATCATTCGTGTTACGCATTAAACACATTTAATAACAGAGTCAAATTATAATTTACAAGGTGTACAGTATAGAATACAGTAGATACAGAAAATACACAATATTACGATACACAAGTTGTATGGATGTCATACTAAATGTTGTAATTAAATACCAAATTATCATCATGAAAATTCAGTAGCGATACACGCTTGTGGATATGAATGTGATCTTTGCAACTGAGGTGAGGGAATGTGTGGCTAGTTAACTGGAAGATGTGAAGCTTGAGAGTGGAGGTGTGCTCAGCAGTTAACTGATCATTTAGAGATAGGTGGATGTTTTGAGCTAAATGTTCGTTTACCTTAGATTTCTGTAATAGGATTGTAAACTCGTTATATGCTCAGCAAAGGCAAAAAACCTCAGTCAATTAGAAACACTTGCGGTAAATAAGCATTTAGCTTGAAACTTCCGCCTGATTCTAAATGATCGGTTACAGCTGATCACAAATTCTTAATCTTCACATAATTAACTAAGCCAGCCACACGTATCCACATTTAAACGTCTATGGTTTAGTTCACTTCTACAAGCTTGTACTAATTGTCTTGATGATATACTATTCATCTTGAAAATTACAATTTACCGCTGTAATTTAACATGCTTGGAGCGGGACGCGGGTGGAGAGCCACCGATTTGACATTTTCACATTTCTCACCTAACGACATTGCTAAATATTCGTTGTGTGTTGGCAATACGTTTTCTCCAATGACTGATATCGTAAACACTAGTGTTTTTGTGGACATTAGTCACTTGTTTCCAGACAACGGCCAAATAATCTGAAAACCGGTTCCAAATAAACAAATATTAGTAGGACGAAAATGTAGTGTGTGTCTCTCAACCTAGTTCTACCAAGAAGTCACAGAAGTATCCATAAAATAATATAAAAATATTGACTTTAGTTGCTGTGCACAATAACATATCATCTGATTCGTATCGGATCTCGTTAAACTCTGTGGCTGTTAATCGGTTAAATATTTTCAATGGAGATCGCACTTAGCCACAAATACTTTTAAGAAAATTTCACTGCCACGAATAGTTTCGAGCTATCGTGCCCAACTTCAGATGGCTACACTTGTTTTGTTGCAGTGACTGATTCATCAGCATAATATCGTCTGCTCCTGTACTGTATAAAAATCTTGGAGTAGTTATCACCACTTAATACGCTATGCGGATGACTTGTGTAACATATAAAAGTGTGCTCTAATATACATGCAAGTGATAACATATAAAGCACTTACATTTGCTCTAGTAGGACAACGTCTTGCCACTTGATGATCGTTACGCATTTTTGGGGAGAAGAGCAAGTATTTAAGTTAAACATCACACAGAGCATGTTATGAAAGACATCATACAGAAGACGGCAATGCGAGCAGTTGTATAGTAGTGTTGCAGCGTTTTCCGTCCTTATCAAATAAGAACGACACCAGATCATTAGGCTTCCAGCGTCAGAGTCACGAGAATAGTAATAGAGAGATCAGGGTGAGAACACAGACATACAGACATTAATTTCTCCCTCTCTCAATATTCCAATGTGATAGGATAGAAATTCCATAATATTCATAACTTCTGCCATTTGTTTCCACTTGCGGGTAGAAGTCAGTTTAGGAAGATGGAGGGTTGGTGTTTAGGACGGATACGATACATACAATGTGCCCTACGTGAAATTTACACCTGGAATACTTACATTTGATCCTTATCCATTCCGCACTTTTTAGAACACCAGGAATGTAAGGAAAAATGTCGAAAAAATAGTAGATTCTTATTTCTGCAAAAAACACATTTTTTACACATTACACTAATCCAAAACTGTGTGAAACCTATCACATACACTCTTACATGGCACTTTCCACTTATGCGCAACTACGTGAATTTTGAGTCATTAATAAGCATTTGTTAAGTATAAAAACACAGTTTTAAATGCCAAATGTACAGCAGTTATGGTAGAATTAATGGTACCATGGAAAATGGATGGATATCAGGTGTCTTTGGATACTATGGATGGCAAGAAAGCAGCTTTTGTCTTTGCAAGCATGTGTAACATATAAAGCACTTATATTTGCTTTAGCAGCGTTTTGTCACTTGTTGGTTGTAATTTTACTTTGCACTTCTTAAGGCCGTCTGCCTTGCTTTATTTGCTCCAGGATAATCTGGCAAAGAATATGAGGCAATCAAATCCAAACTACTCCTGGTTCATTGGCATGTCCGCTGTTACTTTCTCACTGTGTAGCCTTCTGTGGAGAATCCAGACTTTTATTACCATTATATCAATAAGACTGAAAAACAAACGTAAATCTGGCCTGATTCTAATTTTTGTATGAAGTCTCCCAGTGTCGCTACGTAACTAATCTGCATTTCCCATATGTGAATTGTAAACAGAACAGCAGCAGGACATGGTACCATTGTGCGTTCACTCCCCTTTGTGTCAAAAATTTTCATTTCAGATTCTGACAACTCGCCAACAAAAGCAGACAGGAAAAAGACTGTTGTCTCTACTTCATCAACTGTAGTAATGTATTCCTCAAAATATCCACGTGCTTCTTTCGTTAGCTCCTTTTCATTTTGGAATTTGCAGATTGGTATTCTGTTCCGTTGGGTCATTCTTACACGCTCAATCCCTAACTCGAAAAGATATACAAGTGGATCTATAGAGATATAAATCTGTCCAAATACATGTTGTTGTTCTGGTCTCTTGAAATTTCCCTTACGAGGTGAATCCAAACATTTCCAGAGGCTGCAATATCTGGTTCATTATCTAATCTGAATACTTGATTATTTTGTTCCCCAATGTAGATTTCGTGTACAAACCTCATTTCTCCACACAAAATGAAAAGTTTATACACACATGTGTGTTTTGTCTTTCGTGTATATCTTCATGTGGTGCCCTGTTATCGTTGAACAAATTTGTTCATCAAATGGCGAACGCTTACTCATTGCAATTGAAACACATTTTTGATTCACATGATCAGCTACAGGCCAAACGTTGTACAATTTGTCATGATCTTGACTCTAAGGGTCTGGTCGCTTCTTATTGTCAGTGAAACGAAGTGGTAGTCATACTCTCGGGATATCGCTGAGACACTCCGCTTTACTAGCTCAGCACCAATAGCATCATTCTAGCTATCACAAACAGCGGTAGGAACAGACAAATAGCTAATAACACAATAAATTTATAAATGTCATGAACATTGCAGTTTAATGTTCTGTTTAGGTTTATCTGTGTGCTGTAAAGTTAGTTTCATGTACAATTTTTGCCATTACTTCTTCAGTAAAGGTACATTTAAAAAACTGATTCGGCATAGAGAATTCTAGTATTGTTTGACACCATGCCGTATTTCCTTTGAATCCAAAATGATCATTTACAAATGATATTTGTATTTCAGAAGCTTGCAGAAGAGGTATCTCAGCTACAACTTCGATAACATCATCCTCCAAAAAATTGTTTGAATTATTTGTTCTACTTATCGTACTCTCAGACGCTCTGTCACTATCAACAGATTCCAGATCATTTACAACTAGAGTAAGAACTTCATCCGAATTGTCAAAATCTCACCCGTCTTCACTGTCAGATGGATACTCCCGACTCATGAATTCTTCGTTACTTTTCAGACCATCCCGCTGTAATGGGGATGGCTTCAACTTGCCACGTATAGATTGGGAGAGTCATGCTATCAAAATTCATGCCAGAGATGGGGATACATGTGAGTTTATTCTCAGTGCCTTGTACGAAAATTGCTTTTTTTATGCCGATAGTTAGAGAAGGAACTCATGAAGGTAACGTTTTAGACATCCTAGGAACAAAGAGATCTGAACTCATCAAATCAGTTAACGAGCATGAGGGTGTCAGAGATCATAAGGCGCCTCTGATAGTAACTATGACTACAAGTTTTACACTGCATGTTAAGAGAGGTAGGAAAACATTTTTGTTTAGCAAGACTAACACGGCGCAAATTGCAGAGGATCAGAGTAGTCGGCATCAAAAATTCAAATTGAGGACATAGACGTGCAGCACGACTGGAAAAAATTCAAAAGCATCATTCAGTATGCATTAGATAAGTGTGTTCTCAGCAAGGTCATAAGGGATGGGAGAGACCCACCATGGTTTAATAGCTCTGTTAGAAAACTGCTACGTGACCAAAGACAACTTCATCTCGGCGCAAATGAGCGTAAGGAGAGCACTGAGAAAAACTTTCAATGACTGAAAGTAAAATTTTGTCAAAAAATCTGACTAAAAATCCTAAAAGGTTTTGGTCTTATGTAAAGTAAGCGGTTCTAAATCATCTATTCATTCACTCAGTGAGCATACTGGCATCGAAAAAGAAGCTAACAGACAGGAGGCGGAAATACTGAATTCGGTCTTCCGAAATTGTTTCACCACGTAAGATCATAACACAGTCCCTCCTTTCAGTGATTGTTCGAACTTCGAAACGGCACATATAAACATTTGTGGTCTAGGAAAACAACTATAATCGCTTGGTAGTGATGAGATACTTTTAAAATTCTACAAAGATTATGTGAAAGAACTTACTCGCCTTCTAGTAGCAATTTATCATAGATCTCTGGACCAAAAAAGGGCATCTAGCGACTGAAAAAAACCGAAGGTCACTCTCATTTTCAAGAAAGGCTGTAGCAAAAATGGTCACAATTATTGACTTATATCGTCGACATCAATCTCTTGTAAAATTATGGAACTTATTTTACGCTCAGTATTATGACGTATTTGGAGAACGAAAATCTTCTCTTATCAAAATTAAGATGGATTCCGCAAAGAGAGACGTTGGGAAACTCAGCTCGCCCTGCTCCTCCATGAGAATCGTAGTGCTGTAGGCAATGGCGTTCTGGTTGATGTCATGTTCCTCCCCTTCAGGAAGGCACTTTGACACCATCCCAGACTGCCGTTTAACGAAAAAAACTACGAACTGATCTAGTATCGATCCCGATTTACCACTGTATTCAAGACTTCCTTGAAGCTAGAACTCAAAACATAGTCTTCACGGAACAAAATCAATGGATGTAAAGATAATTTCCAGAGTACCCAAGGAAAGTGTGATAGGACTGTTACCGTTTACAATATCTATAAATAATGTAGTAATTAGTAAGTGGCTATGTTCCACATGCTTCTCATGTTTTTAATGTACAATACTTTTTACAAACTAATTAACTTAATTGTATTATATTTTAAAGATTTCTGGTACAAAAATTTTTTATAATATCTTAGAAAAATCTTCATAGCGAAAATCTTTATAAATATAATAACATTTCATTAATTCGTAAAAAATGTTGTCCCGTGAAAGCATGACAAGCGTATTCAACATAGCCATTTGCTATGATATATAAAAATCCAAGCCAATTTTGAATACACTAGAATTAATTTAAAAATAATTCGAGACAAAATTATACAAAATTTCAGCAAAACCTTTTAGCGCCTTTTGAAAGGAATGCCAGCAGCGTTTTCTTCTAATGGTACACACACTACTTCATTTCACTCCACCAGTTTGTTCTTTTTGGTGACTGTCGCTGTTTGACTGCGACTTGGATGCCCGCTGTCGTCCGTCTATCTTCTTCTTCTTCTTCTTCTTCTTCTTGCACGGTCTTTGCAACAATTTGTGTAGATGGTAGAGCTGCTGATGGCAGATGTTTTTGTCTTCTTCCAGATGGACTTAAGCAGTGGACAACGATAGCAAATAATAGTGTTGGCCAGCCGAACCAATCCTATAGTCATTCAGCTGTGCTTTGCACGGCAAGAAAATAACGTTCACAATTCGTATATATGGTTGGTATTCGAGTGAGAAATTTGATCCAAATTAAGTCATTTTCAACCGTTTATTTTGGATGCAAATAAACAATTTTCTTCTCACTATTCTATTATATTTGAACAGATGAAATGTAAATTACATTACTCGAATTAACATTAAAAAAGAAAAATGTGTGTTTAAAGTGAACCATGTTCATCTATTAACGCAAAAGAAAGCTGCCTCAAGTTATAACCCACACTGGATGTCACTTCATCTGTACTCTTGTAGAATTCAAATGTTAGGTCTCAGAGTCTCTGAAATTTGTTTTTCCATAACTTTTATTATTTTTAGAGGTAACTGAATCTTAACCATTCAGACAATGAGTCAACCACTTACATAGTAACTCAGATTTTATAGATTATCATTGGAAAAGGAATAGGCAATACATGCTTAAAAATTTGGTATTAAACATGGCTAGAGCTGGGGACATCTAGTAATCAGAATTTCACACACTTCTTTATGTGGTAACATTGTGCGAGCGTGAGTGCTACTGTATGAGCGAGATGGCGATAAGGCGGGTGCCGCTTGAAATGAAAAGAAGATCAACATTTTACTTGATAAAATCACAAAAGTTAAAAAAAAGAACTGAAGGATTTGGTAATAAGATGCAGTTTTTCACTGCTGTGCTGTTGCATGTTCTGAAAGCTATTGAAGAAAAAACAGAACATGGAAACAACTGTTCATTATGCTTATCATCAAAAAGAATTTGGAGATATACCACAAATTAAAAAATGATAGTCCTCAATATGGCTATATGCTAAGTGAATCAGAAACACAACTTTTATTGACAGAATATGATCAAGAGATTAAAGGTAGAAAGAAGATAGCTCAAAATCAAGGTGCAGTTAAAAAAATAAAGGAGGTTGATGATGAAAAATTTAAGTGAAAGAATGTAGAAGTATATTAACCATAGTGAAGAGACAGTTTCTGGTTTAAGGCCTGTTCATACCTTTAATCTATTGGTAAATTACCATAAAATTTGGTGGAGATATATCAACAGTTGATGAGCCATATGAAGGTACAGAAGGACAAATGAATCTATTAACTAAAAGGCATTACTATACATAATATGGGTAAAAAAAATTGATGCATATACTTTAAAAAGAATCCTAAGATAATAAAAAAGCTTAATAAATAAATACATGTAATATACACCAAAACCACCGGAATACATTTGGATGAATGATATTAGATATTTAATCGATTGATGAGCAGTTATTCATGGAGAAGAATTAGCTGGAAATAAAAATCATCATAATGTAAAAGTGAAAGTAAGAAAATGTTAACAAATAAATTTAGTGATTTTATCATCAACAATCCAAAAAGTATTCCATATTTGATTAGGTTTTCTAGTAATTTGCCACACATTTTGGAGAAATGAAAAATTGGAAAAGGGTTAGGTGTATTTTAATTAATAAATTACCTTTTGAAATGCATTCCATGATTATAATTATTGTGGAACAGGAACAAAATTAGAAGATAGATTAGCAGGTGGCGATAAAGACATAAATGCATTAGACAAAGCTTGTAAACATGATACAGCAACAGGAATCAAAGACTTAGAATCTAGACATCAAACTGATACAGACCTTCAGTTAGCTGCGCAGGAGGGAAAATGTATGCTTCTGATACATCTATTGGAGAAACTTACCAGCAACTGCAGCTAGACAAGTAATGTATGGAAAGAGAAAATTAGGTATGGGTTTAGATGTTTGTGAATTTGGTTGGGGAATATAAAAAATATTAATCCTTATAAGCTTTTTATCTATACAGATTAATAACTACAACATTGATATACTTTGCTACCTAGTGGCAATACTAAACCAAAATCAATTCAAATTAAACTCAATAATCGACAAATAGTATTGATAATTTTTATCTGATGCACATAAAGGAAATAGAGGTAAGAAGACAGGTGGAAGTCCGCTTATAACATTAGGTGTTCCTGTTATGAAACAGAGTAATGAATACCTAACAAAACTGAAAGGAGGTTCTGGATTAAGAAAACACAGAGAATGATTTCTTCCATTACTTTTGATGGCATTGTGGTATTTAGCTGCTGCTGGTACGGTAGTCAGTGTGGTAGCATACACAGTAATAAATAAAAGTTCAAGAGAGAAAATTTAGCATTGGAGACGAAACCTGTTACTGGAATTTCAAAAATTGCGAAAAATAATCCACCTGTATCTTAACAGATTAAGTAATTTCACACAGAAAAACTTGCTATAAGATTAAATATCAAATACTGTCATGGTGTTTTTCTGGTCAATGTATTACTAGGATGCAGTCCAATGACTGCATCAGCTGTTACTAAACATCGCAGAGAATATGAATCTGGAATAGTTAATTTAGATAGCCTGATCATTCTTGCTCACATTGAATGCGTTCTTATAAGATGAAAGAGAAAAAAATTGTGTTTGATTCATTTGGAGGAAATATTCATAAAGAATGAATTAAAGGTCTTGGCTCAAATGAGTTGTACTATAACAGAAAATGAGTACAAAATTTTAATGAGTCCATTTGGATACATTTGTTTCAAAACTGTTGTCAATTAACTAAGTTTAATGATATTTTGAATCCAATAAATGAACATTATTGGAACTAAGGCATGGCCTAAAACAGCTGCAATATCAAAGACTGAATAAACTCAGAAACCCAGAAACTCAAAGAAGAATTGGAATCAAAAACTGAAAATTTTCAATCAAATGCTAGAAAAGAATGCAAAACCAAAAACTTTTTAATTTTTTTTAATTAAACTTCAACAAGAATCTAAGTGATGTTCATAATGTGTGCACAGGATTAAAATGATCAGTAGATTGAAAATAGAGTACAATTAACCAATTTCAAAATGAATGATGATGATGAGGTCCCATACTCAGAGGAGTGTAGGGGATGATGCAGGAGACCTCCTAGTGGAGGTGGTTTGCCATTGCCTTCAATCAAAATGAATGAAGTGACTTTTTAAAGCATATAAAGGTAGTATTCATTTTAAAACTAGAAGACTGGTAGATATAAAAGATCCTGTAAATGTTTATGATGCACTTAACAAACAATGTTTAGAAAATGAGTTAGCTGATGTCACAAGCATTCTAACACAACTCAGTAACTATGTCAACAAAGAAGAACTAAAAGATCATTCTACATAAGCTGAATATGAAAATATTTTAACACAATTCAATAAAAAAAACAATTTCTGATAGTGCTATAGAAGATTATCATAAAAAGCTACATAACATCAATATAGCTCTTAATAATGCTTTAGATAGATGTGGTGTACTGGAAAGAAATGCATATGATAATCAAGTATTTGAATTTACATTTAACTTAGAAAGTAAGGTATACAAATGTAGATTTCAGTATGTTTTCATATTTGAAGAAATTTGTATTTCTAGAATTGATTTAGACAGAGAATTAAAATTTAATAACTTGTTAATCGCTGTAAATGGTGATAAGCAACAGGAGATAAATAATAGTCATCAGTCAATAATAGTATATACATCACGTTTTCTAACTGTAAGATTGAAAAAAGATGCAATTAAAGCACTACCTACAGATGTAAAAATAATTTTATTGAGTGAAATATATTAAGCTTATTAATATGTTAATCTATAGTATGGGTAACCATATCTGGTGCTTGAAGAGTAAAAAAAAAATACTGAAATGCATCATCCACATAGAACAACAAAATATGGAAGACAAAGTAGTGATCTTGTGTAACATATTTGTTTAAAAAAATTTGTAGGTGATTGGACACAGTCTGAAGACTGATTCAGCAGTCGCTATCTGCATATTCACATAGAAATTATTAATGAATTACATAAACTGTTGAGAAAAAAAATTGAAAGGAGAAAAGTGATCCTCTGGGTATAGATGATTTATGGAAAGCTGATCTAGTAGAAATGGTTCTGGTAAACTGAAAGGAATTTCAAAAGTAAATAAAGGATATAAATGTTAATTGCAATCAATGTTATTCCGAAATTTGCTTGGGCTATTCCAGGTAAAATGAAACAGGTAAAAATGTAGATCGTACTTTTTAAAAATTATTTAGAGAGAACCCCAAGGAATTTACGAACATATAATGGAAAAAATCTATAATAAAGATTTTCAAGAACTTATGAAAAAATATAATAATAATTACTGTTGAATTTTTACTGAATAAAACCTCAACTAACATGTATAATATCTCTCTTTTATCATGTTTTAGTCTGTTAGACCTCAAAAGTTTATTTCAAATTAATATGAGCCATCTTTGCTGAAAGCTACTTTATTACCAAATAGTTATTCTCAAGAAAAAAATATTAGACATTGAGAAAGAGCAGGCAGTTTAAACTTAAGTTTGACTGAATAAAAACACTCTTATTTTTCGTTTCAAAGCACATTTTACACAGATTTTGTGCACATTGAAGACAAACTTCACATTCACACTGTTGACAAGGATACTTAATCCTCTTCTTCAGCATTGGTGGGAAAAAGTTACAGGTTTTTCTTCTTTCAAAAGTGTCCTCAAGAGCCTGAAGTTGTAAATATTCATTATCTGGTATCTGCAGTCTTCATCTGCTTGAAACAATACGATCCCTTGGAAGACTTGTTATCTGTAGTCAGTGTGTAGAAGGGACTTGTTAGCCCCCTTTGCTAACGATTTCATGAAATCAAGATGTGTTATGTCTGGTTCAGGCGCTCAGTCCGGAACCGCGGGACTGCTACAGTCGCAGGTTCGAATCCTGTCTCGGGCATGGATGTGTGTGATGTCCTTAGGTTAGTTAGGTTTAAGTAGTTCTAAGTTCTAGGGGACTGATGACCACAGATGTTAAGTCCCATAGTTCTCAGAGCCATTTGAACCATTTGTTATGTCTGGAGTCTTCTTGAAAGATTAGTATAGGCGATAAGCATTTATTCTGCAGGCAATATCTAGTAGTTCCAAAAAAAATTGCTATGGGCCATCTTCTTGTCCTTTGGCTTGCAGTATAGGCTGCATATTTTTGATCCACAGAATCCGCACCGCCTTTTGTTATGTTACAGAAAGTGATAATTTCTGGTTTACCATTTTCTGGATAGAGGCTCCCACAGTGATACATACTGGAGACCAGGATTACAGCTTTCCCCTTCTTAGGAATATAAGAGAGCAATGTCATCTCTTCTGCCATTTAGGCAGTCTTCTCCAGTCTTCCCCTCTGTGGAAGAAAGTTACTAGGGATCTCTGGTTTATTATTCTCTAGTGGGCCCACAAATGTCAGTCCCATCTTAAGAAGTTGTCGAATCATGTCTATTGTATGGATCCAAACCGGTTATCTGCCATCAGATTTCTATGAGTTTCTTCTATTGGTTTCAACAGTCTCATTACAGCTTGAGTTGTTATTCTCGCCATTTTATCTTCATTTGACAAAGTCAAACTGTCAGTCCCTCTTCCATAGTAAATGTATACCTTACAAAGATAGTGAGTTCTTACCTCAGCCACACATATTACTTTTATGCTGTATCTTGCTGGTTTCTTTGGCATGTACACAATGAAGTAGCAATGCCCACTGAATGGTACCAATGTCTAATTCAGTCACTGTAGCCTCCAAGTAGTTGGCTGTTTTCAATAAACAGTTTAAAAATCTTTGAAATGATGCATCAAAATCTTCCTTCTTTCTTTCCTCCGTATCTTTTGGGTTATCAAACCTAAGAACAGCCAAAAGGAACATCATCCTAAATTTTGTCATGGAGCATGGGAAAAGTCATGTCTTGTCCTATCAGTTGCAAGGAGACAGACTAGGAACTCGTTTCCCGATTTGAAAATCAGTTGTATACACAAGAAGACCATTAATGATTTTGGTTTGGTCATATAAAGGTCATGAAGATAAATCAATCATTCATAGTTCTCATAATTTATTCTCACTTATGATATTGTTACATTTGTCCATGTGATTACCTCTGATAGAATAATTTCAGAAAACAGAAGTTACCAGATGGATTTTATTTCTGGATTTTCCCCACATATCTAGTCAGTGACTGAAGTCCAGGGACGTGAACGATTATGTTATGACGCCCTGTCCTTACAGTCAATGGAGGGTATTCCTTCCTCCAGTTGAAGCACTTTTTTTCGTAAAAATATGTACAGGAGTCAACATTCCTACTATAACTGTCAGTATTTTCATCATCACTGCCATTATCACTACCATCAGTGGGCCTATATTTGATGTTTGAAAAGTTATGTAACTCTTCCTCAGAATCTGAGCTTGACTGCTTTCAATTTTGCAAGATTCTTCCATGTCACTATTATTGTCTAGACATTCAGCAAGCCAAGCCTGAAGATGAACCTCAAAATTAGGGTCATTTCCCTTTAGAATGCTCAATGTAGATGGTCTTTCTGCCAACATCTCTATAATGAATGTATTTGGAGCTGCATTTCCACATTACACGATGTTTGAAGCTAAAGAAATAACATCTGATTTAAGTATATAGAAAACAAATTACCTGAGAAAATTACGTAACTGCTACACCACAGTCTCACAGACCACTCCACACAATGAGAAAACTAACAATGGTCGAAACATAAACCCTTCACTGCGTGGCCTCTACACTCCAAATGAAAGGTAGGGAGAGTGCAAAGGTTGTAGTTCGAATATTTCAACAAAGGGAAGCAATAATAAAATTGTGTTGGTCTATGAGACTGCTGCATGTTAAAACCATCTGTTGTAGAAAGATTAAGTAGAAAACTTAAGAAAAGTTGGTGAAAAACTTCACTCTTCAAGGGAATTTTGAATTGACTGGCCACTGAAGTCTGCTTCAGCTGATGCTGAACTAGTTGAAAAATTCGTGGATGAATACAGTAGTACAAAACATTCAACAATAAAAATGAAGCCAATCGAAGTTAATAACAGAAATTATTAGCTAGCTGTCATTGTATGTAATGCAAAACCTAAACAGAAAGTTGGTGATAAAGTTAGAATCAACAAATTTAAAGGAAGTTTTGATAAAAGTTATACAACTAATTTGTCAACAGAAATTTTGAAATTGATGATGTTACTCATTCTGAACCAACTGCATACAAATTAAAGGTATAGGATGGAGAAAAAATAAAAAGGAAAGTTCCATGAGTATGAACTGGAGGAAACAAAACATCCAGATGTATATCTCATTGAGAAAGTTTTAGGAAAGAAAGTCAATCAGCTATATATTACATAGTTGGGATTTGATAATTAACAAAGTAGTTCGGTGAGTAAGGATAATGTTACTTTATAAACTGTTTTATTAAAGTTTCTATATATAAATGTATCATAAAATACAAATGAGAAAATTAACACTTTGAAGTGTTCTACCTGTATGTTATCCTGATAATTTATCTGCATTCATAGATCAATTAACTGATGAGAATGTAATGTATGTATATAATCTGACAGGAGCAGTAGTACATATTGTTCATGAATACTTTAAAAACATAAGTAAAATTTGTATTCCACTGCATACCCAAATATGGCTTTAGTAAAATTTATGTCTATTTATCATGAATAATGAATACATTTTTTCCAAATAATAGTTTCTAACAAAAAAGGTTTCTTATAAATGAACAGCCTAAAAATAAGTGAATTGAAACTTAGAGAAAAACAGTTAGTAATAGGAGGTTATTCTAAACTTAAAAAGTAATTTATTGATCTTATTTACAACAGAAAATGCATACGGTGTGGAGAATGCTTCTAATATAAAGCAACTAAAAATAAAGTGAATGAAATAGGAATTTAAGGATATTCTGATCTAAGAAAGGAAAAACTTACTACATTGAATAATTATAATTTTGAAAATTTGTGCTTCCATGAATTAAAAAAGTACAGTCAACAACTGAAAAATATAGAAACAAAATTATTGGTTATATTAAAAGGGATAATATGTATAATAACACAATAGAAATATATATCAGGACTTTTGCATTAACTAGAGGTTTTATGAGAGAATGTCAAGGTAAATTGGATTGGGAATTTAAATTATCACTATGCAAAGCTTTATCTGGAGATTTTATTAGAGAACTTAAAATTAATTGATGTACTTTATCACAGACACAAAATTTATCTGTAGATTTTATGAGAGAATTTCAAGAAAAATTAGATTTGAATGCAATATCATATCAGAACTAAAACTTTCAAAGGGATGTTCAAGATAAATCAGACTGGAGTACTATATCAAATAAAGAAAAATTATTTGTAGATATAAGAAAATTTCAACATAAAATTAAAATATTAGAAACACTCAGCAAAAATTAGATATTCAAATAAATACTGTACCTGCCGAAAATTTCAGTTCAGATATTTATTATCATCCTGATAAAGCAATAAAAATAAATATGTGTAAAAATTGCCCCTATTTTGATGTAATTATCAGTTCATCATTTTTAGGATCCTCATGTGTCTGTGATATATGTAACAAAACATATAACAGCAAGAACATAAACACAAGCGAGGGAGAAAAACATGTGCAGTATCAATGGTACAGAAGAAAAAAATATTGTTGAAAATAAGATATATTGTGAAAAATATATATTGTTACAATTAAGAACACAAACTATCACCAAAAAGTTTATGAAAGAGCTTATAAATGTGAAGAATGTGAAAGTATATGTTTCAGATCTAATGAACATACATGTGGCTTTGAAAAATGTAGAAACCAGAATCTAGAAGTAGAAATTAAATATCATAAATGTTACATACAATACAAAATACATACATATGAAAGAAACTTTACTGAAGAATATGTAGGAAAAGGTTGTCAACAATATGGTAAAAATAATGGTTATGTTAATGGAGAATTAATAGATTATAATGTTTTCCAGTGCTTCATATGCAACAAAATTGTTTCAGGAAGAGTTTAAATATTGTGAAAAAGAATTCACAAAGTAAATTCCTTGTACCTATATTGAAAATTATATGTTGTTTGATTATAAACCTCAACAAGAAACAGGAATAATATTTGAAATCTAATAATAGCTCATCATTTTGTCATACTGTTTATAAATTTAAAATGATGAGTACTGTAGGTGGATGATATCTAATAAACATGATTATTGTACATTTATAGCTCTTTATCCTAAAGATTATGATTCAAAATTAATTCTGAAGTACTATGTTAAAATAATTAGGCCTAAAATTATAGGTAGCAGTACTTTTATACAAGGGAAACCTTTAGATTTCCTGAAACATTCAATACACAGAAAAATGCAAATTGTGTAGAACCAGTTCCTGATAGCAAGTATTACTGTGGTGATACCATGAAACAAACATAGGAAAATTTTTCTCAAATGGCACTGTCAAAAAAAAATTACTGTGTGCAAAATAACACAGCTGCAAATATTTTATAGCAGCATTCACTGCATCAAATGCAATACTTACTTTATAGGAAGTGTTAGGTAAGTGAGGAAAAGATTTTATATAAAGAAATGGAATAAAGAACACATTGACACCAGTGTGTCAGACCCACCATACTTGCTCCGGACACTGCCAGAAGGCTGTACAAGCAATGATCACACGCACGGCACAGCGGACACACCAGAAACCGCGGTGTTGGCCGTCGAATGGCGCTAGCTGCGCAGCATTTGTGCACCGCCGCCGTCAGTGTCAGCCAGTTTGCCGTGGCATACGGAGCTCCATCGCAGTCTTTAACACTGGTAGCATGCCGCGACAGCGTGGACGTGAACCGTATGTGCAGTTGACGGACTTTGAGCGAGGGCGTATAGTGGGCATGCGGGAGGCCGGGTGGACGTACCGCCGAATTGCTCAACACGTGGGGCGTGAGGTCTCCACAGTACATCGATGTTGTCGCCAGTGGTCGGCGGAAGGTGCACGTGCCCGTCGACCTGGGACCGGACCGCAGCGACGCACGGATGCACGCCAAGACCGTAGGATCCTACGCAGTGCCGTAGGGGACCGCACCGCCACTTCCCAGCAAATTAGGGACACTGTTGCTCCTGGAGTATCGGCGAGGACCATTCGCAACCGTCTCCATGAAGCTGGGCTACGGTCCCGCACACCGTTAGGCCGTCTTCCGCTCACGCCCCAATATCGTGCAGCCCGCCTCCAGTGGTGTCGCGACAGGCGTGAATGGAGGGACGAATGGAGACGTGTCGTCTTCAGCGATGAGAGTCGCTTCTGCCTTGGTGCCAATGATGGTCGTATGCGTGTTTGGCGACGTGCAGGTGAGCGCCACAATCAGGACTGCATACGACCGAGGCACACAGGGCCAACGCCCGGCATCATGGTGTGGGGAGCAATCTCCTACACTGGCTGTACACCACTGGTGATCGTCGAGGGGACACTGAATAGTGAACGGTACATCCAAACCGTCATCGAACCCATCGTTCTACCATTCCGAGACCAACAAGGGACAATGCACGTCCGCATGTATCCCGTGCCACCCAACGTGCTCTAGAAGGTGTAAGTCAACTACCCTGGCCAGCAAGATCTCCGGATCTGTCCCCCATTCAGCATGTTTGGGACTGGATGAAGCGTCGTCTCACGCGGTCTGCACGTCCAGCACGAACGCTGGTCCAACTGAGGCGCCAGGTGGAAATGGCATGGCAAGCCGTTCCACAGGACTACATCCAGCATCTCTACGATCGTCTCCATGGGAGAATAGCAGCCTGCATTGCTGTGAAAGGTGGATATACACTGTACTAGTGCCGACATTGTGGATGCTCTGTTGCCTGTGCCTATGTGCCTGTGGTTCTGTCAGTGTGATCATGTGATGTATCTGACCCCAGGAATGTGTCAATAAAGTTTCCCCTTCCTGGGACAATGAATTCACGGTGTTCTTATTTCAATTTCCAGGAGTGTATTTTGATAGACAGTATAGTGTATGCTTAGAAAGATGAAAATGCTGTGGAAACAGGTTTTATGCTAGGTTAATGGACAGGTGAATTAAGGTATAACTGGATGACAGATTGGGCTTCAGCTGGACCTAACAGTTATTTTTTTCAGGAATAATGATAAAAATAAATGGATTCACTTTAAACTATGAGACTATTCAAAAGCTGAATGGAGAATCTATGATAAGAATAAAGTGAAAGAAAACCAAATAACAAGAATATTAATAATGAAACTTAAATAAACAAGACAGCTAAGAATGAATTCTAATTACAATATGATAAAACAATAGTCGTAGAAAATTATGATAGAGAACCATATGGATTTTAAATTTTATTACTAAATTTTATTCTGTACAAATGAAACCCTTACTGCAGGAGGTCAACAACAATAAGAATACTACTTTGCTTCTGAAGATTAGTGAGCTACAAGTAAATTTTTTAAATGGTTTGAATATTTGAATACTAGACATGGAGTTAAAATATGCTCGGACTAAATAATGAATTTCAACTTATTTTGCCAAACAAATATTTTAAATTAATTATTAGATGGGATTTTCAAGTTTTTGAAAGAGGGCATATGAAACTCAGATATAAAGGAAAGAAGAAACTTAAAAATAACAGTAATGAATTCTATGATCTGGAATTTTTTCTCTGATTTTTTCTGAGCAATCTAGTATGAGATGACTATCCAAACTGAATAAAATGTTAAATATTAAATTCGTTTTAATTAATATTTGCTTAAAGCCTGTTCATCCTCCATTGAATTTGGCACACCAAAATAATTCTAGTGCGAGCAAAATGCCTATTTTCAGCTAAAATTTTATTTCATTCTAGCATGTTCAAATTTGGCTTGAATTTTTATATATAGTAGTAAGTGAGTTTTATGGGTGCACTTCACATAATTTAATTAATTATATGATATTAATAAAGATTTTTGGTACAAAGTTTCTTATAAAATAAAAAATCTTCCATGTTTTTATCTTATGAAAGTTTTCATACCGAAAACCTTCATAAATGTAATAAAATACGTTGCCAAACAGAGGCTCCAACAGGTCGGTCCAGAAATTTACCATGCGGGTATACACGCGCTGGTTCCAAGATGGCGTGAGGCAGTTGGGAGGGATGCAAATTATGTGGAGAAATGAAAATGTTTTTCCTAAAGGATGTATCTACACACTGTAAAACTTTCAAACAAGTAGAACAAAAGATGGATTTTAAAAAAATAGTGTGCATTTCTTTTGGAGTGACCCTTGTATATTTAATGTAATTAATCTGTAAAAAGTTGCGCA
Source organism: Schistocerca serialis cubense (assembly GCF_023864345.2). Lineage (NCBI taxonomy): Eukaryota > Metazoa > Arthropoda > Insecta > Orthoptera > Acrididae > Schistocerca > Schistocerca serialis. The sequence goes on from NC_064649.1 coordinate 100,913,797, forward strand.
TTAAAAACATGCGAAGTGCACTCAATGTACCAACTTACTATTCGCGTAGAAAGCGTCAGATGCTCTTTAAGACTGTTCGCATATGCTACGGTTGTCAAAAGTAGCGACACCAGAAGACAGTATGAATCTGCAGAATGCCCAGAATGACTGGTGCAGGCTCCGACATTAAATAAATGTAACACATTGCATAAATGTAGCAGGAGAAACCCACTACTGCACAACTACACTACTGACGAGCACAGTATCTACAGTAAAATATCTGGGATTAACTGTCCATAGCCGGCCGGAGTGGCCGTGCGGTTCTAGGTGCTACAGTCTGGAACCGAGCGGCCGCTACGGTCGAAGGTTCGAATCCTGCCTCAGGCATTGATGTGTGTGATGTCCTTAGGTTAGTTAGGTTTAATTAGTTCTAAGTTCTAGGCGACTGATGATCTCAGAAGTTAAGTCGCATAGTGCTCAGGGCCATTTGAAGCCAACTGTCCATAGTCACCTTGAGTGGAATGACTACATAAAAGAAACAGTAGGAAATGAAGACGTTAGATAGATTCATGGGAAGATTCTTAAGAAAATTGAACTCAACTAAAAGAAGTGGCGCTTGTTCGACCGATTCCTGAGGATTGTTCCTACCAAGAATGGATCAAAAAAAAATGGTTCAAATGGCTCTGAGCACTATGGGACTTAACATCTGTGGTCATCAGTCCCCTAGAACTTAGAACTACTTAAACCTAACTAACCTAACTAACCTAAGGACGTCACACGCATCCATGCCCGAGGCAGGATTCGAACCTGCGACCGTAGCAGTCGCCCGGTTCCGGACTGAGCGCCCAAGAACGGATCGTTTGGTCACGAGATCGTTTAGTCGGCGCGAGAGCGTTACAGAGATGCTCGACAAACTCCGGTGGCAGACGTTACACGAGAGGCGTTGGGCATCACGGAAATGTTTACTGTTGGAATTTGGAGCGAATACGTTCCGGGAAGAGTCGAACAAAACATTACTTCCTCTCACACACAACCCGCGTAATGACCACGACGAGAAAATTCTTGAAATTAGAGCCAATATAGAGGATTATCGACAATCACTCTTCCCCCGCGCCATTCGCGAGTGGCACACGAGGGGGATGGATAAGCTCGTGGTGCCAGAAGTACCCTCTGCCATGCATCGCTAGGTTGGCTTGCAGAGTCTGATGTAGAGGTAATCACTTTATGTAGTCCCTTTTCGAAATATGAAAATTACAACATTCGAACTAACACCAGAAACTAGAAGGAAGTACTGTTAAGGACAGACTAATTTGTTATCTTTCGAGTGCGGGTAGGAGCATTATTGCGCACTATAGCACATATGTAATAAAAACTGATTCAGTTTATTTATTAGCAGAAATGGGTGCTGAAACCAACAGTATCCTCTGAAAAGGTTATAGAAAAACAAATTTTTCTACGTTCACGTGTTACTGCTTGCAACTATCAACAACCACCATCAAAAGGGAGCAATTTGTGCCATACTGATATCGCTATTCAGACCAACACACACAGTCACTTCATAGGCTCAGTGGAGCATTCAAGTGTCAGATTCTTGTCAGTTACGTACAAAACGTAGCATTGCGAATATGCATGGCAGTTTCCAGTGTTAAATTTCGAGGACAACGATGAAAAGCGAGTTGAAACTTTGCTTTGCACATCTGCGAAGCAAAGCAGTGAAGCAAGAAATCTCTGAGAATAACACTGCATGGACATGAAACGGACTGTGCAAAAACTTGTGAAGAAGGTAACTGAAGAATTTGAGATATGGTGTTACAGAAAAATTTTGTATATTAGGCGGACAAACAAGTTGGTAAATGATGAGACTGTCAACAGAATCGCCGAGAAGAACAACATGTTAAAGACACTGACATGAAGAAGGGAGATGAAGATAGGAGATGTGTAGGCATCAAGGAATAACATCCATGGCACCTGAGTGAAATAGAGGCTAAAAACTGTAGGGGGAGACAGGGATTGGAATAAATTCAACAAGTAAGAGAGGACGTTCGGTGCAAGTGCTACTCCGACATGAAGAGTTTAGCAATGGAGAGGAATTCTTGGTTGGCCGCATCAGTCGCATCAGAAGACTGACAACCCAATTTTTATAAAAGCTAATGGTGATCTATCCTCAAGGTAGTCATAGTGGCAAAGGAGTCATAAGATATCATTCAACGTGTTTTAGTTGCTATTTATTTAGCGTATGGCTTACAGAATAGTATTTTGTAAGCACATACATTGAAGTTGATACAAGGTAAGGTAAAATAATATGAATCAGTGCAAGTAGATATATGTCCATACACGGTGATTGAAGTGACGCTATTGACAGATTTGTTCAATGTGAAACGCCTTCAAAACCACACGTGAGATTTTCATATTCTCTAGCTAGGTACACGTAAACTGTTAGTACTACAGAGAAAATGAAGTTTTTCGTAGGAAATTTCATGTAGTCTTTTTTTGTACTTGGATATGTTTTTGCTGGTTTTTGAATTACTCAATAAAAATGATTTTGATGGTGACTTTTATGCGTCTTTCTTCAGTAATTCGGAAGCTATGGCCTATAGCGAAAACGTATCCCATAACAAAATTTATCTACATTAAATTTTCTACAAAAAAACTTGTATTCATTATTTCTGTAGGACTAATGGTCTGCACGTAGCGAGTGACAGAATATGAAAATCTTGCACAACGTACCTGACGGCGTTGCAGGTTGCATAAAACCTATGGGTAGCGACAGCAGGACCTCTATGCATAGTTGATAATGAAAGCTGGAGAGCCTGTAGTAGTTGAAAAATTTGAGATATCCATTTCCCATCATAGCTGAATGTCCAAAGACTCCATCCAGTTGATTGCCGCACCTGTTTTGTCTACAAAGTCTTTCCACGTTTCCACGATTTTTTTTAGGGCAGTCGTGCAAAGTTTGATCCAGCATTTGTTCCGGTGTTTCTCAGTCGCATTTGTCATCATCGGTAATGCCGATGCGCTGTTTTCGTCGGTGTGGCTGGTTCTGAGACGGTTGAGGGGGCTCCAAATTCTACTTGGTTGGTTCGCCCCCGGGGATTCAGGGTCCGATCCGTTTTACCTGACTTCTTATGGCAATGGACCTCCACTGATTTATCCATTCAGCTCTTAGATTATAGCTTTCTAGAGCGAGTTTTCCACTGTTTACCCAGATCGGTACTCTAGATTTGTGTCAGAAGCTTTATTTTGTTTTGTTATGCTTTATGGCGCAAAAACAACTAGGGTCATACGCTGCCAAGTCAAAACTATAGAACACAGAGTTAAAAAACGCCTGTACGTCAATTCCAATTGACATAATAGAAGACAACTAAAAACAGACACGTGGAAAAAGGGCTAAAAGAGACACCATACAGAACCGAAGATCCAAAACTAAAAATTAAATGGCCTACGCCGTATTGCTTTGGCGGATAAAAGGTAATACGCGGTCAACAGCCCGTGCGTCATTTGCCAAAGCGGCCGATAACTCTGAAGGCAAACCAAAGCGGGAACGTAAGCGGTTAAAAAATGGGCATCCATCAGGAAGTGGCGGACAGCTAAAACTTGGGCTCAATGTGTACATTGTGGTAGGGTAGCACCACTTAGAAAATGACTGTGGTCAAAAAGGCAGTGCCCAATAATGCAGCCGAGTTAAAACAACCTCCTCCCGTCGGGAGGGCCGAGAGGAAGTAGTCCAAGCCGCTGGGAATTACCCGGATGCGTGATAGGTTATTCAGCGGTAAGTCCTTGGATCTCTTGACTTTCGTCAATTCTTGTATTACCGCTTGCTGCCGACGGAGATTACGGGTGGGGGGGGGGGGGGGCAGTATAAGCGAGTACTGACAGCAATGGTATTGGTGGGATTTAAGATCCTTGTCACTATCCTCATCGCGTCATTTACTTGGGTATCTTTTTGTTGACATGGCTGCTTCTGCTCCACACAGGAGACCATTATTCGTCGAGAGGATACAAAAGTGCTTGTGCTGTAGTTCTTAGGGTGCATCACGTCTCGAAAGGTGATCACGGTCGTAAGAATCAGTATTATATAAAGATGTGCTTTAGTGACCATATTATACATCCATATTCAAGCAATAGCTCTGTTTTACAATGCAGCAATTCTGGTTATTCCTTAATACTGATTTTAGGCGCTCCTTAATTATATCTCTAGCTACGTTTACAGTGCAATATGCTCAAGATGTCCTGCGTTCTCGGCGTGTTTCGTCTCCTGTAGCATGAAGTCTTTTATTCCCTCTTTCATTTCTTTTTTCTCTCACGAAAAGATGTGTTTCAAGCTATTCTGCGATCGCTGTAACTATATACATATGACCGTTGTCGAATCAGGTACGATGTTTGGCTAGGTTTACAGCACGATACCAATACAAAACGCACCGGTCCGTCCAGGTCGACCGACTGCGGAGCTTAGCACGCGAGGCGGAAGAACGCATTCTGGGAGAAGGAACTCTTAGAAATGCTGGAATGGAAAGGAAAAATTAATTAAATTCTTGTCCTCAGAACGCATTTCTCTCTCTCTCTCTCTCTCTCTCTCTCTCTCTCTCTCTTACTGCTGCTTTTCTTGTACGCATTCATCTGAAATAGAGCATTTTTTTTATTCTGCCCCGCCCCACCTCTACTGGACCGTCGTTCACTTAATCAGATTTTAATTTGCGAAAAGCTAATAGCTTTCTATAAATGGCGCAGACGAGGGGGGTTCCATTCAGTGGGCGAACAGAACAGTTCGCTAAAAAGCACCAATATTAATCCTCGGGGAGTTTGACGAAATTTTTGTATATTTTATTCATGATCCAGTAACAAGAGGCCCCTCCCCTTCTCTTTTTTTGCCGCCGAGTCCTCTCGGTAAACCCTCGCGCTTCTGTCTTTGAGGAGTGTTTACCCCCTCCCCTCCGCCGCCACCACTTCTCAGTCCCCCACCCCAACTTTTGCATTTCTCCCTCTTTCACTTTCCTCGCCGTCGACTCTGCTTTGTTCTATTACGATCAACGAAGCCTGTCGCATAGCTACGTTTCTCTAAAGCGCAGCCTTGGTGGAGCTGGTTCCAGCTGTCACGATCAGGTGTTGGAATAACTCTTTCTACTCCGTTAATTACATTTTCAACCAACAATTCAGGACGGATAGTACTGTAGAAATAAAATTCACATAATATATCCTGTATTATTATTATTATTATTATTATTATTAAATCCTTAATCCTGCTATTTTCCGACTTTGGCCTTCTATGGACTACGTGAATGTTCCTGACTGAACCTCCGATTTTTCCATTATTCTTCACCAAACATAAAATTTTCGGTATTGGACACACACTGCTAGTTCTGGTTGTGACTGATTACCCGTTTCGGCTGTCATCATCGTATCGGATACTTTAAAACATCCACGAAATGTATGTCAGATAATACGTATTAGTATGAAATGCTGCACGTACAAATCACACGAGTATGTACAGTCTGATGACATACGTTGTATTAATGTTTTAAAGTATTTGATCCGATGATGCCAATTACCCGAAACGGATAATTTATCAAAGTATGAAATAATGAAGTGTAGCCACGACTGAAAATTGTGTGCGTTTTTCATGATTATGGCCCTTGATAAGTATCAAGACTTCCTGTCTGCCATTTCATTAATCTTCATTTGATCAAAATGTTCACCATTCGGGTCTTCTGCTCATAGACTTCTTCCAGTTTTCTTCGATCTTCTTTCACCATCTTGCAGCGTTATGTTTTCTTGAAATTTTTCGTAGTTGCTGCCAATCTTGCTTTTAAATTTCCCGCCTCCGATTCTTTAAAGAATCTAACTCCCATGTATAAAATATCCGATAACGTCTGATTACATATTAGTTAATATGATGGATGCTTGATGTTAGGGGGATATGGAGGGCTGCATGTTTTCCTTGCTAAAACTACAAGTTTTAACTACTTTTTCTTGAAAACTACTTAAGATATTATGATATAATTTTTACAGGTTGTTGAAAACATTTTATTCAGTATTTAAAAATGTTCGGAGAGCAATGGACTGTAATATGAAAAATTAATTTTTTTATCTGAATACTAATATTTTAACAAAATACATCACATAGAAATCTCATGCCATTTTTTTATAACATGATATTTAGCAGAAACATTTTAAAATGGTATACATACATATTACAACAAGCTGTGAAAGTTTGAGAAACGTGTGTATTAAAGTTTCAATGAAAATGGTACTTATAGTTTTAAAAAATGTAAATTTGAGAAACGAAGCTTTAAAATCTGTTACCTGTTTAGAACACGCCACCTGCATAGGATGGATTGTCAAGGTATTCAATCTCATCTAACAGTTTTCTTTTTACACTTTTTTCTGTTGAAGTTTGCTCTCACAAACATTTTGCCCCCTTTCAGGATATCTTATTCTTTCAGAGTCTATCACAACCATGGACTGAATTGTGAAGCATCCTGGTTTTATTCCTAGTCTCTTCAGAACTTCACACTTCATCACATTTCCTCTATAATAAATAGCTACTGCAGCCTAGACTCCAAAACGTAGAGTACTAATTTCAACAAAAACCCTTTCGGGAATGCGACTCCAAATTACATTATTCACACTTTCATTGCAATGTTGTGTTTTTGCATGTAGAGATTTCTCCAATAATGTTCCATTTGATAATCGGCTTAATTTCTTCCATAATTGCTGCAGATAAAATGTGTTTGTGGTTACAGATTTCTCTTGTATTTTCCAAGTTATTGTACTTACACCACGACGAAGAACCAGATGGACATAAACTGTGCCCAGGTTTTGTATCTGTCGACATGCTATGAAAAAATACTCAAATTGCCTTTCTCATATCACTTACACATTTGGTATTCTGCCTTATACAAAGCCCATAATATCTCTGCAATATGTCTATGACATCGTCTGTCAGCCTGTTCCTATCTCCAACAGGCTTTCCATCAGCAAGTTGCTTTATTCCCAATTTTGTTTTGAGCTGCCTCAGTGTTGACCCCTTTTTCTTATGAATTTGTTCAATACAATTTTTACTTGAATGTCATTACCAAAAGGTTTCAATTCTTCAGTCGTTTTGAAACTTTTTCCGTAACCATCATATAGAAAACTGACATGAGACAGACTTTTCAAAAATTTTCTTCACGCCTTCAACTTGCATACTAACACTGCTTCCATTATAATTTGCTTGACACCTTTCAGAATGTTTATTTTTAATTCTGTCAAGGCATCTGCAATATTTTGATAAAATTACATCATCAGTCATCTTTGCAGTGTCTCCACTGCTGGCTGTTACCACACCATTGAGTGACTGATGCCCTCTGTTTTGCTCAAGAGCTTCTTGGTTACATTTCTTACACCTGATATAGTTTCTCAAAATATCTGATAGTACATTAATATCAAATATTTCGTTTACATTGTTTTGATCTGTTTCCTGAGACATTTTATTGCTTCACTAGTACTCAGTTTTCTCTCGGATGCACTGCATTGAGAGGAAGAAGCCTCCCTACCTGCTTCAGACCTAACCTCTACATGTGCAGAAACGTTCTTCCAAACATGCTTCTTCCCTCTGTCTTTCCGTTTTTTTTAAATGTTCTATTACTCACTTGCGGGATTTTGGCTCAAGAAATGGTATTCAGACACGAATGCACCAACTCTGTCTACTTACTCAATACACTTCAGAACAAGACATTCAAGACCGCGCTCGAAAATTACTCAACAATAAACCTCGATGTGCAACTGTCTTATTTTCTGCCAGAGCTGTCAACCTCTGAATCCACATAACGCAAAAGCTCTATCCCTATCGACGAAGAAAATAGAAGTAAGTTTAAAAGTTGCAAAAATCTTTCTGAGACAAACAAAAACCTGTCAAACGGGTCCGGAAATGCCCAAAACAGCAGCGCAGGCCCTATTTATTTATTTATTTTTAAATACTTAGAAGTAAGGTAGATGTGACGGAAATAAACAGTGAAATTTTAACACACAAAAAGCAAAAATTTCATATTTTTCAAGTTTTTCACCTTCCGGAGCCCTTAAGCAAGTAATAGAGAAAATGTTTGAAAAGCTTCCAATAATGTTTGAAATATATTGGAAGTCGTTAAGTCCTATCGTTAGAAGACGCTGGATAAGTGTAGTCTGGGTAATTTGCGCTCCATTTTAAGGAAAAACGGTTTTTCACCAATCTCACTCTTTATGTCGTCGTACTATGTGCCCTGCAAAGATGTCATTTTGCAGATATATAGGCTCGGTAGTTGCGCAGCCTGAGTTTCGCATGCTCAAGACATATAGGGACCCAAACATTCTCTAACTATAACACACGACTGAGGTAAAATATTTACCGCATGATTACAGTTCTTAATGAGTACATTATGACAGCATTTTAACTTTTTAAATTCGGCCTATAATGATATGAAGTATTCAACTGACGCTGGGTGACTTTTACCAAGTTATTCGTTTAGTAATATAGACCATGCAAATGTGCACTACAACAGACTCGTTAACAGCTGCAAATGCTTTCAGTTTTCGTATTCCTTTTTAAAAGTTTTTATTCCTTTAATTTTTTTTAATTTTTGCATTATGTTCAATGTGCCTAACTATACCTCTTTATGAACGAACCTTTTTAGTGGATTAACCACATCAGAAGATAGAAACTACTTGCCGAAACCGATAACGTGATTACTTCTTATATATCCAAGCGTTCGTGGCGTAATAAATTAAATTATTCCGAAAAAAAAAAGAAAAAAACACTCTGAGTTTATCTTTGCTTCTCCAGAAAATATAGGTGGCGTTCGTCGTTTCAATTTCTTGTGGTTGCGCTGAAACGTTGATCCACGTATGTCAAGCATGCAGGTACACTTCATTCCAGTTTGACGTTTATCGCTTGTCACCTTCCTTTTGTTGCAGTTTTAATGGTCAGCAGTACATATTAAAATCTGCACCACTATTCGTGCGACACAACAAGCGAGATGTCTCTGAAATCACGCGGAGGCGTGCCACAGAAAACACGGCCGTGCGTGTGCCACGCAGTTCGTGGCTAGAATAGCAGCCGGCCGCCGACGCAGTCCGTGCACCGTACATGAGCAGCATGCATGCTAAGGCTGCTCGCACGCGCCACGGCACCACCCTGACTCTGCCCCTAATTGTCATACGTGCGCCGGAGATTGCCGATTCTCCAGCGGACATAAATGGCGACATACAATCAAATTCGAAGTCAGTCTGTGAACGATGACTACACTTCACTTTGCTGTCTGACTTTGTCCCTAAGTCAACAAACATACAGAGATACCGGAACGCGTCATAACAAGCGACGAAAAATGGCTTTATGGATATGAGCAGAAGCACGCACTCGTCCCAGTGGCGCTCTTGGTCGCCAAGAGCGACATAAACTTGGAAAGTGCGGTCAAGTGTGAAGGTAAACTCACTGTGTTCTTCGATTTTAAGGGCATAGCGCACCATGAGTTATCGCCATAAAGTCGAAAGATCGGTACGGATAACCACATACAAGTTTTACACCCTCTGCGTGGAGGAATCTGAAATAAATATCCGGATTTTTGGCGAAACGATTAATGGGCTTTGCACCACAATAATGCACCTGCTGACACGTCGTAGCGCCGGCCGAAGTGGCCGCGCGGTTCTGGCGCTGCAGTCTGGAACCGCGAGACCGCTACGGTCGCAGGTTCGAATCCTGCCTCGGGCATGGATGTGTGTGATGTCCTTAGGTTAGTTAGGTTTAACTAGTTCTAAGTTCTAGGGGACTAATGACCTCAGCAGTTGAGTCCCATAGTGCTCAGAGCCATTTGAACCATTTGAACACGTCGTAGCTTATTGTTTTGTCCCAAAACAATATCATAATGATTACCTCAGTCTCGCTACTCGCAAGACGTGGCCCCGTGTGACTTTTTGCTACAAAAAGTGAAGAATAATTTGAAGAGCCGTCGATTTTACAAGAATAGAAGAGATTAAAAGAGCATCGTTAAGGCAGCTAACCCCAAGATCGAGTTCTAGAAGTGTTTTGGGGCTTGCAAAAATCTCTGGCATGCATTTGTATTACCTAATGAGGACCATTTATAAGGAGAACATTAATTTAGCGGAGTAAATAAAATTCTTTCGAAGAAAACTTTCGTTATTTTTCGAACACACCTCGTATTTGCATATAAGGTCTGTGCCCTCTTCTACTATAGTCTCACACGACTATTTATCGATTTTCTGTTGCCAGATATACGTTTAAAAATATGATAGGGTCGATCAAATGTAATCACAAAAGCCAAACTTTTTGATCCAGGAAAGCAGCTTTGTCACCGCGTATTACAAGATTCTGCAGATTACAGGTCATCTTAAATATGTAACAGACTGGCAGTTTTTGGCAGTTTGCAGTCACTTCTTTCATCTCCGTTCTGGTAACCCCATCCGGCAAGATGGGTTTCACATCTTGGAATTTCTCCCCTTGGTGGACTAATTGTTTTCAATTATTATGCAGCTCACTTTGTACACCAATGAAGCACCCATATCACTTGTAACTTAAGTGAGCCGCGCGGTCTAGGGCGCTGCAGTCATGGACTGTGCGGCTGGTCCCGGCGGAGGTTCGAGTCCTCCCTCGGGCATGGGTGTGTGTGTTTGTCCTTAGGATAATTTAGGTTTAGTAGTGTGTAAGCTTAGGGACTGATGACGTTAGCAGTTAAGTCCCATAAGATTTCACACAACTTAAGTGATATAGCATTAACTAAGAAAAAATCAATAAATTTTCTGATTATTAAATTATTGTTCCCATGTCTTGTTGTATCTACATTAGGACTTATCAGCTAACTTCAGTATCTCTAAATCAGGGCAAAACGGGCGGTCGATTATACATACAATAACAAGTAGGCATTTCAATATCGAAACCCTTTAAAACAGCTGGAGTAATCTCCTTGAATATTTCATTTATTGTGTCTCCTGATGTTACACATTTATTCACATTGATTATGATGCGTTATTAGGAAAAGAGCTCCACTTCTTTTCCAGCAGTGTAAGACGGGATGAAGAGCAGGAGAGCTCCCAATGTTGAACCTCGTGAAACCCAAGTAAACATTTTTCTGAATATGTCGCAATTTGTTCCTCGTGGTGTTGCAACTCTGCAACTTGATTATGATGCTCGGATCATCAGCAAGATATCATCGTTTCTATTTGATAGTGTAAGACACAATGGTATTTACACTGATCAATACCGAGGGAGGTGGCGCAGTCGTTAGCACACTGGACTCACATTCCGAGGACAACTGTTCAATCCCACGCCCGGCCACCCTGATTTAGGTTTCCCGTGATTTCCCTAAATCGCTCCACGCAAATGCCGGGATGGGCCTTTCAAAGGGCACTGCCAACGTCCTTCGCCGTCCTTCTCTAATCGATGACCTCGCTGTCTGGTCTCCTCCCTGAAAACAACCCAACCCACTGATCAACCAGAATATTATGACCACCGACATTCTCTCTACATAGATCCGTCCAAGCGACAGCAGCGTCACATGGCGAGGAATGAATGCTAGTCTCACACATACGCACAGTGCATGTAGTATCAGTAAACGTGCTGTCCGTATGTAGAATGGAGAAGGCGCGCGATCTGTCCGAGTTTGACCGAGGGCAGATTGTGATGGTCCAGAGGCTCGGCACAAGCATTTGGACGCGACTTGTCGGGTGTACGAGAAGCGCTGTGTTGTCTTCAACATGTGGCCAAACCTAGATGAAACCACGTCCAGACGTCGTGGGGTTGGAACTAACATCAGACTTAAATGCTGGACAGAGTACAAGTGTCTCTGAACACACAGTGCTCCGAACACTCCTAACGACGGGCCTCCGCAGCCGAAGACCGATCCATGTGCCAAAGTTAACACCACGACATCCACAACTACGACTGAGATGGACACGTGACTAGCGGCACTGCACACTAGCGCGGTGGCAGAGAATTACATGGTGTGATGAACCCCTTACCTTACCTCCTTCATCATGCCAAAGAAACGGCGCGAATACGTCGCCTTCCAGGAAAACAGCTCCTTGACACCTGAATGAAATTTTCACTCTGCAGCGCAGTGTGCGCTGATTTTGAAACTACCTGGCAGATTAAAACTGCGTGTCGGATCGAGACTCGAACTCGGGACCTCTGCCTTTCGCGGACAAGTGCTCTACCAACTGAGCTACCCAAGCACGGCTCACGCCCCGTCCTCACAATTTTACTTCCGCCAGTACCTAGTCTCCTACCTTCCAATCTTCACAGAAGGTCCCGAGTTTGAGTCTCAGTCCGGCAGACAGCTTTAAACTGCCAGGAAGTTTCAAAATCAGCGCACACTCCGCTGCAGAGTGAAAATTTCATTCTGAAAACATCCCCCAGGCTGTGGCTAAGCCATATCTCCGCAATATCCTTTCTTCCGGTAGTGCTAGTCCTTCAAGTTTCGCAGGAGAACTACTGTGAAGTTTGGAAGGAGACGAGGTACTGGCGGAAGTAAAATTGTGAGGACGGGGCGTGAGTTGTGCTTGGGAAGCTAAGTTGGTAGAGCACTTGTCCGCGAAAGGCAAAGGTCCCGAGTTCGAGTCATTGACACCTGTACGGCGGGACAGAGACAAGCTGGCGACGGCTCCATTATGCTGTTGACAACATTCACGTCGGCATTCATGGGTACAGTGGAGCTCGTGAAACGCATAATGACGGCCAAAGAGTATCGTACACTGGTTGCATACCACGTACATCCCTTCATAACTGTTGTGGACTGGCAAGACAGCCAATCCACAGGGACGGGTAGCCGAAAGGCACGCGTTTAAGCACACGCAGGCTGGCGTGAGGTCTGGAACAGTTAAAGGAGTTATACTAGCAAGAAAAGTACGTAGCTGCTGGAATACTTAACTTTAATCCATAATTGGTGAACATCGGTCTGACGGTACATGCATCACAAGATAAATAGCAAATGATAATGGCGCCTTGCTAGGTCGTAGCAAATGACGTAGCTGAAGGCTATGCTAACTATCGTCTCGGCAAATGAGAGCGTAATTTGTCAGTGAACCATCGCTAGCAAAGTCGGCTGTACAACTGGGGCGAGTGCTAGGAAGTCTCTCTAGACCTGCCGTGTGGCGGCGCTCGGTCTGCAATCACTGATAGTGGCGACACGCGGGTCCGACGTATACTACCGGACCGCGGTCGATTTAAAGGCTACCACCTAGCAAGTGTGGTGTCTGGCGGTGACACCACAATAACCATCATGTGTCCCGATGGCAGTGGTATTTTTCAAGAAGATAATGCGCCATGTCTTAAGGCCAGGAGTGTGATGGAATGGTTCGAGAAACACAGTAGCGAGGTCCAGTTGATATTCTGGCCCCCAACTCGTCTGCTCTGAACCCGATGGAACACATGAGGGACGTGACTGAACGAGGCGTCAGAGCTCATCACCCGCCTCCCTGGAATCTACGGGAATTACTTGACGAATGCGAAGGTGTGCCAACTCCCTACAGCGATCTACCAAGGTCGCATTGCTTTCATGCCATGAAGCGCGACGCTGCCGAGCCAAAGTGGACGTATGGACATACTGGCTATTATGTAGGTGGTCGTAACGTTCTGACTGATCAGGGTACATAAAGCGAGAGCAGAAGGAGTCCGAAATTTGAGACATATCGAACACTTACAGTATTTTTTTCTCAATCATTCAATTCGTTCTGCGTCCTGCCTTTGCACCTCTAATGATGTAACTTATAACGTTGCATCATCAACGAACATGGTCAGTACGATTACATCATCGGAAAAAGAGCATTATTTCTTCTTTATCATAGGGAGATGGAACATCATTCATATAAAGCAGAAGCAGGAGATGTCGCAATAATGAAACATGTGCTGAATATTTCGTTTGTTGTTGTTTGTGTTGTGACATCTCTTTCGGGCTTCGTTAAGAGGTTCCGTGGTCAGTAGAGAGCATTCAGTGATTGTTACATCAGTCTACAATGAAACACAGTTATAAAAAGCAAGAACTGTACAACGCCTGTACCTCCGCGGACATAAATCGAGATGTATGTAGGTTAGCTAGATATGGTCAAGCTGTTTTCAGTTTAACCTTACATGGGTAGTGGTTCAGACGAAGCCAACCGATTCGGCAGGTCGTTTTGTATAACCTAAAATGAAAGGCTAAGGTATTTTGGCTCAACACCCCAACGTTTTTGAGAAAAATACCCTTAATGTTCGTGAGGAGTAACCGACTCAAAATTCACAGGATCGATAGACAGTTGAAAACTGAGCATTTTTCGTCATCATATATGGGCCCGGAAACGCAAATTTTCCTGAAAATCGAGGAAAGAAACCATTATGATAGTAAGTCATGTACCTGTAGGATATGCGCTGATCAGCGAAAGGCCACCCCGACTAAGGCATCTGTCTGGGAGTCAGTGGACCCGTGTTCGATTCTCACATGAATGCTGCTTTTTTTATATGCCTTTTTTCAGTATCGACACTGGTAGTAATAGGAGAATTAATAAGGTAATCAATAACGAATAATGACAAGGTAGGTACACAGATTTCTGAAACGGCTGGGATTAGTAAAGAACGACTCCGGACCAACTAGCTTCCGCCGCGTTTTTATTCCAATATTACAATTTTTTAGCACGGCTCGAATTAGATTCCATAAAATAACACTGGGTTGTAGGATAAATCAAATTCTACAACGGTGTACCAGCTCTACGGCCAGTATTTAATGAGGACGTCATAAGAGTATGCGAGTGTAAATAATTAAATTATGAAAGACCTAATAGCTAATCCTCTGTGTTCGCCCGCACTTCCCTTCCATTCTCTCCCCTTCTCTGCCGCCGGACTTGAAACAGAGGTATTGAGATAAAGATGGGAAGCACTGGAAATCCGGAGCTGAAGATACAACATAACTTGTATACGCTCTGTAGTCCCAACGTAAATTGACAGAATGCTTTTAGAGCAGAAATACCGCATTTAGGAGGAGGGACGGCTGGTGATAATCAATCTCTCTCTCTCTCTCTCTCTCTCTCTCTCTCTCTCTCTCTCTCTCTCTCCCCCTCCCTCCCTCCCTCTCCACTCTGCTGTTCTCGTCCTGACTCACTTTCTATTTTACCCGCTCGTCCGGGAGGTCCTGCTGAAAAGAGCTATTCACCAAAAAATCTGCGTGGAAACGTTGCCGATAGCATTATCGACCCACGACCGGCTTATACAAGGGGCGCTATGTATACAGTAGCGACGCCCCGTATATTCAGTTCCCTGTAGATCTCCCTCGGTTCGTTTGCCCGTCCTCCCCCCGCCACCCCCTCCCTCTTCGCACAGCAACAGTCTGTTTACATACGCCGCGACCATGCGAAGCAGACGAAGGTGTGAGAAATACAGAGGAAAGATAGTGAAAGAAAATTTAGAAGGCTTTCTAACCAATACTCAACTTCTGTTAGCAGTCGGGGCCATGATGTAGTGATTCAAGGGTCTGGATTACTGTTCGAGAAGACTAGGGTTCAAATACCAGTCCAGCCATGCAGTTTTAGATCTACTGTACAATGCTGTCCAAAACTTAAGATGAACTTGACTTTGGTAGGATGTGTTACTGCCAAATGATATAGCTCGATGAAACGTAGGAAGAATTGCTGCAGTATAGAACAGAAGGCAACTGAATAAATACGGAATGAGACAAAAAATGTTTTATTCAAAGACAGTAACTACACTGAGGTCACCTTAATTCATGGTAGGCCCATATACTTTGCAAAAGAGAGGACATGGTTCGTAATAGGGTGTGGGATCAGCACAGACGCCAGTGCTCTGCAACGTGATGCTGGTCACAAGGTTGGTAGTGAGTCATTGTTGTAGGGCGTTCCATTCCTCCACCAGCTGAGTTGACACAGCCGGATGGTCGATAGTGCGTATGGACGAGATGCAATACATCTCCCCAACGCACCTCACACGTGCTTGATGGGATTTAAGCCGGCTAACGGGCAGGTCATTCCATTCGCTGAATATCCGCCACATGCGCTGTTCAGTGCGGTCGCGCATTGTAATCCACACAAATTAAGTCATGTAAGACAGATGGATGGTTGGTTGGTTGGTTGTTTGGGGGAGGAGGCCAGAAAGCGAGGTCACCGGTGTAATCGGGTTAGAGAAGGATGGGGAAGGAAGTCGGCCGTGCCGTTTCAAAGGAACCATTCCTGCATTTGCCTGGAGTGATTTAGGGAAATCATGCTAAATCAGGATGGCCGGACACGGGATTGAACCGTCGTCCTAACGAATGCCCTGTAAGATGTACAAAGAGGAGTAATACAATGTCACAATAACATTGACTGGTAAGTGTGTCCACAGATCTGCAGGTCGTTACACCCTGTCATGAATATGCCTCTCCACACCATAACACATGGACCACCAAAACAATCGAGTTAGACAATGCTGGACGTACACTCAGATAGGAAGAGGTGGGAATACGTAACACACCAGGAAGACTGTTGCTTACGAGAGTTATGGAAATCCCGTGATAGGGTCCCGTGAACATTACCGTTCACGATAATGCACCATGAACTGTAATGCTGACTCCATATTCCACACGAAACTCCAGTATTTATGAATACAATACATATACTCTGGTTCAACAGACACGGCAAATTGCTAGTGAAACTACGAACATTTGACGCGTCTTCCACACTAGGAGAGAAAAGGCCAACCGACTGCCAACAGTTTGATGTTGCCCTCGGCTGTCTGAACCGCAACCATGACCAACCACTTCACTGGATCCAATTTGTCATCTGTTGACCTTCGCTGGCACGTAGAGGGTGCTCGACTATTGCCACGACCAGCACATCGGGTTGCCAAGACCCTGTCATGCAACGATGCACCATCCACTAAAAGTGATGAACTCTGGTATAAATTGAATCATTGTAGAATGATTCCAAAATTCAGTTGAACTCAGTGCCCACCGAGGATAGAACCATGTTTGCTGACATAGGTGGCAGATTTTTCTGCAAATATTCCCACCCTGTAACAAATTTGATCATGTTTTCTTCCTACTGTGTTGTATAAGAACAATAAGTAAAATTTCTTTCCTGTCCTTCCTTGTGTTGCAGTTTTAATGACCAGTTGAGTACATTTGGCTGACGAGATATCCATCCACAGAATAACGATTCCAAAAATCTGAAACGTCAAGTATGAGATTTGTCATTTTCCATCATTATCCGTAACCGCCGCCACGTGAAGCAGCAGAAAGAATGTACGAGCACAGCCTCTGCCCGCGCCCTCACTGAACTTGCAGATTATCCGCCACAGAATATTCGGCCGGAGTTCCTCCTTCCCCGCTATTCTTTTCGCGTTACCTCCCACAGAGTAACCCCCCCGCGCACGACGTATTTTCTTTTTTGAGTTCTACTTTTACATTCTCATTCAGATGCATAAGGCAGAGGTTGCGCCATCTGTCCGTCGTTAACTCGCCGCGCCGAACAACAGATGGCAGCACGCGCTGTATCGGCTTTCCCATTACGCGCGCGTAAAACTTTCAGCCTCTGCTCTCGGAATATCGATGGCGCTTTCCGCTGCCCCTGTTCTTCCCCCAAAAATCGGGTTCCAGTATTTATTTTTGGTCCCGCGGAATAATGAAACTGTTTCGAATTTATGTAAATAAATTCGCACTCACCGTCTGTCGCATTAGAAACGCGTTTTCCGCTACGTTGATTTTGCACAAACACTCTCAGCAGAAACAACTTGGAACAGTTTGCTAATCTAGTGGAAGTAATTTTCTTTTTTGACTGAAAAAAACAAAGATTTGTCAATACAGCGCCGTTTGACACTGCTAACCAATAAAACTGCAACAACTGGAAGAAGAGCAGATTACA
Source organism: Schistocerca serialis cubense (assembly GCF_023864345.2). Lineage (NCBI taxonomy): Eukaryota > Metazoa > Arthropoda > Insecta > Orthoptera > Acrididae > Schistocerca > Schistocerca serialis. The sequence continues at coordinate 100,931,617 of NC_064649.1, forward strand.
AAAATTTAAATACTGTGCAAATTCAGCATGTAGGGAGAATACATGATTCAATTTATAGTTATATGGGGTCGCACAATTTAGTAGACAGAGTGGTGGCGTGCCAGTATCTCGACAACCCATGACCTGTTGTTTTCAGTGGCTGAGAAATCTGGAGATCCTGAAGCCCAGGGCAGAATTCGGAAAGCCTCTGTGTCGAGATAGGTCAGGCTAGCACGGGTAACATTCAGTCTTGCATTACCTTGTTGGAAGATAAGGTCACAGCGATCTCTGGGGCGGGATGGAGCACCGGACTCAACACGTCGTATCTATAACGGCTGCTCTCCATCCAATTTGCTGCGCCATTTCCATGTTGGTGGCTCGGCCGGACCTTTCAGTTTTTGGGGGTTGCATACGAAACATTCGCTCGTCCTCTCCACGAATGCATCTGGCACTTTTCTGTCAGTTTCATTAAATTTTGATATCGAAGCACAATGCTCTGTTTACGTGGTGCTTCTTTGCCATAATGTCTTCTGAATGTACGATGTACTGTTGTAACAGATAAACATCTCGAATATTCCCACACACTAAAACCCTTTTCTTGCCTTATAGCCATTTTGTAAAGATGCTACCCACGTAACGCCAGCTAGTGGGCACAATGCAAATTCGGTGTGTTTGCAGTTTTATTCATGTATCAGTCATTTTGAGCCTGCAATACTTTGGAAATTATGCAGCTTTGAAATCGGATGAGTCATTTATAGTAGCGCTGTACGTTGTGCGCTCTCGTCAGTTCAAAAAAATAAAAAAATGGCTCTGAGCAATATGGGACTTAACTGCTATGGTCATCAGTCCCCTAGAACTTAGAACTACTTAAACCTAACTAACCTAAGGAAATCACACACATCCATGCCGGAGGCAGGATTCGAACCTGCGACCGTAGCGATCACGCGGTTCCAGACTGTAGCTCCTAGAACCGCACGGCCACTCCGGCCGGCACTGTCGTTAGTAAACCGAGCAAATGAACTAGTAAGATATTAATCGCAAGGCACATTAAGGGGAAGAAAGCGCAAAGTGTAGTGATAAGCAGAGATGGGCATTATGTGAGTGAATTTCTCTCTGGATAGTTATTCGAATAAATGGATCATTCACACAGATTTGTGAATAAGTTATAAATAAATTAAATAACGAATAAAGCAGAATGCCACTGTATTTCCCTCGTGCTTTTTGTACCCAATTCCGTGGCTAGCCTTTGTGCCCTTAGCTCAGCGCATTGCCTTGACAATAAACAATTTATTCGCGGATTGAACCAAAATATTCCTCGGTGACATCGTGGGACCCGGCACTGCAGCTCAGCGTGCTAGGTTAAGATACTGACCACCGTATGCAATGGAAAACTGAGTGAAAATGCGATTACTTACATACATCTCTGAAAGAACACACAGCGTTGAGGATCGACATCTGTACGAAATACTTGGAAATTAATTCGCTGACTGCGAATTCCTTCACATCAGCTGTATTAGGTACACAACAGCAACCGGGACTCGAGCCGGATTTCCCGCTTAGCGCGAGCAGTCGCCTTAACCACTTCGGCTACCTGCGCGCACTCCACTAATGCAGCTGATTTCAAGGTATTCACCGTCAGCGAAATCACTTGGAAATATTTCGTACATCTGCGGATCGTCCACACTGCGTGTTCCTTCAGACGCATGCAAGTACGTGTTTTACAAGGCTAGGCGGGCACGCAACGATCACAACACCGGGCTCGGTTCCTCGCTGTCTCCTCCTCTCTGTCGCAGGAATCCAAGTCATGTTGCCAGCATCAGATAATGAATTTTGTGGACTACGATATAAGGTTGTTAAGAGTGTGACATATGGAAGTTTCAGTCGGTCCGGGGAGGCACGGATATCATGCCATTGGGAGCGTACATCCGAACCGGCATGCTCTTCAAAGTCAGTTATTAATCGCTGATCACGCAGACTTCACGTCCACGACAGAGCTGCAGTCCTGTTTGTCAGCTCGCACATCAAGCTGTGCGCCACCGCCCGGACAGTTTGAAGGTTCAAAAATGGTTCAAATGCCTCTGAGCACTATGGGACGTAACTTCTGAGGTCATCAGCCCCCTAGACCTTAGAACTACTTAAACCTAACTAACCTAAGGACATCACACACATCCATGCCCTAGGCAGGATTCGAATCTGCGACCGTAGCGGTCGCGCGGTTTCAGACTGTAGCGCCTAGAACCGCTCGGCCACTCTGGCCGGCCAGTTTGAAGGGTTTTTCTGCCGGAGTCCCTGGCTCCACCCTCCCTTATCTTCTCACCCACGACGCGAGACATACCCCGACTCCCTACTACTTAGGTCACTTTTACCTAAAACTCAGTAATGTCCGCGTCGCACTACCAATTACAAACCAGGCGACGGCGCACGAAAGACATCTTGCCGTACAATGGAGGCGTCCACCCAACGTCATGGAGCCAAAAAACCCGCACGTGGTGTGGCAGACGATACACATGTCCGATCAACATGGGATAACACAGCAACGGAGTAGTCTGTGTGTGGGAAATGCAGAGTACCAGACACGGACGAGCAACATGTCAGATGTGGCGTAGCAAAAGACGTATGGTGCTTCGTGCGACAAATTTTGGTTGCACTTTCTACGAGTGACCCCGGAACACGTCGTACTTCGGCTTCTACTTTTTCCGGGTGAACTGCATTTCCCGCCCACCAAACCAACGCAGTCGCTTTGGTCTCTGGACACGTGGTGAACTATTTATTTTAAGTTGGAGCTAATCATGTACCGAACCTCTGTAACTAACTATAAAAACGCCATAGTAACATTGTAGGGAACCCGAAGTACAGGGAATAATTTTGTAATTACATAGGGAGTGCCCTAGACGACCCTTCACGCAACTGCATGATCAACAGGTAGGAAACGATACCCGTTGACGGAGCTGGCGGGAACACGACCAGCTATCGGCGGAATAGCCTACGACCTGCGTGAAGACATACTTTGTTGATCAAGCGTAAGGAGATCAGCGGTGCGTCCCCCTGCATCGTGCTACGAACAACATTTTCCGTTCCCCCATATATATTGTCTCGACGCAGAGTAGTCCCGGGATTATTTATTTCTTTACTTAGTACGCCATGTGATACTAGTAGCATGTATTCTAGGTGTGGCTTATAAATAAATAAAATTAATTTTATTTTTTATTTTATTTACTCCTCAAGTTCCGTAGGACCGTATTAAGGAGCAAATCCCCAAGGTCATGGAACGTGTCAGTACATGAAATTACAGCATAAAAGTAATAACAGATAAAAATAAATGTTTATGAACTCTAAAAACGTCAAGCCATAAGTTTCAGTAAACGCAGTCAACAATACAACAAGAGTCCGATTAGTTTTTCAAGGAACTCCTGGACAGAATATAAGAATTGACCCACGGGGAAACACTTCAGTTTCGTTTTGAAAGTGCGAAGTTTACTGGTAACATTTTTGAATTCTTGTGGTAGCTTATTGAAATTGGATGCAGCAGTATACTGCACACCTTTCTGCACAAGAGTTAAGGAAGTCCGATCCAAATGCGGGTTTGATTTCTGCGGAGTATTAACTGAATGAAAGCTGCTTATTCTTGGGAATAAGCTAGTATAGTTAACAAGAAATGAAAGTATATATATATATATATATATATATATATATATATATATATATATATATAATAGAGGGAAACATTCCACGTGGGAAAAATATATCTAAACTCCGGAGATGGGAACTTGCCCTTCAGTATATCCTCTCTTCTCGTTATCCGCCAGGCCTCAACCTCCGCTAATTTCAAGTTACCGCCGCTCACACCTCACCTGTCTTTCAACAACATCTTTGCCTCTTTACTTCCGCCTCGACTGACATCTCTGCCCAAACTCTTTGCCTTTACAAATGTCTGCTTGTGTATGTGTATGTGCGGATGGGTGTGTGTGTGTGTGTGTGTGTGTGTGTGTGTGTGTGTGTGTGTGTGTGTGTGTGTGTGTTTTCGATGTTCAGAAGTGTAGGAGTAGGAAAAATGCTTTGATATATATAACGAAATCAGATCCGGAACCTATATCAAACTGCAATGACTCTGCTTTGTCCTTTTTTCCCCATAAGGTAAGTCTTTTCGCTCCTGGGATTGGAACGACTCCTTACCCTCTCCCATAAAATCCACATCCTTTCGTCTTTCCCTCTCCTTCCCTCTTTCCTGACGAGGCAACCGTTGGTTGCGAAAGCTAGAATTTTGTATGTATGTTTGTGTTTAATTGTGTGTCTATCGACCTGCCAGCGCTTTTGTTTGGCAAGTCTCATCGTTTATATATATATATATATATATATATATATATATATATATATATTTTGAGAGGCCAACGTCAAAATATCCAGACTCGTTAACACGTCCCGACAAGGGTTCGTGAACTTACACCACCTATTGCACGAACCCATCGCTTCTGAGCCAAAAATATCCTTTTAGAACGGGAAGAGTTACCCCAAAATATAATACCATACGTCATAACCAAATGAAAATCAGCAAAGAAGACTAATTTCCGTGTCCAACGATCACTTACTTGAGACACCGTTCGAACAGTAAAAACGGCAGCATTAAGTCTTTGAACCAGATCCTGAACGTGGACTTTCCATGACAGCTTACTATCTACCCGAACACCTAGAAATTTGAAGTGTTCAGTTTCACTTATCATATGCCCATTCTGTGAAATTAAACGGTAAGGTTTTGTTGAATTGTGTGTTAGAAACTGTAAAAACTGCGTCTTGCTGTGATTTAGCATTACTTTATTTTCCACAAGCCATGAACATGTCATGAACTGCGCTATTTGAAACAGAGGCAATGTTGCACACAACATCCTTTACTACCAAGCAAACAGAAATGTTTTAGAGTTACCCGTAATACTAGAGGGCATATGATTTATAAAAATAAGGAACAGGAGTGGCCCCAACACTGATCCCTGGGGCAGCCCCCCCCTATTTGACCGTACCCCACTCAGACCCCACTTCACTGCCATTCTCAAGACTGAATAATGTCGTTTTGCTGCCTGTTGCTAAAGTAAGAGGTGAACCAGTTGTGAGCCACTTCCCGTATTCCGTAATGGTCCAACTTCCGGAAAAATATTTTATGACCAACACAATCAAACGCCTAAGTTAAATCAAAAAATATGCCTAGCGTTCGAAACCTTTTGTTTAACACATCCGGTACTTCACAGAGAAAAGAGAATGTAGCATTTTCAGTTGTTAAACCGCTTCTAAAGCCGAACTGCACATATGATAACAAATCGCGTGATATAAAATGATCAATTATCCTTACATGCACAGCCTTTTCAATAACTAGCAAACACTGATGCATAGAAATAAGTCAAAAATTATCTACATTATCCCTTTCTCCCTTTTTATAAAGCGGCTTTACTACTGAATACTTCAACCGTTCAGGAAACTGACCATTCCTAAAGGAAAAATTAGAAATATGGCTAAATACAGGGCTAACATGTGCAGCACAGTACTTAAATATTCTGCTAGGCACTCCATCATATCCATTTGAGTCCTTTGTCTTCAGTGATTTAATTATTGAATCAATCTCCCCTTGTCTGTATCATAGAGTATTTCAAACATCAGTATCGGAAAGGCATCTGCCAAGAGTGTTATACGATTCCCTGTAGAAATTAAATTTGTATTAAATTAAACAGCAATGCTCAGAAAATTATTGTTAAATATTGTTCGTATATCTGATTTATCAGTAACAGAAACATTTTTACTACGAATTGACTTTATATCGTCGACCTTGTGCTGTTGACCAGGCACTTCCTTCACAACTGACCATATGGCTTTAATTTTATCCTGTGAATTAGCGATTCTATTTTCATACCACATACTCTTTGCCTTCCTAATAACATTTTAAGCACGTTACGTCGCTCTATTGATTTCCCTTTACCAGTCCTAATCCGCTGAATGCTAGGGACACTGTGGCCAGGACACGAGTTACAACCCCTGACCGCTCAGCCATTGCCCCCCTCCCCCACTCCTCCTCCTTATATATATTACATAAAAACTTTAAAATAAAAATGAAAAGCAATGTCAATTAACAGAATCTTTCATGCGTATTTTCATATCAACAAAGGATCGAGTCTCCACTCGGTAACAATGCTTTTCTTCGTTTATTTAAAAAATAGACGATTTCTTTATGGAGATTGCTAGCGGTAAGTGGGCAATCAGGGTGTAAGTGACGGTCTGGCACATATCCTCGTATGTCGCTATTGGGTTATACAGGGTGTTATAAAAAGGTAAGGCCAAACTTTCAGGAAACATTCCTCACACACAAATAAGGAAAATATGTTATCTGGACATGTGTCCGGAAACGCTTAATTTCCATGTTAGAGCTCATTTTAATTTCGTCAGTATGTACTGTACTTCCTCGATTCACCGCCAGTTGGCCCAATTGAAGGAAGGTAATGTTGACTTCGGTGCTTGTGTTGACATGCGACTCATTGCTCTACAGTACTAGCATCAAGCACATCAGTACGTAGCATCAACAGGTTAGTGTTCATCACGAACGTGGTTTTGCAGTCAGTGCAATGTTTACAAATGCGGAGTTGGCAGATGCCCATTTGATTTATGGATTAGGACGGGGCAATAGCCGTAGCGCGGTATGCTTGTATCGAGACAGATTTCCAGAACGAAGGTGTCCCGACAGGAAGACGTTCGAAGCAATTGATCGGCGTCTTAGGGAGTACGGAACGTTCCAGCCTATGACTCGCGACTGGGGAAGACCTAGAACGACGAGGACACCTGCAATGGACGAGGCAATTCTTCGTGCAGTTGACGATAACCCTAATATCAGCGTCAGAGAAGTTGCTGCTGTACAAGGTAACGTTGACCAGGACACTGTATGGAGAGTGCTACGGGAGAACCAGTTGTTTCCGTACCATGTACAGCGTGTGCAGGCACTATCAGCAGCTAATTGGGCTCCACGGGTACACTTCTGCGAATGGTTCATCCAACAATGTGTCAATCCTCATTTCAGTGCAAATGTTCTCTTTACGGATGAAGCTTCATTCCAACGTGATCAAATTGTAAATTTTCACAATCAACATGTGTGGACTGACGAGAAGCCGCACGCAATTGTGCAATCAAGTCATCAACACAGATTTTCTGTGATCGTTTGGGCAGGCACTGTTGGTGATTGGGCCCCATGTTCTTCCACCTACGCTCAATGGAGCACGTTATCATGATTTCATACGGGATACTCTACCTGTGCTGCTAGAACATGTGCCTTTACAAGCACGACACAACATGTGGTTCATGCACGATGGAGCTCCTGCACATTTCAGTCGAAGTGTTCGTACGCTTCTCAACAACAGATTCGGTGACCGATGGATTGGTAGAGGCGGACCAATTCCGTGGCCTCCACGCTCTCCTGACCTCAACCTTTTTGACTTTCATTTATGGGGGCATTTGAAAGCTCTTGTCTACGCAACCCCGGTACCAAATGTAGAGACTCTTCGTGCTCGTATTGTGGACGGCTGTGATACAATACACCATTCTCCAGGGCTGCATCAGCGCATCAGGGATTCCATGCGACAGAGGGTGGATGCATGTATCCTCGCTAACGGAGGACATTTTGAACATTTCCGGTAACAAAGTGTTTGAAGTCACGCTGGTACGTTCTGTTGCTGTGTGTTTCCATTCAATGATTAATGCAATTTGAAGAGAAGTAATAAAATGAGCTCTAACATGGAAAGTAAGCGTTTCCGGACACATGTCCACATAACATATTTTCTTTCTTTGTGTGTGAGGAATGTTTCCTGAAAGTTTGGCCGTACCTTTTTGTAACAGCCTGTAGATCTACACCTAATACAGCTGATGCAAGGAATTCGTAGTCAGCGAATTAATTTCGGAAACGCGAGTATTTACGATAACTTAAATTTGGCACCAAAGTGTGAGACATCAAATAAAAGACTTTTTTAACTATAAAGACTGACAAAGTGATTTTTTTTCATTTTTCTATAAAGTATTTCGCATGTCGGCATCAAATTTTCATTAATTTTTTTGCGATTAATAAATTAAAAAAAGATGACATATTCATTAAAAGTTGTGATTCAGAATCTGATAATTAACGTTTCTATTTGATAATAAGTAAAGAATTTAAATAAAAGTGAAAACGTATTTCACCTACCGACTGTCGCACCTGCGACTTCTTACTTAGACAAGAGTATGAGGCTCCTCACTCAGCTACCAGTGACTTTGGTAATAAGGCGACTGATCTTCAAAGGCAGTTCCTTACAGTTTTTCTGAGAATAGCGTCGCACTACTTTAGAAAATTGGTTTACGTGCCCTGAGCTTCATATTTCCTAAGTAACCCAAACCGGGTTAGCTCGTGAGGTCCCGGTGTGAGCTGAAGCGCCTACAGCGTTGATTCTTCGGCAACCCGCAAGACGGTTCTGCGTTGCGGGTTTGTCTGCCACCCCAGTCTAGCCTGTGCTGCAGTCTGTATCACTATGCGCTGGACAACAATCATTCTTTTTCGGCTTCCTATCGCTCTCTTTATTTAGGCATCGTATTCTGACGTAGTAGATCTAGCCGAACAGTGATAAGCTTCATATTAATGTGTGCGGCAGACAATGCAGTTGTAGGGCCCAACTTCAAACTCGAACCCTGCGTTCAAGTCAGTTTTAATCTTCCACGAAGATCCCAGCACAGCGCGTACTCCGCTGCAGAGTGAAAGATTCACTCTACGACATTGTTTTCAATATTGGTTTATTGTCCGCACAATCACATACAATTTCAACATAAAGTCATTGATTTCGATAAACAATGGGGTTTTTCAGCGTGCTAAGGAATAAATTACATCTCTCTTTTATGATCTTAAGATTACCGCTGGCACCTGCAAGTGGTACATACTCTCTGAAAGTATTTGCGACTGTGCCGGACCAGAAACGATTTTTAAGAAGCATTTCAAACATTGACGAGACAGAACTTAAGAACTACATCGCTCTGTTCGTCCACTAGATCCAGTAGGCAGTAGATACAGGCGCCCAGTTAGATGGCGGGATCCTTGACTATCGTAAGCCATTCCATACAGTTTTGCGTTGCCGCCTCATGAACAATATACTAGAGTCCGGTATGCGAGACCAGCTGTGTGATTGGACTGAAGGGTTTCTAGCAAACAGAGCACACTATGTCATTCTCGACGGAGAGACATCTTCAGACCTAATTTTTTTGGAAATTTTTGATAAGTTCCTATGGGACCAATCTGGGACTCGAACCTCCGACGCAAGGAGCCGCGCGAACCGTTACAAGGCGCCTTGGACCGCGCGGCTACCCCGTGCGGCTTCAGACCTAAAACAACTTCGAGCGTTCCCCAGTGGAGTGTTATAGGGTAATTACTTTTCACAATCTATATAAATGAACTAACTGCTAGTTTCGGTATTTCCATGAGGCTTTTCGCGGATGGCGTTGCTGCTGTATACAGAGCAGTCGCTACGCTTGAAAACTGTAGCGTAATGCAGGAAGACCTGCAGAGGATCGACGCTTGGTGCAGGGAATGCAGTTCACGCTCAGCAATAGCAAATGTAACGTATTGCGCATTAAAAGCCAGATAGATGCCTTACTATATGACTGAGCGATTCCAGAACGATTACTGGAAGCAGTCACATAGATTACATACCTGGGCGTCTGAGTGCGGACCGACTTTAAGGGCAACGACCACGTAAAAGAAATCGTAGTTAAGCCAGATGCCTGACTCATAGTCATTGAAAGACTTCTCTCGGGAAGTTTAGTCCAACTGCGAAGGAGGTAGCTCGTAGGTAAGTTGTCGACCAATACTTCAACACCGCCCGTCACTCTGGGATCTGAATGTAATAGGATTAATGGACGAAATATTCAAAGAAAAGCCGCGCGTTTCGCCACTCATTCATTAATTAACAGTGGAAACGTAGCGGAGCTCTTCGTCCAACTCCAGTAGCAGACGCAGAAAGAGATGCGTTGTGCATCGCCGTCTACATCTACGTGATTACTCTGCTATTCACAATAAAATGCCTGGCAGAGGGTTCAGTGAATCACTTTCATGCTGTCTCTCTACCGTTCCACTCTCGAACAGCACGCGGGAAAAACGAGCGCTTAAATTTTTCGGTGCGAGCCCTGATTTATTTTATCGTGATGATCATTTCTCCTTATGTAGGTGGGGGCCAACAGAATGTTTTCGCAATCGGAGGAGAAAACTGGTGATTGAAATTTCATGAGAAGATCCCGTCACAACGAAAAACGCCTTTTTTAATGATTGCCACCAATTCACGTATCACGTCTGTGACACTATTTCCCCTATTTCACGATAATACGAAACGGCCTACCCTTCTTTGTACTTTTTCGATGTCATCCGTCAGTCCCACCTGATGCGGATCCCACTAAGCACAGCAGTACTCCAGAATAGGGGCGGACAAGCGTAGTGTAAGCAGCCTCTTTAGTAGACCTGTTGCACCATCTAAGTGTTCTTCCAATGAATCGCAGTCTTTGGTTTGGTCTACCCACAATATTTTCTATGATCGTTCCAATTTAGGTTATTTGTAATTGTAATCCCTAAGTATTTACTTGAATTTACAGCCCGCAGATTTGTGTGACTTACCGCGTAATCAAAATTTGGCTGATTTCTTTTAGTACTCATGTGAATAACTTCACACTTTTCTTTATCCATGGGCAATTGCAACTTTTCGCATCATACAGACATCTTATCTAAATCATTTTGCAAGTCGTTTTGATCATCTGATGACTTTACAAGACGGTAAATGACAGCATCATCGGCAAACAATCTAAGACGGCTACTCAGATTGTCTCCTATGTCGTTAATATAGATCAGGAACAATAGAGGGCCTATAACACTTCCTTGGGGAACGCCGGATATTACGTTTTACTCGATGACTTTCCGTCTATTACTACGAACTGTGACCTTTCTGACAGGAAATCAGGAATCCAGTCGCACAATTGAGGCGATACTCCATAGGCACGCAGTTTGGTTAGAAGACGCTTGAGAGGAACGGTGTCGAAAGTCTTCTGGGAATCTAAAACTATGAAATCAATTTGACATCCCCTGTCAATAGCACTTATAACTTTATGGGTATTAAGAGCTAGTTGTGTTTCACAAGAACGATATTTTCTGAACCCGTGCTGACTATCTGTCAATAAATCGTTTTCTTCGAGGTACTTCATAATGTTCGAATACAGTATATGTTCTAAGACCCTACTGCAAATCGACGTTAGTGATGTGGGCCTGTAATTCAGCGGATTACTCCTATTTCCCTTTTTGGGTATTGGTGTGACTTGAGCAGTTTTCCAGTCTTTAGGTACGGATCTTTCTATGAGCGACCGGTTGTATATAATTGCTAAATATGGAGCTATTTTATCAGCATCCTCTGAGAGGAACGTGACTAGTATACAATCTGGACCGGAGGTCTTGCCTTTATTAAGTTATTTAAGCTGCTTTGTTACGCCGAGGATATCTACTTCTATGTTTCTCATCCTGGCAGTTGTTCTTGATTTATTGCCGAAATTCCGAGAACCTGCGTTCCGAGAAGTGTCAACTAACACATTCCTTCATCCTACGTGTATCTCGCGGGAACACCATGAAGATAAAATTAGAGATTCCTCGCGGAGGTTTACCATCAGTCGTTCTCTCCGCGAACCATACGCGACTGGGACAGGAAGGCGGAGAAGTGGTGCACGAAGTACGATCCGCCATACGCAAGGTGGCTTGCAGAGTACAGATATTCAGGGAGGAAGGGGTGGGGGTGGACAAAAATATGGAAACACCATAAACAAAATCTTACCATGCCTAATGCGATGTAGGAAACCCCTTTGACGTTGTAAACAACTTTCAGTCTTTTCGCAATGGATCAGTACAGGTCCTCTACGTTTTTCAAGGCAATCATATATCATCCTTCATGGAAAATAGTGGTAAGTTCAGGTAACGATGGTGAAGGTGGATAGGAACCACGCAACCTTCTCTCCAAAGTAGACCACAAAAGCTCAGTAATATAGACATTCGATGCCGTGGTGACCAAGGAAGATTTGACCATTCTTCCTCACGGTCTCAAAATTAGCAGTGGACGATGCGAGCTATGTGAAAATGGGGCCTGCCATCATGGAACACATCAAGGAACGAACACTGTACAGTGGGACGGACCTCACAATCAGACCTAGAGAAAATAATGCATTTGTTTCAAGTCTTGATTTAAGCTTTTCTGTTCTATTGTAGCATCTGGAAACAGACTTTGAAGGCCGAAACCGTTTTACGTATTTCTGCTCAACTCCGACCATTTCCCATTGTACCGTTCCTTCTGCATAAAATATCCATTTACAAAGAAAAGGAGGGCAAAAAGTTGTATCAGAGTTGACGAAGTCTCACACGGTGGTCACTTTCGGGCCGTTTTTTAAGCAGCAACTAAAGAGACAGCACGACAACAAAAAAAGAAAAGAAGTAAGCAGCATCTGGGACCTGACGGAGAAGTTATTCGAGAGCCTTTCTTAAACGACGACAAGAAACAAGCAAAGAACTTGACTGTGCCGACTCGGATTAAAAGCTACTTCCGCGAAAGCCTAATTGGGCGTTAACGATTCGCCCGCCGGAACACTCGTTACGTCTCTTTTGAAAGTCGCCTCCTCGGCCGGCCCGCCCCTAATCCCGCGCCTCCCCTCCCCTCCTCCCCCACCACCCACACCCCGACCAGTACCTCGCGTGTGGAGGGGGGGCAGCCATCGCACAAAGAAACGGAAAAGCATAAATACGCATAAGGCGAAGGCGGCGCGGATCTTTGCACCGCGAAGGCCTTCGAGTCCGCCTCAAAGGCGACACTCCTTTCCCCACCCTCCCTCACCCTCTCCCTCCTCCCTTCTCCTCTGGGACATTTTTGCACCGCTTCAGACACACAGCCGCCCTTTCCTCCTTTTTTCCTGTCTAAAGTTCTCGAGGCTGAGGTGAAATCTCCTCCTTTTCGCGAGAGTTCGTCGCCAGTCGAAACTGTCTCCGCTGCAGTGCTGTCCTAACGAATCCCTTTCCCCCTCCACTTCCATAACTCCACCTCCCTACCTCCCCCCAATCCCGCCACATTCTACACTCACACCACACCTCCCCCGACGTTCTCCCAACGCTTGTAGTTCCATCGTACTCTTACAAGATGTTCGCCCCCTTGCAACGATCGGAACAAACAAACAGAATTTCTCTCCGAGCAGTCTAGGTAAAAGTAACGCCACGCAACACGGTATTCACAGCAACTTTCTCAGGAACATCGCCCCCCCTCCCTCTTGCTGTGTCTTCTTTGCGAATGGTGTCCCGCCCGATGTTTCGCTTCCCACCTCGGAGAGTTCGGCTTGAGTCTCAGCTGGATCCCGTCTCCACCCGCATTTCCCTCGTATTGTCACAGGAACTTAAACAGATTTCAGCGCACTTCGTTTGCCTACTTTCTAAAACCTAGAGCATCTGAAGCGTGGTTTTAGACCTCCTAATGACTTAAATCTGAACGGAAACAGGCACATAAGACAATCAAAGACAAAAAAGGCAGGAGTGTAAATGATTACAGTTTTACTGTCTGCGACAAGTAGAACATCCATGTGCGTGTTTTAGTGTCGCTCGCATTTACTGTAATTACCAGGGCTGGTAGGCGATGTAAGAGGCGTGCACAGCGTCGGATGTTGTGAGAAGTCATGGAGATGCCGCGTAATGTGAGACAGCGACACCAACACCTAGTAGAGCTTGAAAAGGACCTCATTTCTCCATCTAGTCAGCTGGTCGAATCGTGCTGTATCCTGATTCGTAGGGCGTTCAGGTGAGACAGTGGCGCGATGTTGGGATTGCACGGCAAACATACTCGTCGCCAAGGTTCCGGTCGGCGAAGTCTGACCATCATAAGATGGATCGTATTATGCACCAAGCACATCGTAACTCCTTCACGTCCACGTCTGCCATCCCACAATAAGTAATGGTCTCCCTATAGTATTCTGTGTCACCCTATACTATTCGTTGCAGACTAGCAGCACCCAGAAGAGGGAATTATCGTTTCATGCGTAGGCTGCTGTTAACAACAAAACATAAAAAGCAACGAAACTTCCTGCCAGATTAAAACTGTGTGCCCGACCGAGACACGAACTCGGGACCTTTGCCTTTCGTGGGCAAGCGCTCTACCATCTGAGCTACCGAAGCACAACTCACGCCCGGTCCTCACAAATTTACTTCTGCCAGTATCTCGTATCCTACCTTCCAAACTTTACAGAAGCTCTCCTGCGAACCTTGCAGAACCAGCACTCCTGAAAGAAACGATATTGCAGAGACATGACTTCGCCACAGCCTGGGGGATGTTTCCAGAATGAGATTTTCACTCTGCAGCGGAGTGTGCGCTGATATGAAACTTCATTCTGGAAACATCCCCCAGGCTGTGGCTTAGCCATGTCTCCGCAGTATCCTTTCTTTCAGGAGTGCTAGTTCTGCAAGGTTCGCAGGAGAGCTTCTGTAAAGTTTGGAAGGTAGGAGACGAGATACTGGCAGAAGTAAAGCTGTGAGGACCGGGCGTGAGTCGTGCTTGGGTAGCTCAGACGGTAGAGCACTTGCCCGCAAAAGGCAAAGGTCCCGAGTTCGAGTCTCGGTCGGGCACACAGTTTTAATCTGCCAGGAAGTTTCATATCAGCGCACACTCCGCTGCAGAGTGAAAATCTCTTTCTTCATAAAAGGCAACGTTTGGAATAGTGTCACGACCAGGGAGAACGGACTGATGATGAATGGCATCATACTGCATTCAGCGATGAATCGCGTTTGTGCACTACCATCGATAGCTATCATCGTCGATTACGTCGGCACTCTGGGGAGAGGTCCCAATCTGCCAAAGTTTTGGAGACACACAGCGGCGTGAATCATGGAATCAAGTTGTGGGGAACCATTGGGTATTACTTCATGTCACAGCTGGTATTGACTGAAGCAACTCTGATGGCACCCTGCTACGTCATGGATATCCGTCTTCCTAATGTCTTTTACATGCCGCACATCTCTATGAAATGTCTATGTTGAGGTACTCCTCCGTCCAGTAAGTTTCCCAGATCTGACCAGAACTGATGTCAACTCCTCCTCAGTGCCCGTATCCAGAGCATGACCTTACCTCAGGGGTGGTACAACGGCGCTGTCACACCCGTCCCAAACGAATCTGTACATGCATCCAGACCAGGATGGGTCGGCAGTTCTTGTGTCAGGCATTTCGCAGTTAGCAAGGAATAATATCTAGGCAGAAAGAAAATGTTTCATAGCACTCTGTAAGGGCTCCTATCTAGGGTAGGGAACTACTCTTGATTCCTGCTTCCAAAGCGATGTAGTGCGTACGTAAACTACTGGGACTCGTATAAAAGATGCTATCTCAGTGATGCGAGGCATCACTGAAATAATTCCTTCTGGCAATTCAGGGGCACTGCTGCAAAGACGCTAATGGCCAGGTGCTATCTCGGACTGTCTCTTCAGTGATCCGGGAGCACCAGTGGGAGAATACATTTTGGTATTCAGAGACTATAGCAGAATGCGAACTTCGGGATAATGGCCAGGGACTAGCCTAGAATGAAGTTTCATTGTTCCTAGGGCGCCCCTGAAAGGTTACAACACAGAACAATGAAACTTCATTCTAGGCTAGTCCCTGGCCATCATCCCGAAGTTCGCATTCTGGTATAGTCTCTGAATACCAAAATGTATTCTCCCACTGGTGCTCCTGGATCACTGAAGACACAGTCCGAGATAGCACCTGGCCATTAGCGTCTTTGCGGCAGTGCCCCTGAATTGCCAGAAGGGATTATTTCAGTGATGCCTCGCATCACTGATATAGCATCTTTGGTTAGCCCTTGGTATTGCAATATAATTTCTCAGTTGCACCATTCTGAAATCACACATTTATAACGGCTTCCGTAGCTTTTTCCATTATAATTTATAGTACCGTTACTTACCGTGAAGGTCCTGGGCATTTGAGCAAACGAACTTGTATTTGTTAACTCACCTGCAAAAAAAAAAAGAGAATAAAAGATAAGGTTACTTTATTTACCATCAACAGGCAGAAAAAAATGAAATAGGCTGATGAGACAAAATAGAAAACAGGCATTGTAGTGAATCACTGGAAATGGGAGAAACATGGCCACTACTGCTACATGATAGCAAGTTGTTAACTGGATGTAGCCGAGACTAATACGAACGCTGTATAAAAGATGAAGAAAGAGGAAAATTTAATGCAGTCATTTGGAGACAAATAGTTCACTCACAAAAATATTAAAATTATTTTCAGAAATTTACTATGAGACATTTTATTAATTACATAATCATAAAAGGTTTCATGCTAAACCTTTTATTAAATGTAACTAAACTTAATAATGCGTTCTTAAAATGTCAGGAAGACTTTATGGTAGCTTTTCCTTAAACAGTATGGACACCAAAACAATGATTTCGCGCATAGTCGCTCGTTTCAGAAAAAGTGGTAGTGTAAATGAATGTGCACGTTCCAGCTGACATTCGGTGATGCCTCACTGGATGACATCTGCGCATCCTTACTACGTTGATCAAGGCAGCTGATACGAAAGCTGTCAGCAAACTGGAACGTCTTACGGGAGTGTTCGGAGAGTCACAATGAAGCCATAAGTCCGTCCGTATCGCATTCACGTTGTGTATGAGCGTTGAGAAACTGATAGAAGAAAAAGATTACATTCCCGTCAATGGTTTTTGCATTTTATTCGCATCAATGTTTGTCTATTGGATGTTTTTTATTCTGGTAATGCATGGTTTCATCTAGCTGGTTATTTAAACAGCCAGAACGAAAGACATCAGAGTTCAGAAAACCCACAAATTTTCCCCGAGACCCCACTATAATGAGGGCAGGTTTATGTTTGGTGTGCAATTTCCCGCATAAGAGTTATAGAGCCAATTGTTTTCTCGGAAACGACAGCAGCTGAAAGTTACCAGTACATCGTCATAGAGTTCGTAGCACTGTTGGAGTCTAACGAACGCCACTGCCGGCTGCAGCAAGATGATCCAGCAGCGCGCCCGCCGAATAGCACCCCGATAATGTTGCGCGAGTTCTTTGGAGGACATATGATTTCACGCGACCAGTGGCCTTCTAGATGCCCAGTCCACCAACTGAAGCATAACATCGAAGCATCTACACTCATGTTCATAAATTAAGGATAATTACAGAATGTGGTGCCACACAACGTGGCACTACACAAAACTGGCTCTAATACCATAGGCACATAGGGAACACATACGACACAGACCTGTGAGTCCACGGTATTGCTGATAAGTTGAGAAAACCGTCCTGAAACACATGTGCTACAAAACGCCACTGTTTCCTGTGCATGTACCCCGACATCAGTATGGGATATGATCACCATGCACACGTACACAGGCCGCACAACGGGTTGGCATGCTCTGGATCAGGTGGTCGAGTAGCCGCTGGGGTATAGCCTCCCATTCTTGAACCAGTGCCTGTCGGAGCTCCTGAAGTGTCATAGGGGTTTGAAGACGTGCAGCGATACGTCGACCGAGAGCATGCCAGACGTGCTCGATGGGGTTTAGGTCTGGAGAACAGGCAGGCCACTCCATTCGCCCGATATCTTCTGTTTCGAGGTAATCCTCCACGATGGCAGCTCGGTGTGGCCGTGCATTATCATCCATCAGGAGGAAGGTGGGGCCCACTGCACCCCTGAAAAGGCGGACATACTGGTGCAAAATGACGTCCCGATACACCTGACCTGTTACAGTTCCTCTGTCAAAGACATGCAGGGGTGTACGTGCACCAATCATAATCCCACCCTACACCATCAAACCACGACCTTCATATAGGTCCCTTTCAAGGACATTAAGGGGTTGGTATCTGGTTCCTGGTTCACGCCAGATGAAAACCCGGCGATAATCACTATTCATACTACACCTGGACTCGTCCAACCGGTTCCACTGACCATGTACTGTGTTCTTGACACCAGGCTTTACGGGTTCTCCTGTGACCAGGGGTCAGTGGAATGCGCCTTGCAGGTTTCCGGGCGAATAAACCGTGTCTGTTCAGTCGTCTGTAGACTGTGTGTCTGGAGACAAGTCTTCCAGTGGCTGCGGTAAGGTCTCGAGCAAGGCTACCTGCGGTACTCCGTGGCCGTCTGCGGGCACTGATCGTGAGATATTGGTCTTTTTGCACACTATGGACGTCCAGTACTGTAGCGCCTGGACTCGTTTCCTGTCTGCTGGAATCGTCATAATCTTGAAATCACACTTTGTGGCACACGGAGGGCCCGTGCCACGACCCGCTGTGTTTGACCAGCCTCCAGTCGCCCTTTTAGTCTACCCCTCATAACGTCATCAATATCTGTTCTTTGAGTCATTTTCAACACACATTCACCATTAGCACGTCTGAAAACGTCTGCACACTAACTCGCTGCACTGTACTCTGACATGCACCGACACACCTCTGCGTATGTGGACTGCTGCCAGCGCCACCGTGCGACAACCGCAGGTCAAATGCACCGCATCGTCATACCCCGAGGTGATTTAAACCCGCAAAGCGCCCACCAGAGCGTTCTTTCACCATGTAACAGCATTATCCAGGTGGCAGCACTAGCAGTAGAGTGCATACAAAGCGTGCCGGTGGGGGGGAGGGGGGGGAGGGGGGGGGCGTGCGACATTGCAGTTGTCGTAATGCGGAAATTGAGCGATTTATCCGACGTAGCAAACGGCACGGTCAGTGGCTTTCGGGCCAAAGGTGGAAGCATTTAAGAAACGGCTATGTTTGTAAACTGATCGCGTGCCGCCTTGGTTAAAAGATTTAAGTATACCATGCATGGCAAAATGGCGCTATCCAAAACCAGCGACGAGCCAACTGCGGTGCACAACGGGCCATAGATGACAGGGGTGCGCGGTCGAAGAGACGTGGAGTTGTTGAGCAACTGGCCATCCAGATGAGCCATGGGACACGAACAGTGTCTCCTCAATGGCCATTCAGCGAACGTTGCTGCGTACAATCCTACATCTACATCTACATTTCTACTCCCCAAGCCACCCAACGGTGTGTGGCGGAGGACAGTTTAAGTGCCACTGTCATTACCTCTCTTTCCTGTTCCAGTCGCGTATGGTTCGCGGGAAGAACGACTGCCGGAAAGCCTCCGTGAGCGCTCGAATCTCTCTAATTTTACATTCGTGAACTCCTCGGGAGGTATAAGTAGGGGGAAGCAATATATTCGATACCTCATCCAGAAACGCACCCTCTAGAAACCTGGACAGCAAGCTACACCGCGATGCAGAGCGCCTCTCTTGCAGAGTCTGCCACTCGATTTCGCTAAACATCTCCGTAACGCTATCACGCTTACCAAATAACCCTGTGACGAAACGCGCCGCTCTTCTTTGGATCTTCTCTATCTCCTCCGTCAACTTCACCAGGTAAGAACCCCACACTGATGAGCAATACTCAAGTATACGTCGAACGAATGTTTCGTAAGCCACCTCCTTTGTTGATGGACTACATTTTCTAAGGACTCTCCCAATGAATCTCAACCTGGTACCCGCCTTACCAACAATTAATTTTATACGATCATTCCACTTCAAATCGTTCCGCACGCACACTCCCAGATTTTTACAGAAGTAACTGCTGCCAGTGTTTGTTCCGCTATCATATAATCATACAATAAAGGATCCTCCTTTCTATGTATTCGCAATCCTCTGCAGCAGGCGCCTGGTTCGTGCACCCATGCTGACTGCGCTTCATCGACGACGAAAGCTGGAATTTGCACGCCAATATCGTAACTGAACGTCCACTGAGTGACGACAGGTGGCCTATTTAGATGAATTAAGTTTCGTGCTGCATCGCACAAACGGCCGTTGGCATGTACTGCGTGAAACATTTGAAACCAAAACACCCTGCAACAATCGTCGGAAGGGTCCACGCCGGAAGACGTTCCCTGGGTAATCTCGTCATTCCGGGAGGCACAATGGATCAACGAATGTACGAATCTATCCTTGGGGAGCACTTCTACCCCTACATGCAGTTTGTTTTTCCTCAGCAGCATGGCACCTACCAGCAGGACAACGCGACGTGTCGCAGCTCGCAGTATACGTGCGTGGTTAGAACACCACCAGGATGCGCTTACCGTACTCCCCTGGCCACCAAAATCCCTGGATTTAAACCCAATCGAGAATCTGTGGGACCAACTCGGTGGGCTGTTCGCGCCACGGATCCTCGACCGAGCAACCCAGCGCACCCGGCCACGACATGGCTCCACATCCCTGTCGGTATTTCCTGCACGTCTGTCAGAGGTTTACTCCGCAAAACGCTTTTGACAGGTGGTCATATTAACGTGACTGGACTGTCTATTATAAGAAAGTATAGCAGAGGGGCCCAAAAAATGCATCCACTGTTTACAAGTTCATAACTGGAAAACTAATTGACGGAGCTGTCTCATCTTTGGTAGTGTAATAGTTTGTAGTTCCGGCAATTGCCACACAAGCGTTGTATTGCGCTGGTTTGTTTTGTCAGATGACAGTCGCCAAATAGTGTTTTGTTCTTAGTTGCATCTAGTTACTCGAGGAAACATGGCTGGCAGGAGGCTTACATTCCATGAAAGGAAGTCAGTTTTGAAGTGGTATTTTAAGTACGAAAACATTAATGAGGTTCAACGACAATGGCGAAATGAGAATCAAACAGAGCCACCGACACGTTTAGCGGTTCGTCGCATTCGAGACAAATTTGAAGCCGAAGGCTGTGATAAAGCTGTACACTAACAACGATCTGGACCACCTGTGACAGTAATAAGTCCAGCTAACTCCCGTCGTGTGATACAACAATTCACTCGCTCACCACAGAAGTCTGTGAGACAGTGTGCCCGTGAAACTGTAGTAAGTCGCTCAAGTGTTCGGCGAATTTTGAAGACAGCAAAGTGGCAGTGATCATCCCACGATTGCTACACGCAATGAACGAGGACGACCCAGATCGTAGAATGGAGCACTGCGAGTGGTTTACTAACAAGGTGCGCAACGATGAAGAGTTTGCAGAGATGATTGTGTGGTCTGATGAGGTACAGTTCACACTCAATGGTACAGTAAATCGCCACATTTGCATCTACTGTGCCGCCGAAAATCCGAACGTCCATGTAGACAAAGCCGTGAATTTGCCAGGAGTAAATGTGTGGTGTGGGTTGTCTTACCGGGTCTTGATTAGGCCATTCTTCTTTGACAACACAGTTACCGGTGAGGTGTACCTTCAGAAGCTTCAGACATCCATTTTACCTGCCATCCGAGACTTGTATGGATACGGAAGAGTTTACTTTCAACAAGATGGTGCCCCAGCCCACTACCAAAATCGTGTTAGGGCGTATCCAGACGAAAATCTACCAGGAAGATGGATAGGCCGTAGAGGTGCTGTGGAGTACCCACCACGTTCCCCAGACCTAATTCCTCTCGACTTTTACCTGTGGGAAACACAAAAGGACGTCGTTTATCGACAAAAGCCACGCACACTAGATGAACTTCGAGTATTCATCGTACATTCATGTGCAAATATCCAGATGAACACGTTGCAGTCAGTAGTTCGTGCTGCAGTTCGGCGGCATCGTTTGTGTGTGGATGTTAATGGTGACCATTTGGAACACCTACAGTGATATCTGTAGGTTGGACTTTAAGCTACACTTTCACCAAAAATGAGACAACTCCGTCAAGTTATGGACTTTTAAACAGTCGATACATTTTTTTGGACCCCTCTGTATATTTTGAATATATACGTTACTAGCGAACATGGCAGTGCTTCGAAATTGCTAAACACGTATGGTAATTTGGTATACTGCCTAATCTCAATCTCTCTGTCCATCACTTCCTCCCCTCTGTCTGTCAGTCTCCTCCTCCCTCCTTCCCTCTCTCTATGTTCATTTTCTCCTCGTCCTTTTCTCTTCATCTCCTCTTCCCTCCCTGCGACCTTCAACTTTGTTAATTATTACTGTGAGCAAAATCTCGATTGGTAATTGACGTCATTTAAAATGAATGGGTAAATCGGTTGGCGTATGAGAGACATCTCACCAGCTGCTGTGTCTGTGAGAATAATAGCTTCAACGATAGTATTTAAAATAGTTTTAATATGTAAATCGGTAGGGTTTCAGAGCTTCGGATGATTCAGATTCACTAGTAATATTCTAATCATAAGCAGACAAGCCATGAATACAGCTTTCTTGTTTTCTGTTAAAACCGACCGAGACGAAGAAAACGAAACAACACCAGTTGTGTATACGATTTTTGTTTAAAATTATGTATAAGGAGAATGAACTATGCATGAAGGAAACAGTTTGTCTAATGTTTTAAATAGCCTGAGAAAGAAATCGCAACTCTACATTTTCGAAGCACAACATTTTCTTTCTGGCAACAGTAACTGAAAACCTTTACGTTTTATATATATTTTGCTAGCAAAGTTTCATCCCCTATACATCATATTCATATGTCGAAGCAGTACTTCTGAAGATGAATAGACGAATGTAACGTGGGCAACAGATTCTTAAATGACGCAAACGAAATTGCTCACAAATAAAAACTGCAACAGCTCTTTCACACTGAAATTACATCGCACTTGAATTTTGCCACATTTCTGCAACATCTCCTTTCCAGCAACCTCCAGACTTCAACTCTGTTTGTCCTTAATCGACTGCGACTGCGACTGCCAGTGATTGCCGCTGCCATACCGTGCAGTAACACTCTAGAAAGCAGACAGGATTAACTGCGCAGCTCGGCTACTGTTGAACGTTTTCCGGGCTCCCGTCCCATCTATGCGCCAGGAACAGAGGGCCGTAAACTGAAGTTTTACAGCCGTCAGCTGAAGCTGAAACCGGCTGCGCTGCGACCGTCTTCACCTGCGCTGCGCCCGACTGTCTCCCATAACAGCGGAGCATAAAGGCGGCGTCCAGCCAGTCTTTACGAACTCTGTCCGGTTAAAATGTAGCCGCTGGCCAAAGTGTCTGCAGCAGAGCAGCTGGAAACGGGGCCACGCCAATCTGGTTAACAACGAATGCAATTCACACTCGTTACGAAGCCAGTTCCGCAGTTGAGCAGGCCTCTGATCAAACTGTACATTCGCATTAAATATTTATTTACTTATGCTCTTAGTACACCTGGCAACGTCAGGGCCTTAACGCCCTATCTGACATTCGAACATTCATCTTCTTCTTCTGCTTACGCCATAGTCCCGGGGTCGCTGTCGTTACAATGGATTTGGCAATGTTAGTGTTAGAGATGGCCAGATGCCCTTCCTGCCGCCACCCCATACCCACCCCCCCCCCCCCAGGACGGAATCAGTGTACCCCAACTGTCTGCGTAGAGTGTAAATCGTGAAATAGTGCGGACGTGTTCCAAATATCTGTGACGCGTATAACTGAGGCGGAACGTGGGGAACAGCCCGGTATTCACCTAGCAGTACGTGAAAAACAGCCCAAAACCACATCCTGGCTGGCCGGCACACCGGCCCTCGTCATTAATCCGCCGGGCGGATGCGATGCAGTGCCGGCGCGCCTACCCGAGTCCAGGAAGCAGCGCGTTACCACTCTCGGCTACCCTGGCGGGTTATCTGACATTCGAAGAGTAATTCTTAGTAAATCTACATTACGATACACACACTTCGCCCCTCTATTTCGAAATTCATGGAAGAAGAAAAAAAACTGTCTCTGAGGCATGAGTATTTATTCACCAACAGAAAAATGCTCTATTGGAGCACAAAAAATGCGAATGTGTTCTCGTTTATTTAAAAGACTGACTGAAAAATTTGGGTACCAGTTCTCTCAGTCTACTTTCCTCATCACGTTCAAAAATTTTCCCAGAAATTTTTGCATGCGAACATATTCGCGCTTTTTTTTTTAACAAGGAGCTTAACTCATACTCCCACAAGTTCACCTAACTGTAACGCACTCGCGCCCGCTAGTCCATCGCTGTTAGACGCTCATACCAGTTACTCCCAGTTGCCCATTCTGTTCACTCATTCAGCGCAACTCATTGTCATTGTCTCTGTGCCTCTCTCTGTCATTGTCTCCCGTGTCACAGCCACAGTTCCCTTCGTTCTGTCTTAATGCTACAGTCTCCTATTACTGTCAGCGTCTCCCTCTTCCCCTCTCTTACTGCTACTATCTCACACATTCCTTCCCACTGCTGCTGTCTCTTCTCACTGTCTCTCTCTCTCTCTCTCTCTCTCTCTCTCTCTCTCTTGGTCATTGTGATTGTCATATACTTTGTTTTTCATTATGGCTGGCTCTCATCCTCCTCCACTTCCTCCTCCTCTATTTCTCTCCCACTGGCACTGTGTCTTTCTCTCTTTTTCCTGTTCCGTCACTCTCAACTAAGTTCCGCTGCCACTGTGTCCCGCTCTTTCTGTCACACTGTAACTGCATCGTTTGCTCTTTCTGTAACAGAACCACTGGCTACCATTATTACTTTTCCACTGCCACTAACTTCTCTCTCCACATAAATAATAGCGAATATATTCGCATGCCAAAATTTTTGGGAAAATTTTTACAGGTCTTGAGGAACGTAGAAGAGGCAGCTGGTACGCCACATCTCAGTCAGTCTTTCAAACAAAAAGGAACACATTCGCATTTTTTGTGCTGCGATAGGAGCATTTTTCTTCTGGTTCCCTTGTTTACCTTGTAACTCATATGAACAGAAATGTATCCGTCAGTAAAATTTAGATAGTTTACTTACGTAAAATTCGAATAACACAAAACTAATTTTACCCCCGAGACCGGATTTTATGGGCAAAAAAATTTTGCACGTGCTTCAGTACTACGACACAGGGTTACCATACGATAACGGAAACATTTTAGAGCATATTTTTCCGTGCTACGTCACTTTATAAACTACGTTTTCGCCTCGCACCTGATTTTGCGTGCGTATTTTACGTGTACAAGTAGAGTAAAAAGGTTGTTCGAAATCGCGATCTTAGGAGTATAGCGTAAAAATTACAGCCGCTTGGTGTGCATAGCCATCTCGAAGTCCGAGGCTGGATTATACTCCAATGGTGACGGCGAAAATATAGACCGTTTTGTGGGGTTTTCCGAAAAACAAATGGTTCATATGACTCTGAGAACTATGGGACTTAACATCTTAGGTCATCAGTCCCCTAGAACTTAGAACTACTTAAACCTAACTAACCTAAGGACATCACACACATCCATGCCCGAGGCAGGATTCGAACCTGCGATAGTAGCGGTCGCGCGGTTCCAGACTGAAGCGCCTAGATCCGCTCGGCCACACCGGCCAGCCAAGGGATATCCAGAACAATGGAGCCTACCTTTCATCACCAATAAAACTCGAGGTATAAGCACCAGAAATCCAGTTTTATGCACGGCGTTCGGAAACATGTTAGGTAGGCATGCTGTGGCATGCATACCGATTTCGAATTTGTTCAGGTCACCAAATTAAAAAAATTAATATTTGTGTAAGAAGAAAATCCTCTGCTTCCCATAGTGGGTTATTCAGAGCATCCATGAGCAACATCAGGTTGTCTGTAATTCCGGTAAATTTTCACGAAAGATTGGAACATTTTTGTTACGCTTTCATCGTTGGTAGACCAGATTATTCCAAGGGCCGCAAGAGAATTTCAACAATGTGCAGCGTATGGATCACTGTTGACAGCTATCTGTATTGGTCAGTGCGCTGGCCGCGACTGGAAATGGAGAAAACCAAGTTACATGCTGTTATTGAAGAGTTTTCATTTCAAGAATTGCACTGCCGCACAAATCGAAACAGAATTTGACGAAGTTCGCGCGGAAAGACCATTAACTTTTGGTTTAATGAATTTAATCCTGGTCAGACAAGCACCGAAGACGAAGAGTGCTCCAACTGATCAACTGATGTCACCACAAAGGAAACCATCGACAAAAACCATCATGTGGTAATGCGAGACCGGCAAATAAAAATTCGTGAAATTTCTGTAACTTTAGGGGTCTCACGTAAGCGAATGAATAATATTCTGTACGAAGAATTGGCTATGAAGTAGCTGCGTGCGAGGTGGGTGACGCGATTGCTTATAGTCGACCAAAAGCGTATCCGGCACAAAATTTCAACACAATGTCTGGAGGCAAGACTTTTGTGACTGTTGATGAAACCAGGATCTATCATGCCACATCAGAGTCAAAAAAATGGACAAATCCTGGTGAAAGTGCACCAAAGAAGTTAACACTGGTAAGTTGATGGCCACTGTTTTTTTGAAATTCCGAAGGATTAATCCTGAGATCACTTGGAAAAAGGCAGAACCATAAACAGACCTTATTACGTTTCATCGTTTGAAACTTACGTTGGCTGAAAAAATAAGATTGGCACGCATGACAGAGCTCTTATACCAGATTGGTTGGTTGGTTTAAAAAGGGGGGGGGGAGGGGAGGAAGGGACCAAACTGCTAGGTCGTCGGTCCCTCGTTCCGATTAAAATAATTCCACAAGGGCGGGAGCAAAATAATCGAGACATACAAAACACAGCTGAAAGAAAGGAGAAAACCACAAGAATGACTGAAGGGCAACAAACACTAAAATTGTGGTGTCACCGCCAGCCACCACACTTGCTAGGTGGTAGCCTTTAAATCGGCCGCGGTCCATTAGTATACGTCGGACCCGCGTGTCGCCATTGTCAGTGATAGCAGACCGAGCGCCGCCACACGGCAGGTCTAGAGAGACTTCCTAGCACTCGCCCCAGTTGTACAGCCGACTTTGCAAGGAAAGGTTCACTGACAAATACGCTCTCATTTGCCGAGACGATAGTTAGCATAGCCTTCAGCTAAGTCATTGGCTACGACCTAGCAAGGCGCCATAGCTTTGATAATTAATATTGTGAAGCATGTATCATCAAGAGCGATGTTCTACAAATGTGGATTAAAGTTAAGTATTACAGCAACTGCGTCCATTTTCTAAGTTCTCATTTCCTTTTAACTGTTCCAGACCTCACGCCAATCTGCGTGAGCTTAACGCGTGCCTTTCGGCTTCCTCTCGTTGTGACTTGGCTGTCTTGCTAAATCACAACAAAAATGGACAAAATCGGACAATAAAACCACAGAGACACGCAAGAGACCTGTAGAAAAGATCAATAAAAGAGAGCAGATTACCATTGCTGGCTGACTATGGGAATAAAAAGGAGAAGATAGACTCTCTGCAATACACTGAAACATCCACCCTAAAAGCACTAGGGTGGAGGACACAGAGGGACAAAGGACATGCGCTGAAACTTAGATAAAATGATAAAATCCACCCTCACGAATAAAACGTAAAACTAAAGCTGCTGTTCAGGCATTGTCGCCCGAAAACGAAGGTAGGGTGCTGGGAAAGTTGTAAGTCCGCCGCAGATCGGCTAAAAGTGGGCAGTCCAGCAAGAGGTGGACGACCGTCATTTGTGAGCCACAGCGACACCGAGGTGGGTTCTCGCGACGGGGGAGGTAACCACGCATTAGCCAGGTATGGCTAATGCGGAGCCGACAGAGAGCAACTGATTCCCTGCGAGAGAACGGCTTGGAAGACTTCCACACATTCGCGGTCTCCTTAATGACACGCTGTTTCTCGTGCATACTGTTATGCCACTCCGTCTCCAAAAGCCGAAAAACCTTGCGGCATAAGACAGAACCCAGGTCAGTTTCAGAGATGCCCATCTCCAGGAGCGGTTTCCACGTGGCCTGTTTGGCCAGCCTGTCAGCAAGTTGCCTGGGATTCCGACGTGTCCTGGGGTCCACACAAACACCTCGTTACGACTGGACCGTCAACACTACAGTCTTCAAATGATTCTTTCATTCAATTTCAAACAGTTCACTGGGATAGCGATATACACATATACAGATGGCGGTAGTGTCGCGCACACGAGGTCTAAAAGAGCAGTGAATTGGTGGAGGTGTCATTTGTACTCAGATGATTCATGTGAGAAGGTTTCCGACATAATTATAGCCGGACGATGGAAGTTAACAGACTTCGAATTCGGATTGGTAAACGGAGCGGGACGCACGGGACATCGTTAGGGGATTCAATATTCCGAGATCCACAGTGTCAAGAGTGTGCCGGGAATACGAAATTTCAGGCACTACCTCACCACGGACAGTGAAGTGGCCGATGGCCTTTACTTAAAGACAGAGACCAGCAGCTATTGCGTAGAGTTGCCAGTGGTAACAGACAAGCAACCGCAAAAATCAATGTGGGACGTACGACGAACGAATCCGTTAGGTCAGTGCGGGAAATCTGGCGCTAATCCGCTGTGGCAGCAGACGTCCGACGCGAGTGCCTTTGCTAACAGCACGACATCTTCTGCAACGACTTTTCTGTGATCGTGACCATATGGGTTGGGCACTAGACGACTGGAAAACCGTGGGCTGGTCTGATGAGTCCCGATTTAAGTACACTCCTGGAAATTGAAATAAGAACACCGTGAATTCATTGTCCCAGGAAGGGGAAACTTTATTGACACATTCCTGGGGTCACATACATCACATGATCACACTGACAGAACCACAGGCACATAGACACAGGCAACAGAGCATGCACAATGTCGGCACTAGTACAGTGTATATCCACCTTTCGCAGCAATGCAGGCTGCTATTCTCCCATGGAGACGATCGTAGAGATGCTGGATGTAGTCCTGTGGAACGGCTTGCCATGCCATTTCCACCTGGCGCCTCAGTTGGACCAGCGTTCGTGCTGGACGTGCAGACCGCGTGAGACGACGCTTCATCCAGTCCCAAACATGCTCAATGGGGGACAGATCCGGAGATCTTGCTGGCCAGGGTAGTTGACTTACACCTTCTAGAGCACGTTGGGTGGCACGGGATACATGCGGACGTGCATTGTCCTGTTGGAACAGCAAGTTCCCTTGCCGGTCTAGGAATGGTAGAACGATGGGTTCGATGACGGTTTGGATGTACCGTGCACTATTCAGTGTCCCCTCGACGATCACCAGTGGTGTACGGCCAGTGTAGGAGATCGCTCCCCACACCATGATGCCGGGTGTTGGCCCTGTGTGCCTCGGTCGTATGCAGTCCTGATTGTGGCGCTCACCTGCACGGCGCCAAACACGCATACGACCATCATTGGCACCAAGGCAGAAGCGACTCTCATCGCTGAAGACGACACGTCTCCATTCGTCCCTCCATTCACGCCTGTCGCGACACCACTGGAGGCGGGCTGCACGATGTTGGGGCGTGAGCGGGACCGTAGCCCAGCTTCATGGAGACGGTTGCGAATGGTCCTCGCCGATACCCCAGGAGCAACAGTGTCCCTAATTTGCTGGGAAGTGGCGGTGCGGTCCCCTACGGCACTGCGTAGGATCCTACGGTCTTGGCGTGCATCCGTGCGTCGCTGCGGTCCGGTCCCAGGTCGACGGGCACGTGCACCTTCCGCCGACCACTGGCGACAACATCGATGTACTGTGGAGACCTCACGCCCCACGTGTTGAGCAATTCGGCGGTACGTCCACCCGGCCTCCTGCATGCCCACTATACGCCCTCGCTCAAAGTCCGTCAACTGCACATACGGTTCACGTCCACGCTGTCGCGGCATGCTACCAGTGTTAAAGACTGCGATGGAGCTCCGTATGCCACGGCAAACTGGCTGACACTGACGGCGGCGGTGCACAAATGCTGCGCAGCTAGCGCCATTCGACGGCCAACACCGCGCTTCCTGGTGTGTCCGCTGTGCCGTGCGTGTGATCATTGCTTGTACAGCCCTCTCGCAGTGTCCGGAGCAAGTATGGTGGGTCTGACACATCGGTGTCAATGTGTTCTTTTTTCCATTTCCAGGAGTGTAGGTAAGAAGTGACTAGGGTTCGAGTATGGCCCAGACCCCACGAAACCATGAACCCAAGTTGTCAACACGGCACTGTGCATGCTGGTGGCGCGCTATGTTTACATGGAACTGACCGAGTCCCCTGATTGTTCGGCTACTTGGAGACGGTTTGTAGCCATTCGTGGACTTAATGTTAAAAAAAAAAAAAAAAAAAAAAAAAAAAAAAAAAAAAAAAAAAATGCGCCATGTCACCAAGAGACAATTGTTCGCAATTGGTGTGACGAACGTTCTGGACAACTGGAGCGAGTGGTTTGCTATCCACATCGCACGATATGAATGACATCGAACAGTTATGGGACGTAATGGAGATGTCAGTTCGTATACCAACTTGTGCACCAGCAACCAGCAACACGTTTGCATTTACAGACAGCTACCGAGGCTCCGTATTTCTTCAACGGATTTCCAAAGACTTGTTGAGTCCACGCCATGTCGAGCTGCTGCAATACGCCTAGGAGGCATCCCATAACTTACCACCTCAGTGTAATACGGTGTAGGAAAACTGTTGGCAATTAAACCAGCCTGCAGTCGTCTCGAATTGGATAAATACAGGTCCTGTATGGTTTTCGAGTTAATCTTACACAGCTGTAATGATGATGGAAGTTAAAAATGATCATGCACACTTCTCTGCAAACTAAACCACAAAGATTTAAATAGTACGAGATGTGGGGGACAGTGGTGGCCACGGGAGATGCGACAATTCATCCTCGTGCTCACGTAACCAGTCGCGGACGATGCGAGCTATGTGAACAGGGGGGCCTTACCGCCTTTTAACACAGCGTCACCACAGGGGGAGCAAACATTGCGCCACTAGATGGACCTTATTAGCCAAAACAATCACATAATCCGTGGCAGTAACGCGACCTAGCACAGTAACCGTGGGCTCCTCGCATATCACGATGTTGTTGTGGTCTTCAGTCCTGAAACTGGTTTGATGCAGCTCTCCCACGATAAGGCAGCCGAAATGATCACCGAATTTCTGCCGTGTTCCAACTCTTGGGGCAGAAACTCGGCCGTAAGTTGGAAACAATGTAAAACAAGACTCATCCACTCAAATTGTTTTCCTCCCTTGTTGCATAGTCCACATAAGAGATTTCGACACCACATTCGAGATTTCGACACCACATTCGAGATTTCGACACCACATTCGAGATTTCGACACCACATTCGAGATTTCGACACCACATTCGAGATTTCGACACCACATTCGAGATTTCGACACCACATTCGAGATTTCGACACCACATTCGAGATTTCGACACCACATTCGAGATTTCGACACCACATTCGAGATTTCGACACCACATTCGAGATTTCGACACCACGTCATCCTGTTACATTATCTGTCACATTATTTGTATCGCTGATGTGTTGTTTTCGAATTCCAGCTCGCCTACAAATCCCTGCTTATGGAAATACCTTCCTGTTTCGGTGCGAATGCGAAATTCAGTTCTCGAATGACTTTTGCAGGTATCGTCCTCTTATTTTTCTTCAATGACCGTCCGTAATGAGCACTCATCATCACAGATTTTCGTCCGCGTTGTGATTTAGCGCACGATGTTTTTCCGTGTTGCCTGTATGCGATACAAATTGCGAAGTCCCGATAGTGGTTATATTCACAGCCCCTCAAAACTAATTGTGGGTTAGCCACTTCTTTAAGATCCATCCTCTAAATTTAAACTTTGCGCAAAGTCAAACGGATAACGCGAAATTACGGACCTCGGCATAGACTTTAAAGTGGGGAATTTTCATAAATCTGAATGTGATTGACGCTATCCGACTGGAATAGTATCTATTTCCATATGATTTACTGTGATTGAAAATATCTCACTGCACACTGTTTGACTGCATCTAACTTAATATAGTGAAGGTACCAGACAGAAAACCCTCTTAGTTAAGTATTGAAAATTATTCACGAACACATCTATTTAACAACATATAAATTCTACTATGGAAACCGTAACAATACTGTTTTCAACTCCGGTGTAAGTTTAGTTGTATAGCAGAGTTACTTACCCACCTATGAATTTACTATTTGCCTACTTGAGAATTTACGATCTAATAAAGTATACAACGACAATTTCTGTCGGTATAGTTCTACAAATGCCTGACCAACAGTGCCTGTAAGATAGTGAATGTCCTCAGATGCTAAAACATTCAGTACAAGTGTGATTATCTTCAGACAAGATGTCGTCTTGGATTCAAGTACGAAATCGAACTGAAATGATCTGCTGGTTCTGTGAATTACGCTGACCGTAAATGTTACGATGTTACGTCGATCTGTACGCTGCAGATGCGCTGGCCTCTTCGTGAAGACGGCGTCGTCGGCTCTATATCGCCACTGTAACACATTGCAAACTCAACCACGCTGCAACGCCAAGCCGATCCGTCCTCGTATTGGACCCGGACACCTAAGCGAACAAAGCCCAAGATGATGCAGACACCTCCGTGACCGAGCCGCAAGTTGGTGCAGACATTTCCGCTACCAAACCTGAGGTGCCTCTCTTGATGTAGTCACTGACGCCCTCTTAATTGCTTCCCACCAAACAATGCTAGTTGCCTACTGCAAAATTAAGAAGCACCGCCACCCAATAGCGAGGATTCCTTCCAACTAGAGAATCCTACCAAATTAGCGCGTTTCTTCAGACCCCAATCACATCATCAAAATCTCCTCTACTACTACTACAAAAAACACTGGCTTCAGCACTGCGCTCTCGACATCACGCACTAGTACGTCAAACGCCTACGCCGTTAGCCTCGCAACAGAGCTGCTACGAGGCTAGATTGTTTCCCGTGGCCCACGTTTCCTACAAATAGTAGATGGTTATCTTCAAAAGCTGTCCGCAAAACACGGAAACCTGCCCCTCCTTCAGTGGTGCACTGCTCTCCAGCCGGACATTAGCCTGTGTAGTCGTGTAGGTGGCCAATAGCTTCCCGTCCCGGGCTCCCTTCTTAGTATTCACCACCCGGGTGACTGGTCCTTGACCTTAGCCAGTCCTGTCAAATACAACGTTCCGTTTATTCGCACTCGCACGGAAACTTTCACAACCCAGTGAGCCCGTCACTGTGTTAATAAAGGATAAAAATGAGAATCATATAGAGCACAGTACTCCCAGTCGTCGCGATTACGTCTCATCAATAAACGTTCTCATTCCGACTTACCCTGTTGTCTGTCTCTGAATCTCAAAATCACAATCAAAGTTTTTGAAAACGGCATGCAGAATTATCTACTGCTTTTTAAAATTCTTGATTTGTGTCTCTCGAAACACCGAATACTTTTGCCCTCTCGGTTACGGAAACATCAAGCACCATACGACCACCAACAATTTGCCCATGTTTGACTTCACTTAGTTCCGACATACCCAGTGACACAGAACACTGTTCTGGCCACGACTGCCACTTTCAGTGTATTGAGGGCATTGTGTGCGTGCCGTTCGTGGTCAAATGCAACAGCCCTGTCTGCAGGCTTAGCTAGCAAAGGTATTTATCTTCAAGTATACATTTCTCACGGTGTTTCCAGATTTTTACCCAAACTCTCTACAAAGGGAAACTTCACATCGCACTGAACATCAGCTAGCGAACCGTTTCGTGCAAAAGTTTCTGCCACCACCGTGATCTTGATGAGCAAGTTAATTGGTGAAAAAATACTCACTTTTGTTAATTTTTTAAATAGCTTTGTCTCTTGTTTCAAAGCTATTTTTACAGTCATGTTTTGAACACCATCACCCGTCAGTATTTCCTGTGATACGAGATGCAACGTTGTTCGACCCTGTACTTCTATGTTTCCTCCGCCCTCCATCCGTTCCTCCTCACTAAAGGACGCAAGACTCCTGAATGTTCGCTCTTTACAGCCCTCATCAGAGACTGTGAAACGCGCCACGTTTTCTTCAGAGGATCTTCACCTCGCAGCCAGCACACTGCCCGAGTTATACGGCCTCTGCGCTAACGCAACGTAATGTTCCTGAGAGTTACTGCTGCCGTTCTGCGGGAACAGCGAGGCACCAACTTGCTGGTGCAGAGTGGAATGAGTGGGTTTCTGCGTTCCTGTCCGGCAGTACTCAACACTACAGTGAAGCAGCGGGTATTAAACCCCAGGCACGGTCGCTAGACGAGTTCCAAATGACACCAACAACTCCACCT
Source organism: Schistocerca serialis cubense (assembly GCF_023864345.2). Taxonomy (NCBI): domain Eukaryota; kingdom Metazoa; phylum Arthropoda; class Insecta; order Orthoptera; family Acrididae; genus Schistocerca; species Schistocerca serialis. Next base: position 100,965,568 of record NC_064649.1, read on the forward strand.
CCCAAATTACTACCAAAGTATACAGTGCACTGTTGACGGCGTAGAAAGAATAATCTAGAGAGAAAAAATTAAGTAGCAAAAACTTTCTTAATGTTCTGTGCTAAACATTATTTTATTACGTTGGTGGTTTCGGCTTCTTACGCCATCTTCAGGTGATATTTGAATCTTGGAACAGGAATTAAATGATGTGGTGTCAGCAACAAACACCTCTCCTGTGCCTCCCTCTTCATCTCAGGGCAGCACTTGCGCCTAACGTCCTGTATTATTTGCTGTATAGATCGCAATCTCGTACAGTTTCTGCTCCCCGAGGCTCTCAGGTACCGTGAAGCTGTTCCTTGACTGAATTATGAATTTGAATTTCCTTTCCTGAACCAATCGGCTGTGGTAGAACACACACTGCATGAGACCAGCAACGTAATAAAATTAAATGCATTAGTGCACTAACCGGTTATGTCCTTTTTGGCCGAGGATAACATTTTAATACTGCTGTAGTTTGAAAATTGCTGAACAGTACGGTGCAAGAATGGGACTTGTCCATGGGACCAATTTAAAATAACATAGGGAACTGCCTTTTCGATGTCATCGGTTGAGAACATGAACCAGATTTGTGGACGGCTTGGATTGTCATTGTATTAAAAAGTTCAAATGTGTGTGAATTCCTAAGGAACCAAACTGCTGTGGCCATCAGTACCTAGACTTACACACTCACACTACTTAAACTAACTTAATGCTAGGAACAACAACAACAACAACACCACACACACACACACACACACACACACACACACACACACACACACACACACACACACACACACACGCCCGAGGGAGGACTCCAACCTCTTAACAGCGCTCAGCGCTGTCACTTAGCGCGGCCATTGTGTCCAACAGTAGTCATATTCTGACATACGAAATACATCCAAGAACTTCGCTGCGTTTGATCTTACACAAGATCTACTTTTAGACTTCTCGTCCCACCGGAAAAGGCTGTTTCGATCCAATATTAATACCGCTGAAAATGACAGGTTTACTATTTTGAAGTACGGGTTTTTGAATGCTCCACTGAACCGTAAGCACGTACTTCCATGTAATACACCATTATCACAACTTATCTATCATGACTTCGTCATTCAGAAAGCCGGAACTACATTCACTGAGGAAAGACTTTATAAACTGCCTCTGCCAGTTACATTTGAACCGAGCGAGGCGGCGCAGTGGTTAGCACACTGGACTCGTATTCGGGAGGACGACCGTTCAAACACGCGTCCGCCCATCCAGATTTAGGCTTTCCGTGATTTTCCGAAATCGCTCTAGGCAAATGCCCTTTGAAAGAACACAGCCGATTACCTTGACACAATTTGAGCTTGTGCTCTGTCTCTAATGACCTCGATGTCGACGGGACGCTAAATCCAATCTTCCTTCCTTCCAGTTAAATTTGAGAAACAGAGAGACGCTACGAAGCTTGTCAAGAGGAATGTACCAGCTTCAGACATGGTATTTTACAATAAATTAGTCTGTGACATAGCTGTCACAGTCGCTACATCCAGTTCCTGTATGGATACCGTAATTTTCTTCCACAAAACCGCGAAAAATATTTCACACTTCAGTAACGCCGGTCAGTTATCACGATATCAGACTGAGTTTGAGGGGTTCTTACTACTCCAGTTGAAATGGTAGCGATAACGCCAGAAGCACATAGAAAGAGGCTATAATTCCTTTGTTTACTTACTTCATCATTAAGGCAATGAGTTATCTATAATTAATTAATCTAAGTTTGAAGGGTTCGGGCTCACATTTAAAATTATTTTCTCTATACCTCTGTAAAGGGATTAAAAATCCGAGCCTTTTGCTCAGCAAGACAGGACATTATTTACACCACTCGAATGTGGGACAACCCCGGTTTTCCAGGACGTATGAAACCCTGTAATCATCAGAAGCAGAAGCATGGTGAAATACTTATTTATCTTTCACAGTTATGACTTATTCTCGGACTTAGCATATTCAGTAAACCTCTAAAGTGCTAATAGTTACCGTTTCTTTAGTTACTTATCTATTTCATATCATATTCAAAAAGCAACATTCTTTGGTGCAACGGCGAAGCAAGAACAGCTATTTGTCTCTCTCTCTCTCTCTCTCTCTCTCTCTCTCTCTCTCTCTCTCTCTCTCTCTCTCTAAAATATTTTCCAATTTTTGGGGAGTTTGTGTTTTACTGGAATGTAGATGTGAATTTACGTGATTACTGCATCAATGCCTTCAATTCTCCGAGGTGCAGATTCTCGCTGTGGAGAATAGCTACCACGGCCGTTTGCTCGGGAAACGCACAGGAAGTCGTAGGCCAAATTTCTTTTTTTAAAAAAAAGTCTCTAAGTAAGCGGATCCCGGATTCCTGTGCTGCAGAGAACGATCACATCGATAATCACCAGAGAAAGGCCTTCAGACTTTGATGCGACACGTACGTACTATAATATATTCGATTCCAGACCACCACCAGCAATGGAGGCTGAAGCTTTGAAAATGCCAGCCACTAGTCTGGCGAAACGTCAGATAAAATGTTAAGTATACGCCGACCAATGATTTTGAGTCGAAAGCCATTAGCCATTACGACAAAAAGGCCATAACAGCCTTAACAATTTTGCATTATTGAACATGTTTGTGTATTCATTGTCGGTGAAAATGTAGAGCTATGACATCCCGTGTAACCACTCTTTTTTTTATTTTTTTACCTTTCCGCTGGCAGTTCCGACGTATTCGTTACTCACCGAGCATGGTACTTGCGGCATTAAACGCCACGACATAAAAGCCGATAGAACGAAACGGGGCGTGGATATACACGGTGAGAGCGGCAGAAACGTTGAGACAGACAAGAGGTGGAGGGGGAGTTCTGGAGGGGGGGGGGGCGGGGTAGTCTGTGCACTGGACGGCCAACGGGAGAGGTTTTAACAGAGCGAAACTTCCGGCAGAGCGAACAAGCGAAACGCAACGCAACGCAGCGCGGGCGCAAATCGAGCGTGTTAGCGGCGCTGTAGCGCAGCGTGGGAGCGGCAGCTAGCCTCAGGTAGCAGGTAGCAGCCGGCAGCCGCCGGCTGTTAATAAAGTAATGGAGCGAGCCGTTCAAACAACCGCGGACTGCTAAATTGGCCGTGCACGGGACGCCTCGTTAGTTCAGCGCGGCGGCCGCTAGCTGGCGGGCACGGCGGATCGCTGCCGCTCGGCTAGCGGACTGGGGGGCGGAGAGGAGGAGGTGCAAGCGCCCGACGGCCGCTTGGCGGCAGCACCGGCGCTCCATAGCATCCATGTTTGTTATTCCGGAATTATTGCCTAGCGCTCGGAATGCTGAAAATACGTTACCACAGTAGAGTCTGCGTCCAGTTTCTCGTTAGCTTACCTTTTTTTGGGCGGGGGAGGGAGCTAGCTGGGCACTAGATTTTCCGTGATTAACATAAATAGATCTTTCTGTTACTATAGTTTAGCATACTGTGGTGTGCATACTGTGGTGTGCATACTGTAAGACCTTCAGTACACACACCATCAGATTATTTGACTTGTCGCTCTAACGAAGTAGGCGATAGTCAGCAATATGTCTCGTGGTGTGTGTATCTTCTGCCATTAGGTCAGACGATAGAAATGCCACTTGCACACTTAGAGTAGCAGATTGACGGTGACCAACTTTAAACAGAACTTGATTAATTTTCACACACATTTATTAAAATAAGAACAAGCATGAAAATTACTTAACTTGGTTCTGCATGCTATTTACAATTGACAATCTGAAGTTCCTTTGGTCTTGGTACGTTAATCTTATTCTCACATATCTCTGATACTTGACAAAGTGTCTATTCATTTATCTTCATGGCTATGTACAGGAATATGGTAATCTTATTAGGCGCAGACAAACTTGACTATAGACTGGTATAGGCTAATGCAGACTGATGTAGACTGACTAATTGGATGTCTGTACACTCGTTATAATATCTCGCACAATCAGTTAACACTGCATGAGTGTGATCCATGAGGAGAAAAGGTTCTACGTTAGCAGCGATCTCATTGGCTGTGTTACATATTAATACATGGATCGGCGGAAGCAGAATTTGGTCCGTCTCTAAGACAGCGCCATCTCGTAGTGCAGAGACGGATGAGCGCTGCTCCTGCGCTGTTGTGCTTAATGGGGTACGCTCTAGTGGGAAAGTTGTGTATGCGCTGACTACGCGGAACTATGTACACAACACATACCATGAGTCACGAAATAAGAAATGGTAAAGAATTTGGTCTGTCTCTAAGACAGCGCCATCTCGTAGTGCAGAGACGGATGAGCACTGTGCCTGCGCTGTTGTGCTTAGTGGGGTACGCTCTAGTGGGAAAATTGTGTATGCGCTGACTACGCGGAACTATGTACACAACACATACCATGAGTCACGAAATAAGAAATGGTTGAGGTTATGTTTATTACTATTTACAGTACTAACAACAACAACATCAATACTAATAAGTTATCCTTCATTGCTCATTTTGTATAATAATAATAACTGGAATGTTCTCACCACTTACTTTCCTACACCATGACTACTCAATGAAGAAGCAGTTTAGATGACATTTGTTGTTAAAAATAATAATAATAATAATATTTATACTTTTTCTGATCATTTTCGTGTTTTATAATAATGATAATGCTGATGGAGATATTGCAAATCTTTGAAAGAAAGCTATTAAATAAAATGTAGAAAAATTGGGTATTTATTTTGGAAATTGTGGACTTGTGGGGGGAACAGCTGGAAAGGGCATGGAAGAGCTCAAAATTAATCATGGAAAGTTATCATATTGTTAAAGTTTCTTATAAAATCCCATAAAGAAGACAATTGGAAGCTGAACTGAAGAAAGAGAGAACTATAAGGTGAATGAATGAAAGAAGTGCAGATGATAACAAAAGAAAGGAAAAAAATCGAACATTATGTAGTCAACTGTGGCTGATACAAATAAATAAATAAAGCATTTTTCATAATTGATCATTTTGTACAACTGTACAGACCAATTACTTGCAAAGAGGTTCACAATATTCAAAATGTAGACAGCAAAAAACAAAACAAAAAAGTTTCTATCTCAATAATTATTTTCAAAAACAGTAAAAATCTTGTTATTTTTTTCTTCACAGATTACTGACAAGTAATAAGTACAATGGGCTAGCAACTGATATTAATTTATATTATAATTAATTGTTTCAGTCCTGTAACCAATTAACCAGCCGTAGTATACTATTCAAACTCACTTCCCAGACTATCTGGAGCAGCTAGTGTTATTTTGTTGATGCCTGATGGCCCATAGCTGTTAACTGATTTAGATAACCCATGATATGGGATATAAATAGGTCATTTTTTCTTACACTATATTTGTTGAAGTCGAAACAAGGCCCCCGGAGTAGACAATATTCCATGGGAACTACTGACGGCCGTGGGAGAGCCAGTCCTGACAAAACTCTACCATCTGGTGAGCAAGATGTATGAAACAGGCGAAATACCCTCAGACTTCAAGAAGAATATAATAATTCCAATCCCAAAGAAAGCAGGTGTTGACAGATGTGAAAATTACCGAACTATCAGCTTAATAAGTCACAGCTGCAAAATACTAACACGAATTCTTTACAGACGAATGGAAAAACTGGTAGAGGCCAACCTCGGGGAAGATCAGTTTGGATTCCGTAGAAACATTGGAACACGTGAGGCAATACTGACCTTACGACTTATCTTAGAAGAAAGATTAAGGAAAGGCAAACCTACGTTTTTAGCATTTGTAGACTTAGAGAAAGCTTTTGACAATGTTGACTGGAATACTCTCTTCCAAATTCTAAAGGTGGCAGGGGTAAAATACAGGGAGCGAAAGGCTATTTACAATTTGTACAGAAACCAGATGGCAGTTATAAGAGTCGAGGGACATGAAAGGGAAGCAGTGGTTGGGAAGGGAGTAAGACAGGGTTGTAGCCTCTCCCCGATGTTGTTCAATCTGTATATTGAGCAAGCAGTAAAGGAAACAAAAGAAAAATTCGGAGTAGGTATTAAAATTCATGGAGAAGAAATAAAAACTTTGAGGTTCGCCGATGACATTGTAATTCTGTCAGAGACAGCAAAGGACTTGGAAGAGCAGTTGAATGGAATGGACAGTGTCTTGAAAGGAGGATATAAGATGAACATCAACAAAAGCAAAACAAGGATAATGGAATGTAGTCTAATTAAGTCGGGTGATGCTGAGGGAATTAGATTAGGAAATGAGGCACTTAAAGTAGTAAAGGAGTTTTGCTATTTGGGGAGCAAAATAACTGATGATGGTCGAAGTAGAGAAGATATAAAATGTAGGCTGGCAATGGCAAGGAAAGCGTTTCTGAAGAAGAGAAATTTGTTAACATCCAGTATTGATTTAAGTGTCAGGAAGTCATTTCTGAAAGTATTCGTATGGAGTGTAGCCATGTATGGAAGTGAAACATGGACGATAACCAGTTTGGACAAGAAGAGAATAGAAGCTTTCGAAATGTGGTGCTACAGAAGAATGCTGAAGATTAGATGGGTAGATCACGTAACTAATGAGGAAGTATTGAATAGGATTGGGGAGAAGAGAAGTTTGTGGCACAACGTGACCAGAAGAAGGGATCGGTTGGTAGGACATGTTCTGAGGCATCAAGGGATCACCAATTTAGTATTGGAGGGCAGCGTGGAGGGTAAAAATCGTAGAGGGAGACCAAGAGATGAATACACTAAGCAGATTCAGAAGGATGTAGGTTGCAGTAGGTACTGGGAGATGAAAAAGCTTGCACAGGATAGAGTAGCATGGAGAGCTGCATCAAACCAGTCTCAGGACTGAAGACCACAACAACAACAATATTTGTTGAGGTTTTTTGGAGATTTACTTCTGTTCATTCTTTCTTTATCTGATTTAAAATATGGTCTATATATAAATTGATACACTGCAAGCTGCTCCTCCATTCTATTGATGCTTAAATCAAAATTTCAAATTTTACAGAGGAAGTCTGAACTATGAAAATTAATTTTTAATGTCCAAGTTATATCTTCTTAATGAGTCATTCTATTCCATTTGAAAAATAAATTGGCAAATAATAAATCATTACTAAGAGTTCTGTTTCTCAGTGTAATGAAACAAACATCTATGAAATATAATTATACAGTTGATGAATGGAAAACCACCAAGGAGCGAAAATTTAATACATTATGTTAAACACATGTAAGTGCTGATTTTGCTTTCTTCATTGCTCTGAAACACACTTTGCATATGATAAAGTGACAGTAGTTTATAATGCAATACATTGTAGATATGGTACACTAGCCTGTATAGCATATCTGGGGTGAAACTAAGTCATACAATTGTTGAAGAAATTCATATAAATCACTGAAACAAACTTATAATGTCAGAAGACAGTCTGAGTAACTAGCTCCTTAATACAAGTCAGTAGCTACCATCAATCCTCAACTGATTTATCTGAATTTGACTAACAACACCAGAACTGTGCAATAGGGACTTCGTTATTTACCTCCATTAAAACTGTAAATAAAACAGTTTTTCAGCTGTTATTGTAACAGAAGGAAACAAACAGTACAGTTAACTTCCAAAAATTATCTCACCCCATATTCTTTCTACACTATCAGAACAGAACCTGAGAGGATAGAAATTAAAGCATATCCTCTCCAGATTAAATTTCTGTATACCTCAGTAACCAAGTTTTTAAATTATTTGCAATTCAGTAGAATTCAATTACAGCTATTTTTGTGATATACACGCCAATAAAAAAGGGCAATGTTTTCTAAGTATCTATCTTTCTGTTTACCATGCTCCAATTACACTGCATATAATAAATCCAATTTAATAACTCATTTGTACCTCCACAGTTTCTATTTCACATCCAGACACCATTCAATAATCTGTCATTGACACACAATGTCACATTGTTAGTCCACTTTCATAAATTGTTCTTCAAATTGCTGCTGTGCCAATACCTGTTTCACTGTCAATTTATGTAGCTAATGAATATTTGGACTTGTGATCATTTTGAGTAATTTTACAGTTCTAACTTTTCATTACATGATAACTTGTTGGTGTTGTAGCAGTATTGTTTTGGAGTCTTTCAGCTTCAGGTACTGAGCCTCTGTTCCCTGAGAGAAAACAATTAACTTCATCTCAAGAAGATTAATATCTCTTTTATGTACTGCCATATTAAATTGTCTCTTCCCAACACCAGTGTTCTAATCGAAAATTGTATGGAGTCACTAGAAAGTATATTAGCTATCAGTTTCACTATATTGTCAAGTAAATGTAATGCCCTCTACAATTTCTGAAATGGTTTATATGTAGTTATCATATCTGGATCTCTTATTACTGTTGATATAAACAACAAGACAGTAAGAATTATCTTGTTATGTACGTAATCACCCATACCACAAATTTTGTTGGTGATGCATGAAGCCTATCAGGAAGGAAAAATACAATGGCTGAAAATAGACTAGTAGTTGACAGCATTGCTTTTATTGATACCAAGTCATACTATAGTACATTACAACTGTTTATTGATGATATAGCATGACATTGTACTTAGTTATCAGGTGTACTGTTAAAATGCCAAGGATAGTGCAAGAGTTCAAAATTTGTTCACATTTGCCCTTACATTAAATTCTTCAATGTGGAAGCTGACCAAATGAATCTTACATCAAAGGAAAGAAACGTTCTGTTGTCAAGTATACTAGTTTGTTTAAGTAATGGTAAAATTATTTCATCATCTGCACCACACATTAAATACAGTATAAAATTAGCAGAGCACTGTTCTGTAATCTGGGTCTGCATTATACCTATATTAACAACAACTTCAGCTTAATTGCCCTCAGTTTTGTTCTGCATTCAGATAAACACGTGAGAGGAGCAGAATAATTGCCGATATCGCAGCACGGTTGTCAGCTACATATGCCCGTCCTCTGCTTTTCACTGACGGCGCCCCCACAGGCTCTTCCAGCCTTATTAGTGGGAACTGAAGCACACACATAGCAGAGAGAGCGATAACACTGGCGGCCATTTTGCGCGCCAGAGGTTATCTGGCACCAGCGATGTTAGCTACCTCTGAAACAAATGAGCTCCGGCTTAAACGCGAGCCGACAAGAAACGAGAGCAGTGTGCAGGGCGGCGACAGTCTATTGTCTGCCTGGGGCGTCAGTTGGCACCACTGAGAGGGAGAAATTAATCCTCACCCCCACCCTCTATGCAGCCGCCGCAGCGACAGTCGCTTGTTCTTCTGTCCCAGCACTGGAATAAATAACAAAAAAGGATCGTTCGCTTCTGCTCGCGGCGGGTACTCAATCTCGCGGGTGTCGGCTCTCTTTCAGTCGAAACACACACACACACACACACACACACACACACACAACGCGCGCGTATTCTGCCCCTTTGAGGCGGTAGGCGGTAGGCGCTCCGTACCAGTGACAACAATAAAGCCCGGTGTTTGGGTCAATCAGTGACTCTTTGTGTATTGCGCTGCAGTCGGAATGGAATACAAAGGGAACATACCCCTGTGTTTTGGTCCCACTTTTAAACTCCTGGCAGAAATTGTCCTCCCCACAACTCCCTCACCCATAACAAAATGAAGTATTGCATTGGCTCGTGTCCAACATCGCTACCTCTTTTTCTTACCACCTATATCTACATCCATAGTCCCAAAAACACTGCAATCCGTGGCAATGGGTACTTCACCTTGTTACATGTTAAGAGTTCTTCCACTTCCATACGCATGAAGAACGCGGGAAGAATGACTGCTTAAATGCTTCTATATGCATTGTAGTTAGTCTAATCTTGACTTCGCGTTTCGTTGAGCCATACATAGAGGGCTCCAATACAATGTATGATCAAAAAGTTTCTGTTTCAAGGCCGAACAGTCCAGGATCAGTATGCCAATCGCGTAAAAATGACCATGAGTATTTAGGCAATCATCCCACGACACACCAGGTCGACGTAACCCATTTCGTAAAACGCTGAGTCCTGCTGTGTGACATATCCGTACCTGCCTGCTGCACATCCTTCCCCAATGGGAGTCGCCACCCCCTTCAAGTCCTTTTCGAAGGGACCGAAGGCATGATAATCGCTCGCAGAGAGATTAGGGCCATAAAGCATCATCAACTTCCGGGTAGTTGTCTATAATGGACTAGGCTGGCCTCCCAGATCGGCCAGCGTCTTGTGTGGAATACCAGCCAGCACGGAACTTGGCGCTCCAGTCTACCACGGCGCTTTGCGACAGGCGTGCTGCCCCATCACATTCTTCATTCTCTGATGGATGGCTATCAGTGTTTGTCCTTCGGCAATCAGAAAAGTGTAATATCGCGTTGATCCTTTTTGGATATCCATTTGATAATAACGTCGCCATAGTTCACGTTTCCGCATTTACTGCAATTACGTGGGGCACACACGAAAGCCGCACTGATCCCTTACCTACATGTCCATGATTATATACCCACATCAGAGTCGCACCACGTTGAATATACGCTGCAGCAACGCCCTCCAACAGTAACTTTTAGAGCAATCCTTACATATTAGGTTGGTACATAGGTTCATAGAGTTTTTTGGTAAGTTTAATAAACACAACAGATACAAGTAAGAGACTTTAGTCGTCAATAACATATTCTCCTTCACTGTCTCCAGGAGTCTGACAACGCTGTGGTAACTTTTAGATTCAGCAACCGTTGAAATTATATGGTTTTGAGGCGAAGAACTCGTCGGGTCACGTTTGGAGAGCATTTTCATCCGGAAAGGAAGTTTCTTCAAGGTAGTTCAATAGACAGGAAAAGGTGAAAATCTGAGAGCGCAATGACTTCCCAGCTCAACTCCTGTATAGTGTGTATCAGCCTGGCAGGATGCAAGCGGGCGTTATCGTGTAGTAGCAACAGTTCATGCAGTCTTTCTGGTCGTTGTTCATGCCACCTGTGGTGTCACCGCCAGACACCACACTTGCTAGGTGGTAGCCTTTAAATCGGCCGCGGTCCGCTAGTATACGTCGGACCCGCGTGTCGCCACTATCAGTGATTGCAGACCGAGCGCCGCCACACGGCAGGTCTAGAGAGACGTCCTAGCACTCGCCCCAGTTGTACAGCCGACTTTGCTAGCGATGGTTCACTGACAAATTGCGCTCTCATTTGCCGAGACGATAGTTAGCATAGCCTTTAGCTACGTCATTTGCTACGACCTAGCAAGGCGCCATTATCATTAGCTATTTATCTTGTGATGCATGTACCGTCAGACCGATGTTCACCAATTGTGGATTAAAGTTAAGTATTCCAGCAGCTACGTACGTTATTGGCTATATTAATTACCTTGTCCAGTTCCAGACCTCACGCCAGCCTGCGTGAGCTTAAACGCGTGCCTTTCGGCTTCACCTCCTAGTGGCTTGGCTGTCTTGCCAAGTCACAACACATAACATGGTCTTTTGTGGATGCGCACAGGTCTTCATACGGCGAGTTGCTAATTAGTTTGGGCTCATTCCTTTATATTCCCCTATGTTAGCATAATAATATATTCTCGTACCCAGGAACAATACAGGATATGAAAGGTCGGTTTGTTCACGAGCCAACTGATGAGAAGCAAGCAGAGAAGCACATATCGCCACCAGCTGAATTTTTGGTTTTGGCTTATAGCAAGCAGTACCCACCAGATTTATGAACCTCCCCCGTTGCATGGAAAATTCTCCAGTGCAATAGCGTGAATCATTGTGGATGGTCGCGTTCAAACGATCTTCATCAAGCCCTAAGTTCCCCCTGAAAGCGGAGAAACACTGATGCCAAACGGTCGTCCTTAAAACGAGAAAACCATTTTCTTGCCGTGCCCTGTCCAATGGCATTATCCCCAAACACAGCGCAAATGTATCCGGCTGCCTCCGCTGCTGTCACCCCTCTATTGAAGATTTCTCCACTCGGTACTCCATTTTCTAGCGTCCACAGCTCGACTCGCCATCTCCAAATACCAGAATGACGGTATGTAAACTCGAATAAAAACAGTTAACTACAAATAAAAATAAATAAACCCATAGCAACCAAAACGCCAATAAGTAAAACAAAAACGTTACGAACTTATGCACCAAACTAACATGAATCGACTCTCCACTTAAATGTGATTCTTGCAGAATTTTAATTAGGTCTTCGCGAGACAGTCGGCATTTATCTTCAAGCGTCTGCCAATTCTAATTTTTCACGGTTAGCATGACGGTATCTATGGGTCAAACAAACTAGTGATCATTAGTGCTGCCCTTATTCGTATACCTTAAACATACCCAGTCAGACCTATTTCGGTTGGGCACTACACACTTAAGCAGTATTCTAGTGTGCGTCACAGGAGTGTGTTTTAAGCTGTCTCATTTTCAGGCTTACTAAATTTTTCCAGAGCCTTAACAATGAACTGCAGTCTGTATTCATCTACGACTTGGCCTATGTCATCATTCCACGCCATTTCCACAAAAATTGTGGGACTCTTATTTTTGTATGATGTGACTGATACCAAGTGTGGTTCATTTATATTGTATTTATTGGAAGTGAAGTGCACAGTTCCACATTTATGAATATTTAAAGCCAGTTGCCACTATCTGCACCACATGAAATCTTACCAAGGTCCGACGAATATTCGTGCGTCTTTTGTCAGATAGGGTCATTATTTGACTATAGATAACTTTATTATGGGTAACTGTCAAATTCTGCAAAATGTCTGTGGTTACTAGTATGAAATCCTCGTGAAGGTAGTGCGATTATTAAATCTATTTGGTTTAATTATTTTATATCGACTGATTCACCTATATTCCTGGCCTCAGTTACCTTCTAGCGAATGAAAAAAATCGAAAATCGGTTTCCAGTTAGATTAGTAGTCTCAGGTAGCCTCAAAAATAATAACATCTGGACTGTGTAAGCACATTAACGCAGATGGATCAGTTAACAGACTGGAGCGAAAGATATAGTTACGAGCTGAACTTAATAGCGCAGTTCGTAGCCAGAGCTTTATCAGCGTATATGGGGTGAACAAACATATGGAAGCACTAAAAGCATTACACATTACCATGCCTAATATGGTGTAGGAAACCTATCGGCTTTCACAGCATCTCAACAGCTTGCAGTCGTCTCGCAAGGCATAAATGCAGAAGCTGTATGGTTCTCAACGTAATCTTATACGAAGTTGAAGTAACGGTGATGTAGGTGGATAGCGATCATGCCCATTTCTGTCCAAATCAGACCATAATGGCGTAATAATACTGTGGTGGCCAGGGGAGATGCGACAGTTCATCCTCGTGTACACAAAACCTGTCCTGGACGATGAGAGTTGTGTAAACCAGGGCCCTGTCGTCTTTGAACACAGCATCACCATTGTACCATGCATGGTCCTGATCAGACAAAATGCTCACATAATCCTTGGCAGTGATGTGACCTGCAGTAACCTTTGAAGCTGTCTTCCTCTGTTTTTTCGTCATCATCCTCTCCAATGACCGTCTATCACAATCAGTCGACACACACTTTCGCCCGCGTTGTGAATTGGCGAGTGATGTTTCCCACTTTGCCTGTGTGCGGTACGAATCATCGATAACATACCTCTTGAAGCAACAAACACTTCGGCTACCTTCGTTAGGAAAGCACCCAGCAGAGGAGCACAAACAATTTGTTCACGGTGAATTCACTCAGTTCCGGCATAACGCATTCACAACTCAAATAGCACTGACTGATCACAGCCGGCACTTGATGATGATGATGATGATGATGATGATGATGATTGGTTTGGGGGGCGCTCAACTGCGCGGTTATCAGCGCCCGTACAAATTCCCACCTTTTGCTTAGCCCAATCTCGCCACTTACACGAATTATGATGAAATGATGAGGACAACACAAACACCCAGTCATCTCGAGGCAGGTGAAAATCCCTGACCCTGCCGGGAATCGAACCCGAGACCCCGTGCTCAGGAACGCGACCGCGAGACCAAGAGCTGCGGACGCCGGCACTTGAAGACATGCACAGGGCCGTTCGTGGTTAATACAAAGCGCTACCTGCAGTCTTGGCTAACATCTGCACTTATATTCAAGCATACATTTCTTGCGGTGTTTCCATATTTTTGTCCATTAGTTACCTTGGAACACTTGAAACTTAGCGCAAATCGGTTTGCTATTAGATGAGTAGTCTCAACGGGCTACAAAAAAGTAATGGTTTCAGGACTTCGTAAGTACGTTAAAGAGATGGGTCGTGAACAGACTGGAGCTTAAGTCATCATCATGATCTGAACATATTAACACAGTTCGTCACTAGCTGTTTATAAACGTATATCGCGAAGCAGCGTAACACATGAATTCAGCGCAAGTAGTTTGCTACCCAAGGTAGCAACAGCTGCTGGCGATTTTAACAAAATACTATGACAACATCTATACGTGCATAGATTCTTCGGAAGTCACCATACAGAGCGTGCTGGAGGGTACCTTGTTCTTCTACTAGTCTTTCCCTTTCCAAATGGAACATGGGACGAACACTGTATGTTTCCGTACGAGCCCTGATTTCTCTTATTATGTTTTCACGGTGCTTAAATGAAATGTACGTTGGTGGCAGGAGCGATCAGCCATAAATGCCGGTTTTGTAAACTTTCTCAATAATGTTTCGCGATAAGAACGTCTTCGTCCCTCCAGAAATTCCTATTTCAGTTCTCTGATTGATTACTTCCGTAGTACTCGCATTCTGATCGATCTTGACGGTAACAGATCCAGCAGCACGCTTGTGAATCGCTTCGATGTCTTCCTATAGTCCGACCTGCTGGCGATCCCAAACACTTTAGTAGTATTCCAGAATGGGTGGTACTAGGGATCTACACGACGTCGCCTTTACAAATTAATCAAACCTTCCTAAAGTTCTCCGACCATTCGCCTTTCCTACTACACCCTTTGCGTGCTCGCTCCATTTCATATCGTTTTGCAGCGTTACGCACAGATATTTTATCGACGTGACTGTGTCAAGAAACACACCAATAATAAAGTAATCAAAAATTACAGGAGTGTTTTCCCTACTCATCTGTATTAACTTCCATTTCATTTTTTTTTCTTTTCAGATTTATAGCAAGCTGGCATTCATCACACCAATTAGAATTTTTTTCGAAGTCATGTTGTATCATCCTAAAGTGACTCAACGACGACATATACCCATACACTAGGAGTCATCAGCGAACAGCTACGTATTTTTAAATGAAATCATACCGCTTTAGGCTGTAAAAACATTTATTGCGATTTCAATTTCGACACGTGGACATTTTCAAGCATTCTAAAAGCAGTTGTCAAATAAAATTTGAAAGGGTAAATTTCAAAGCGATTTACGTACGTTGTTGTAACCCACTCAGTAATATAAAGCTGTGCAGGAGAACCTGCGTACTGTGTTGTGAATTTATCTGCTGTTCCATGTACCACACACGTTAGGAACATGGTGAAACAATGACATATACATTTAAGTTTAAATCTCGGGTAGCAGGCTTGCTAAATAGATCACAAAAGCGGCAAAGATATAAGTATGCAAAGAGTATGAGTTATCGAGTGCAAAGATGCTAATATGTGGAGTCGATATTACGTGATTTGTAAATTTGTGCGCAGAAAGGAGAAAACTGACAGAAAAATGTGTTGAATAAGAAAGGAATAGGTAAATGATACTGAGAATATTTCTGTGAACACATTTCACAAACATAACATCGGCTCTACAAACTGGCATCTTTGCACTGCATAGTTCATACTCTCCATCATTCCCTCTTTTGTGATCCATTTACCAAGCCTGCTTTACGAGATTTAAAGCTAAGTGTGTATATCACCATTCAAAATCTTTCTAACGAGTAGCAAATAAATTCATATCACTACATGCACCTGATCTAACACAGCACTACAAAGCTTTATGTTATTGAATGGCTTACAACATCCCACCTTTGAGATTTTCATTTTCAACATTTGTCAATTATGTTTCAACAGTTAAAAGTGGCATGATTTCATTTTAAAATTTCACGAAGGCTGTGGACCCAGTCACCATCAAGTTACGTACTGCTGCCCACCCTATCAGCCACGTTGTATACAGGGTGTTACAAAAAGGTACGGCCAAACTTTCAGGATACATTCCTCACACACAAAGAAAAGATGTTTTGTGGACATGTGTCCGGAAACGCTTAATTTCCATGTTAGAGCTCATTTTAGTTTCACCAGTATGTACTGTACTTTCTCGATTCACCGCCAGTTGGCCCAATTGAAGGAAGGTAATGTTGACTTCGGTGCTTGTGTTGACATGCGACTAATTGCTCTACAGTACTACCATCAAGCACATCACATCAGTACGTAGCATCAAAAGGTTAGTGTTCATCGCGAACGTGGTTTTGCAGTCAGTGCAATGTTTACAAATGCGGAGTTGGCAGATGCCCATTTGATGTATGCATTAGCACGGGGCAATAGCCGTGGCGCGGTACGTTTGTATCGAGACAGATTTCCCGAACGAAGGTGTCCCGACAGGAAGACGTTCGAAGCAATTGATCGGCGTCTTAGGGAGCGCGGAACATTCCAGTCTATGACTCGCGACAGTGGAAGACCTAGAACGACGAGGACACCTGCAATGGACGAGGCAATTCTTCGTGCAGTTGACAATAACCCTAATGTCAGCGTCAGAGAAGTTGCTGCTGTGCAAGGTAACGTTGCCCACGTCACTGTATGGAGAGTGCTACGGGAGAACCAGTTGTTTCCGTACCATGTACAGCGTGTGCAGGCACTATCAGCAGCTGATTGGCCTCCACGGGTACACTTCTGCGAATGGTTCATCCAACAACGTGTCGATCCTCATTTCAGTGCAAATGTTCTCTTTACGGATGAGGCTTCATTCCAACGTGATCAAATTGTAAATTTTCACAATCAACATGCGTGGGCTGACGAGAAGCCGCACGCAATTGTGCAATCACATCAACACAGATTATCTGTGAACGTTTGGGCAGGCATTGTTAGTGATGTCTTGCTTGGGCCCTATGTTCTTCCACCTACGCTCAATGGAGCACGTTATCATGATTTCATACGGGATACTCTACCTGTGCTGCTAGAACATGTGGCTTTACAAGTACGACACAACATGTGGTTCGTGCACGATGGAGCTCCTGCACATTTCAGTCGAAGTGTTCGTACGCTTCTCAACAACAGATTCGGTGACCGATGGATTGGTAGAGGCGGACCAATTCCATGGCCTCCACGCTCTCCTGACCTTAACCCTCTTGACTTTCATTTATAGGGGCATTTGAAAGCTCTTGTCTACGCAACCCCGGTACCAAATGTAGAGACTCTTCGTGCTCGTATTGTGGACGGATGTGATACAATACGCCATTCTGCAGGGCTGCATCAGCGCATCAGGGATTCCATGCGACGGAGGGTGAATGCATGTATCCTCGCTAACGGAGGACATTTTGAACATTTCCTGTAACAAAGTGTTTGATGTCACGCTGGTACGTTCTGTTGCTGTGTGTTTCCATTCCATGATTAATGTAATTTGAAGAGAAGTAATAAAATGAGCTCTAACATGGAAAGTAAGCGTTTCCGGACACATGTCCACACCGGCCGCGGTGGTCTAGCGGTTCTAGGCGCTCAGTCCGGAACCGCGCGACTGCTACGGTAGCAGGTTCGAATCCTGCCTCGGACATGGATGTGTGTGATGTCCTTAGGTTAGTTAGGTTTAAGTAGTTCTAAGTTCTAGGGGACTGATGACCACAGATGTTTAGTCCCATAGTGCTCAGAGCCATTTGAACACATGTCCACATAACATATTTTCTTTCTTTGTGTGTGAGGAAAGTTTCCTGAAAGTTTGGCCGTATCTTTTTGTAACACCCTGTATATGTGCATAGAGAACAAGAGCGGTTCTATCAGACTTCCCTGGGACATTCCTGGCAATACTCTTGTCTCTGATGAACGCTCGCTGTCGAGGACCACATACTGGATTCATTCATTTAAGACGTCTTCGAGCAACTCGCATATCTCTGTATCTATTGCGTTTGCCCGTATCTTCGTTAACAGTCTGCAGTCTGACTCCGTGTCAAACGCACTCCGAAAATCATTAACAGTGACCCCACTTTCGATATTGCCCTTTTCCCGCCTATTCCTCACTTTTGGAGCCTAACGCAGACGAAGAGCGCTACGTGGCGTCGCTTTGCTTATCAGGTTGGCGGCAGACACGGGGCTGTGGGAGAGGTAGGGGCGCTATTTTGCCTGCAGCGGACGACAATAAAACACGCTGCTCGCAACTGCCGGCGGACAATGGCGCAGCGAAGACAATGGCCGCCGAAGCCCCGCTGGCGCCGCCGCAGATTTAACGCACCTCCTCCAGCCGCTGTGTAAATACTGGGAATCCATTCTGCCGGGCCCGCCGCCGCGAGGAAAACTAATTCCGCCGGAATGAGTTCGCCTTCGGCAGGGCCACCCCAGCGAGCACCTGACAGACCTAGTCCGCTTTAGGGACACTTCTGAGGTCCCCTGCTTTCGCACCGTTTACAATATTCCAGATTCCAATTCCGTATGCGCACACGAAGCAGTCAGTCCCATTATAACCTAAAACGACTGAAAGTTTCATCTGGTGAGTTCCAGGTGTGACTCGAGATGCGTAAGTGCAATGCTCATTTTACAAATAATATGTTGGAGAAGACCATGCACAGAACCACCGTTTGCCGGCTGCTACTTGAGCTAGGAACCTGGGGGTTCAAATTTTGCTTCAGTCCGGATCAGCGACCATTTGTATAGCCATTCGAACGCCTGTCTTACTGTACTATGTTACAGTATATTAACACTTCGCCGTCCGGCGACACCACAGTGGTGTCGTGAGCACAGTACCGCGCTGTGGCCGGTGACAGCACTTTAGTAACTTTTTCATTCTGTTGGTGTTCTGATTAGATAACAACAAGTTACACACATCAACAAGATTTTTGTTTTTGTAAGTACCTGTGCACTTTCACCACGGTAGACGAAAGACACAATACGACTACTTACTATGAATGCGCGGACGTCTTGTCTGACGTTCCGAACGACGTGGCCAATTGGGAAGAAGACATTGGATACAAAAAAAAAAAAAATGGAAGTGAAGATAGTGAAATACGTCAAAGAAGAATTCGGCTAACGCTACGGTTCCAAACTGATTCGGGTGTATCAGACGAAGAAGACTGACTATGATTTACTGAGGACCAAGAATAAATTTGAAGGATCTCCGGGTCCACACACATTTCCCAAAGATACACAGAGCGTCGCGGATATCGTAGAATTATATATTGGGAACGATCTATTTGAGTATACTAGCAACGAAACCAACAAGTATTACAGTCAAAACTGCAATAGAAGGAAACTGGATAAAAAATGTCAAATTTGTCGACGTTACAGGACCCGAACATAGAAAATGGTTTGAGCTTGCTATTCTTATGGGAATTGTAAAAAAAAAGCAGTGATCGATGGTTACTGGTCTACGAATCCGTTGATACACACACCGATATTTCTCAAAACGATGTCCCGCAACCGATTCAGAAAAATATTATCATTTTTACATTTTTCCGACAGCAACAATAAACCGGATAATGCCGACCGGCTTGTCAAAGTGCAATCCGTAATTGATTATTTTTCCAAAAGGTTTAAAGAAACGTTTAATCTTAGTCAGAACATCTCAGTTGATGAAGGAATGATACCGTGGCGTGGACAGTTAAATTTTAAAGTTTACAATCCGTCGAAAATTACCGAATATTGCATACTCATTCGGATGATGCGTGATTAGTACGGGATGCATTTCCTCATTCAGGATATATTCCAGCACTGAACAGCTTTTAGCAAAAACAATGATGGAACTATTGACACCTTCTTATGTAAAGTGGCATCACCTCTACATGGATAATTATTATAACAGTGTAGAACTTGCACAGAAGTTACTTGAAAACAAAAATTCGAGTTTGTGGAACGATGCGGCAAAATAGTGGATTTCCGGAAAAACAGAAGCGCGCAAAAGTCAATGTGTTTGAAGCTTGTCATTACCGGAAATGCGACAAGCGGCCGGCGACAAGCCGAGTAATCAGAATTAGCGCTGCCGGCGCCAAGCGAATGAATTTGTACGAGACGTGCGCACTGCAAAGTGTTAAGCCAGGAAAATTGTGGGAATCGATTTATTTCTTTTGCGAAAGATGTTAATTCGGCTAAAATTAATGTTCAAGTAATGGCATAAATTTCATGTGAACCATTCGCATTTTACTTACAGATACATGTAAAAAAAAAAATTCTCCTGGTAGATTTTTGAAGCACGCCACTTCTATACTTCAAATTTGTACAAACCGGTTCAAACCTTGCACTAAGGGAGATACATGGATAAACTCAAAATGAATTTTTTTAGTCCAATCTACACCCGTTGCCGAGATACAATGGTTTAAACTCGAGCGAAACGCCGCACGCAAAAATCGTTCTTAGGTAAGCTGAATGCGCGAAAGCGATTTAAATTGAACCAAATAAATAAAAAATGTATTATTACGACAAAATTGAAAACGATTTCAGTTATCTAGTTTCTTTCGGATTTTACGTGGAAAAAAAAAAAAACATTTTTGTGAGGGTTTTTTTTTTTTTTTTTACATGCGTCCCTTCTATGTTTCAAACTTGTGCGTATTGCTTCAAATTTTATTATAACAAGGTAGACAAATGTAGGTAACCAATCGTCCTCCTGTTGTTTTATGATAGCCTTATCCGTTGCCACGATATAAGCAACATTTGTTCGAAATACGATAAAAACATACCTGATCAGTCGGCGCCTATGTCAACAAAATTCTAATTCGGTTGCCAAACTAGTGTCAAAATCATGGTAGAGTAAGAGCTGGGAAGCAAAATGAAATGCTCCTGTCACAGCACAAAAAAGGCGAATATATCTTGGGCAGAGTTTAGGATAATAAGAGGGAAACTAACCTTTCGACTTATCGGACAGCTTCAAAGACATTTAATCTGAACTTCTTGAGAGATTCGCAATGAGTTAACCCTACTTCCCCAGAGCAAGAAGCGCTCTCAGCTGCAAGGTGGTGGCGCAGCTGCATCTTGCAATTTATAGACGAAAATTCCTGATCCTGTGTCCAAAAACCAGAAAATTTGCCAGCAATAGTAAATAGTGTACAATATCATATGGCTGAAGAGCATACATGATATAGCTGAAAAATTTCTCGGGCGTGGGTGGGGTGGGGGGGGGGGGGAGGTTATTTCTGAGTTACTTGACACGATGCATCATAGTACATGACATGGGTACTAATACTAACTGGTATAAACGCACAAATGTTAAGATGTTTTGATTTAAATGTCTTTGAAGCTGCGAGGTAAGTCAAATAATACTTCCAGTTTTTCCATCCTTAACTCTCCCCAGGACATATTCGCCTTTTTTTTGTGCTACGATAGGAGCATTTTCCATTCTCGTTCTTAACGTAACTGATCGTTGCGCTTGGCCACTGTACACAACGAAAACACTGCCAAGGTGAGACCAACAAACTGTGTGTACAACAGGTTTTATTCGTTGTTTGTGGGTCACCTAACCATAGAAAAGTCGTAGTACGGTGAGGGATCTTGAAATCCAAGTGAAGACCGAGATTAAAAGTTATCTATTTGCTCTACTGATTGACATAAATCACAGCAGTATCAACGGATTGTAAGGTTCTCTAAAACTCCAATCAAATTATAGAATTCACCTAACTCTGTGAGGAGGTAACAAAAATGTGTAGAAGATTGTATGGAGAAAGTGCAATAACATCTGATCAAAGTCAACGATACAAGATGCCACAAATTCAGCAACGCAAGTTGTCTGCAAACAATTAACGAGCTGCTCATAATATAGATAGTAGTACCGCAGTTTGCCACACTTTTGTCGTAATTAGGTAGCGTGCGCCATTCAACACTAGATTATGTTCGACAGTGCTGGACGAATCCTCATGTGGCGAGAGGTGAAGAATATGAAATGCATCCAGGAACACTGCCGAACACGGTAGTTTTGGTGGTCCAGGAGTTGAACAAGGCACACACACCGGTCAGTGTTATTCTCACATCGTATTGCCTCCCCATGTACGTCTTTTCAATGGTGCATTCGGCCTTGATTTCATTTTTATGGATGACGAGGAGCGACGGCATCGAGCGTTCGGGAGACGTGTTGCAGCACGTCCACCTGCACCAGGGGCCACAGAACAGACGTCAGCGGCGCTGGTGCAAGAGTCGACCGCCTTACTACAAGAAATCCATACCGACCCTTTGGCCAGCATGGGGGCACGCTGCAAAGAACGCATTACCGTTCGTGGTGATCACACACCTTATTACGAACCATGTCCCGGTATTTGTTATGTTCAACGCAGTCACCGCGTGCATTTTTATGATCTCACTGCGTATTTATTTCAGTTACTTTCTGTAGTGTACTATAGCAGTTCGTCCGGTTTATGGTAGAAGTTTCATTGCACTGTGTTGCTTGGCAGTGACGCATCATTCGAAAGTACTTTCATCCGTAAGTTTGTATACAAGTTTATTTTCGATAAAACCAATACATGAAAACGAGGAGTCATTAATACACGAGAACACCCACTTAAGATGCTTAGTTGAAATCTAAATCTACATCTACATACACCACCATACGGTACGTGGCGATGGTATCCCGCACCACTACCAGCCACTTCCTTTCCTGTTCCTCTTGCAAATAAAGCAAGGGAAAAACAGTTGTCTGCATGCCTCCATACACGCGCCTACTTCTTGTATCTTGTCTTCGTGGTGCTTACGTGAAATGTATGTTGGCGGCAGTAGAATCGTTCTGCAGGAAGGTTCAAACGGCTGTCTACATTTTTCTTACAGTGTTCATCGAAAACAACGTGGCCTTACCTGTAGGGATTCCCTTTGAGTACCTAAAGCATCTCAGTTATACTTGCATGTTGTTCGAACCAACCAGTAACAAATCTAGCAGCCTGTCTCAGAATTGCTTCGATGTCTTCCTTTCATCCGACCTCGCTGGAATCCCAGACGCTCGAACAGTGCTCAAAGAATGTGTTCTATACGTCGTCGCTTTTGAAGATGAGCTAAATTTTCCCAAAATTTTCCCAGTAAACTCAAGTCGACCAATCTTCTTCCCTATCAAATTTCTCACGTGCTCGTTCCATTTTATATCTCTTTCCAACGTTATGGCCAGATATTTAATGAAGCAGTGCACTACTAACATAATATTGTTTTCGAACAGTACTTGTTTGTTTTTACTACTCATCTGCATTAACTTACATTTGTCTACATTTAGAGCTATCCGCAATTCATCACACCAATTATGAATTCGTCTCAGTCAAATGGCATATGTCTCGATAGACAAACAAATTTTAAAAAATCAGTGCAGCATGCAAAAAGGCGTTGTACCGCAAGCTGTTGCAAATAATTTTTAATGGACATTGTAGTGGTGCGGCCCCTTACTGCAGATAGCCAGCAGTTTTTACCTGTTCCTCACATCGGCGCCTGAAGAGACTCATGGAGAGTCATTTTTTTTTATGCTTAATAAGCGAATGGAATCGAGAAGAAAATCGATAACATCGCTACCCTCTCGGGCAAGCACCGTGCAGTGGAGTGCACATCAAGTAAATGTAAACACGCCTATTGTAATGGCAAAAGAGATTCGGCTTCAAAGTCCCCTTACGAGCAGCAACAGCCAGACCCAACTGTCCCCGAGTATCCCCAATCGCCGCAGGCACACTCCTCGCGGCTTATTTTTTCCCCGCAGAACCGCTCTCCCCCCTAATTGCTCCCTGCTCTTCGCGTGTCTCAGTAAACCGCGCCCAGTGTATGCCAACTCGCGCTTCCCTCCCTCTCCTACCCGCCTGTTGGTTTCCTTCTGCAGTCGGCACCCCTGCTGATCCTTATTCCTTGCAGCTCCCGCCTTTATGCCATTTGGTTGCTCCTCCTGACTCGCCTCCTTAGCTTCCAACCCCCTCTCCCCCCTTAACGTGGGGCAACCCCTGTTGCCGCCCCCTCCCCCCGCCCAACTACAACCTTTCTGCACTTTTATTCGGGATTCGTCGCTGTTTAACGCTAAGTTGTTTTTAAGTTGCGCAACGGAGCGAAGGCAAGAGAAAGGAAAAGAGCAGGGCTCCCCAGTGTGCACCACCCTCCTCCTCCCCCCCTTTCCCCACGGGGGCAACGCACGCCTCTAATTGGACGCCCTCGCGCGGCGCGCTCCTTTGTTATTGGCAGGTTGTTGCTCCTCGTGTTCGCGACTAATGAGCGTGTTGCGGAAGAGCCATGGGGGAAGAAAGGTGGCCAGGTACTTCCCCTTCCCTCTCCTCTCCAGTCCCCCTCCTCCTCCCCCCCCCCCCTCCCCCAAGCCTCCCGTGGATGTGCAGACATGTCCCTCACTCTTTTCTTTTTTATTCCCAATCTTTCGCCAGCTGCAAACCCTGTTGTCCAGAAGATATCGACCGCCAGACGAGGCAGCCTCACTGGGAGCGCTAACGATGTAGCACCAGGTGTCACGTCGATTGCCCGTAAACAGTCAGGAGCTTTACTGTTCTGTAGACATGCTAACAGCCTGCACTACAGTCTACGTCATGTAGGAAGGCGCTTCCGCGCAGACAGGTAGAGCGGTGGGGGTCTGTGGAAACGTGGCGGCAGAGACCGGGCGAACAAAGTCTGCGTTGCGAGATCGTCTTGCTGCAGAGAGCAATTTGATTCATTTGCCTGCCGTACATCATATTGTACGTAGAGGCATACGTGAAAATAATAAATTTTAAAACCGATATTGATCAATCGTGTACATGAGAGATGTGCTGACAAGGCTGTGCCTGCTGCTCCACGGCTTCGGCGTCACATCGGAGAATAGCTGACACAGCTTTGTGAAGGCACCCAACACAGATTTTCTCAAAAAGACGACTGTCTAACGACAAGATCATCGAAACTGGTTGCAATATTTGTAATTTTAGTATTGGTTAAAAACAGTCTTGGCTGCAATCTTAGTTTAACGAAGGCGATGTTGGTCTGATATATTTGACGATGCCCTTTGGCTACACTGACTAAAGGATTGTAAGAAATACCAAATTAAGGTATTTGCTCTTTCAATAGGTGATCTGTTTATACATGCTTATAGGTTATCCAAGTCTGCACAACGCGATCGCGATTCTTAAACAGATGTATTTGTTCTCTGTTTTCTATGTAGGTAACCTAAAGATGTATAAATAAGGCGAAACGCGTCGTTGAAAAATAAAAAACTAAAATTGCAACCAAGACTGTTTTTAACCAATACTGTTAAGCACTGGTTTTCTGCATGCCACATATGGATTGGAAGAATTTCTATTTGCAATTTTAGAGCGAATTTGACTGTGTTATAAGTAAAATAGTAATACACAACAAAAATAACTTCAAACACAAACCGAAATCATTATACACGAACAGAAAAAAATTGCAAACACCAAGATGAAGTTTTGCGACGTAAGCGAAAGTTTGTAGACGTGTTTTTACATGTGAAAGTTGATGCCTTTAAAATTTGGCACCAGTGTCGCATAAAAGTGGCGTTAGTAGCGCCAGTGTCAGAACGCAAATCAGGATCCTTTTAAATACAAGCTGTACGGTTTGTGAGGATTAGTTACCTTTGAGCCGGGACGTGGAGAGTTGATGTTACTCAAGAATGCCTTTGAGGCGACAAAGACGCCCGTAACACGACACTGAGTTTGAACGAGCTCATGTAATAGGGCTACGAGAAGGCAGATATTCCTTCTGCGATATTACAGGGAGGCTTGCAGGACTGTTGCCACTGTAAGTGACAGCTGGTAGCGGTGGCCACGAAAGTGTACGGTCTCAAGAAGACAGGGCTCCCGACGGCTATGCGGCACATACTGCTGCTGTAACCCAACGTGTTCTGCAGTGCGTCGTGTTCGGCATATGGCACTGGCACATCGTACAGCACCAATCTGAGCAGCAGTTGGCACTGGAGTGACACAACGAATTCTAACAAATCACTTACTTTACGGACAGCTCTGAGCCAGATCCCTGTAATGTGCATTCCAGTGAACCCAAAACGAGAGCTCATTGGGGGAGGGGGCAGGGTGGAGGCCTGTTGTGTTTTCTGAGAAACCTGGTTCTGCTTCAGTGCCAGTGATGGCCACTGGTTGGTTAGGAGGCGGCCATTTGATGACCTGCAACCTACCTGTCTGTGTGCTAAACACACTGGAATTACGCCCGAGGTTATGGTCTGGGATGCCATTTCATATGAAATCAGTAGCACACTCGTGGTTATCCCACTCACGTTGACTGTAATACTATATGTCAATGTGATGATTCAACCTCTTGTGCTGCCATTCATGAACAGCATTACAGGTGGTGTCTTCCAACAGGATAACGCTCGCACACATACTGCTGCTGTAACCCAACATGTTCGGCAGTGTCGACATGTTGTTTTGACCTGCTCGATCACCAGATCTCTCTCGAATCAAGCACATATCGGACATCATCGGAGAAAACTCCTGCATCACCCGCAAGCAGGATTAACTGCCCCTGTATCGAGTGGCCATGTGCACCATGCATGCAAATCCATACCATAAACAGACATCCGGCACTTGTACGGCGCAATGCACGCACATTTGCATGCTTGCATTCAACATCATGAAGGTTACACCAGTACTATGTACCTTCATCTCATATTTGCAGTAGCGTATTTCGCGCTTACAGTAACCAGCAATTTTGCAATGTGAAATCTGTTACCTAGACAAATGCGCTTCCAAAATTTCGTTACTCTACCGTCATTATTTTTCGGTGCTCTAATTTTTTTTCCGTCAGTATATTTTCTCGACACCTGCTACTAAAAAACTAAACTCCTCCCGAACAGGCCATGAAGGCCCAACGGTACTAACCGGCCGCCGTGTCATCATCAGCTCAGAGGCGTCACAGGATGGCGAGACGGAGTGGCATGTGGTCAGCACACTGCTCTCCCGGCCGTATGTCAGTTTCCGAGACCGGAGCCGCTACTTCTCAATCAAGTAGCTCCTCAGTTTGCCTCACAAGCGCTGAGTGCATCCCGCTTGCCAACAGCGCACGTCAGACAGTATGGTCACCCATCCGAGTGCTAGCCCAGTCCAACAGCGCTTAACTTCGGTGATCTGACGGGAACCGGTGTTACCACTGCGGTAGGGCCGTTGGCCGACAACTACTTCTACCTACTCCATAGAATATTTTTTTAATGTGTGATTTTATAAAGCGTTCGTGTCGGTGTGTTTGACTACAGTTAACTGCAAATCACTGAGACGAAAAAAGAGGAACTCCTTGTAGGAAAATACTATCATGTACATGGCCAGTATGTTGTCATATTTGTCGCTGCCACCAAGTATTATAGCGTAAATTAGTAAATTAGAGGGAGGGAGGGAGGGAGAGGGAGAGAGAGAGAGAGAGAGAGAGAGAGAGAGAGAGAGAGAGAGAGAGGGGGGGGGGGGATGGAGGGAGAGACCTACCATTTGTGAAAGTGTTATAAGTCCAGTAAATAAACCACCTCGCCTCTTCTGAAGCACCTGACACATTTATTTGGCAATCACAAGAATATGTTTACCGATACAGATTTACAGTTATACTGCTGCAAGAAAATAACATCTTAAGAATAATTCGGTCGCCCTGTGAATGAAACTGCATTGTCGTGAAGAATAGCAACAGCACAGCATGAAGCAGAGAGATTTCGCCGTTTAGTGGTAACTCGTGACTATGGCCCAATCCATATGCCACTGTACGGAACGGCCTTTTGCAGGTACCACACACCAAATGTGCATTGCACGCAGTGCCTTTGCAGTGGTCTTTAAAACTAGTTGAGATAAACATGCATTCACTGACAGCAGAAACTGCTGGCTGTCACTGACAAGGCGTGACACTCCTTCAGCTTGTTACGTGACCGCGAGTGGGTCATCATTCCCTGTAGACACGTAGAATAGACAGCGTTGCCACACCGACAAACTGGGGCACTTTAATCATGGGCGACAGCTCCTCTATGACATTCTGTCACGTCTTCACGTCGACCGTCTTACTACGCAGATACCGTACAGCTGGCCCATACACACCACTTCACTGCAATGACTTAGGTCTCGAGACCGCCTAGTATCCGAGCTCTAATAAGATCTTATATGGACTACAGATGGACACACAATTGTTCAGCAAGACAAAATAGACCAGATAAGCTAGGTAAGTGGCTGTATAAAGCTATTGAAGTCTGTACTGGAGTCTTCAAACCAATTCCAACTAATGCTTTGTTAATTAAATACTATTACAACTACTCCAGAAGTAACAGTATTTTTATTGGTGGCTGAGAACAGTGTACCAGACAACATTACATCAGTATTTATTTCATTTGCAGACTAACAATTATAACTATTAGCAGTAGTATGCTTTTACGTTGAGTAGTACCTCCTAGTACAAGTGACAAGAGCGAGCCATTAATGCTTTATTCCCTTGGGCAGTGACGCCTGTGGGTTGAGGATAACACGGCGGCCATTCGGTACCGTTGGGCTTTCTGGCGGAATTTTTGTAGGTCAGGCGTTGACTCGTGAACGCGAAACGGCTAGCCTATACTGAAAGGCGTAGCCCACTTAAAAAGGGACTGTACGAACTTCCCTCACCGATCTGTTTCATACAGACAAGGTGTGCAGGGCACAACTAGGACTTCGACATATGCCGACAGGAAGCTGCAACTCTCAACCGTTTTCGAGAAAACTGAATTTAAAGTTTTTAGGCGTGCTACTACAATTTGAACGGTCGTTGTTAACCAAGCAGCTCGGAGCTGACCAAGTAAGTACTTAGTTTTATAAGCAAAATGTCTCAGGATCGAATCTCATTGCAGGTGCATGTTTTTCGATCCCACATAACTCCAACAACACATATTGAGTGTGCAAATTATCAATATTTAATTATTCATTCATAATTTTCACGATCTTTATATTGGAAAAATCAGGAAAATCTTAAGTAGGAAGAGTGATTATAAAAACAGGATACAAAAGAACATTCGATCACATCAGTATATAATACTGCCATCATATTATATGCACGGCGGGACAAAGGGAAATGTAGTACAGGGTGATTCTGTAACGATATTAAAAACTTTCGGGGATGATGGAGAATGATGAATGTATCACTTTTAGGTAAAAGGCCCTGTTTCGGAAAGCTTAAAGGGAAAATCGTTCGCATACCTCTGAGTGTGGACCTTTTCCACCGCAAGCTCTTTCCATATTTTGAGAGGAGGTTATATGGACAAAAACAAGAAAAATGTCCAGTAAACATGCGTACTAAAATGCTTCCTTAAGAGCTTCGAGCATTTGTTCATTAGAAAACCTGTATGACTCTTAAGGCACACATTTTAAAGGCCATGTTTATTGGACAAATTTTTCTTGTTTTAGTCCATACTATCTTTTCCCAAATTTTGGAAGGCAAAGAGCTTGCGGTAGAAGAGTCAGGCATATCAGAACGATTTTCGGTTGTAAGTTTCGACTCAGTGTTCTCCAGACACGGGCCCCTTACCTCAAATTGTTGCATTCGCCATTCTCCATGACCTTGTGTGTACTCTGGCCAAGGAAGCTGTGTATACTGGTTCAGTGAAATATGATAATGTCCCGCCTGATGATTTCCTCCGAGCCATAAGGGCTAGGAACAGGACCCAATGGAGCGAAAACTTCCATCTGTCCAGCGAAATTAAAGGGAAACATTATGCCGCAGTGCTACGGAGACCTCAGTACCAAAACAGTAGAAACAGCAGAAACTTTACACTGAGGTGACAAAAATCGTGGGATAACCTCCTGTTGCCAGGCGAAATGCAGCAGCAGTTCGACGTGGCATGCATTCAGTATGTCGTTGGGTGTCTCCTGCAGAAATACTGAGCCATGCTCCCTCTGTAGATTTTCATAATTGCGGAAGTACCTGCGCAGGATTTTGTGCATGAACTAACCCCCCGATTATGCCCCATAAGTGTTCGATGGTACACATGTTGGACGATATGGGTTGCCAAATCATTCGCTCGAACTGTGGTGTCACCGCCAGACACCACACTTGATAGGTGGTAGCTTAAATCGGCCGCGGTCCATTTAGTACATGTCGGACCCGCGTGTCGCCACTGTGTGATCGCAGACCGAGCGCCACCACAAGGCAGGTCTCGAGATACGGAATAGCACTCGCCCCAGTTGTACGACGACTTTGCTAGCGACTACACTGACGAAGCCTTTCTCTCATTTGCCGAGAGACAGTTAGAATAGCCTTCAGCTAAATCAATGGCTACGACCTAGCAAGGCGCCAATAGCCTTACATAGTTTGATAGTTATCGTATGAAATGTCTCATCAAGAACGTTGTAAACCAATGACGGATTAAAAGTTAAGTATAGCAGCTACGTACTTTTCTTGCTACCATTCATTACGTATCCTGTTTCAGACCTCTATCTAGCCTACGTGATATTAAAGCGTGCCTTTCGGCTATTTCAGTGTGGCGTAGCTGTCTTGTTACGCCACAACACGAACTGTCCAGAATGTCCTCCAAACCAAGCGCTAACAATTATGGCCGGTGCCATGATGCACTGTAATCCACAAAAATTCCATTCTTGGTCAGTCGCAAACAGTTGTGGTCCAATCAAATGGCGCACTGTCATCCACAAAAATTACATCTTTAAAATGAAACTTCCTGGCAGATTAAAACTGTGTGCCCGACCGAGACTCGAACTCGGGACCTTTGCCTTTCGCGGGCAAGTGCTCTACCAACTGAGCAACCGAAGCACGACTCACGCCCGGTACTCACAGCTTTACTTCTGCCAGTACCTCTGTAAAGTTTGGAAGGTAGGAGACGAGGTACTGGCAGAAGTAAAGCTGTGAGGGGTGAGCGTGAGTCGTGTTTCGGTAGCTCAGATGGTAGAGCACTTGCCCGCGAAAGGCAAAGGTCCCGAGTTCGAGTCTCGGTCGGGCACACAGTTTTAATCTGCCAGGAAGTTTCACATCAGCGCACACTCCGCTGCAGAGTGAAAATCTCATTCTGAAATTACATCTTTGTTTGGCAAAATGGAGTCCAAGAATGGCTGTAAATGGTCTCCAAGTAGCCGAAAATAATTTCTAGTCGAACGTCGGTTCAGTTGGACTAGAGGTTTCAGTCCAGTCAATTCCACTTCATGTAAACACAAACCACATCATTATGCAGCCACCACCAGCCTGCACAGCGTCTTGTTGACAACTTGGGTCCATGGCTTCGTGGGGTCCGCCACACTCGAATCCTACCGTGAGCTCTTGCCAACAGAAATCGAAAGTCATCTGACCAGGTCACGATTTTCCAGTCGTCTAGAGTCCAAGCGATATGGCCACGAGCCCAGGAGCTGTAGGCGATGTCGTGCTGTTAGCAAAGACACTCGCGTGCGTCGTCTGCTGCCATAGCCCATTAACGCCAAATTTTACCGTACCGCCCAACAGATGCCTCTGTACGTCCCACATTGATTTCTGTGGTTATTGCACGCAGTGTTGATTGTCTGCTGGCACTGAGCTCTACACAAACGCCGCTGCTCTCGGTCATTAAGTGAAGGCCGCCGGCCACGGCGTTGTTCGTGGTGAGAGATAATGTCGGTAATTTTGTGTTCTCGGCACGCTATTGACACTCTGGTCCTCGGAGTACTGAATTCTCTGTTTCCGAAATGGAATATCCCATGCGTCTAGCTGCAACTACCATTTCGCGTTCAAAGTATCAATTCGTGCGACCATAATCACGTCCAAACCCTTTTCACACGAACCACCTGAGATAGTGACTGGTCCGCGAATGCACGCCCTTTTGTATCTTGTGTACCTGGTACTATCGCCATCTGTATATGTTCATATCGCTGTCCCACGACTATTCTCACTTCAGTTTATACTGTCAATGGCGCGACTCCAATTCAATGACGGAAGATTCCGGCACATATCTGCCGCCTCAAACTGAACACATCTTTCTCGCGTAAATGCGGCAGTGAGCAAGATGTTAACCACATTTTAATTATTATAAAGAATCCGCCTCGATTGCAAATTGAAACCGGATGTTGGCCTAGATTTCGGCGCGGGTAACCACGTCTTCTTCTCAGGTAAACCTGACAGCCCGCGGCCCACCGAACGTTCGATGGGGTGAGGAAGCACGCTTCTGACGTTTGAGCTAAGTACAGCTATCGACATGGTACACACGTACCGTTTATTTCACATTTTATGCGATTCTTTTGCCCTTTCGGGCGTTCTGTATTAGTGTTGGACCATGCCTCTTTAGGCAGTTTGTAGTTTTAGTGTGTTCCGAAGAAGGCGTTGTTATCCGCGCCGAAACCTAGGTCAACATCCAGTTTCAATTTGCAATCGAGGCGGATTCTTTATAATTATTAAATTATTCACGATTGCTGACGTGCTGCCATGTTAAAATTTCTTAACTTCATTTTCTTTAGTTGTAACAGAAGGTATCAACAAACAATGAAACTAATGCAGCGATTGATGCCCTCTGGCAACACTTTACCAACAAACATTCGAGCTCTCTTTGCGACAGTGGACATGGAAGTGTATAAACTCTTATACCATTTTAGAAGAGACGGAAAAATAAGAAAACAGTAAAAGTTTCTTTTTTAATTGTCTTGTTTCTTAGAACGTTTATTTCGCGTTAAATGCAGGTAATGGATAATTCTTTTGGACCGGTTTAGGCTGTTACACAAATGTAAATAATAATCAGCTCCTACAGCGCTCCATAATTGTCCGCTTTTAAGATAGGTGTCTCTCTCTCTCTCTCTCTCTCTCTCTCTCTCTCACACACACACACACACACACACACACACACACACACACACACACACACACACACACACACGTACACGTACACATGAGAAGCTGTGTCGTCACATGGAGAGATGTTTTCGTCGCTTTATAGACTCCGCCACTCATTACTCTCGGCGCGAGTATCGAGCCCCGTGGCCCCCGGCGCGCCTTTCATTGTCTCCGCATTAAGGCCGCCGTCTTTGAAGCGCGGCGGACTTGTCGCCGTAGATTGCCCCGCCTGGCCCTTCTGCCAGAGAGTGCCCGGCATCGCTTCCTGCCTCCCGCCCCCTTCCTTTCCGCTCGCACGCTCGCGAGGCGCGCCGCGCTAGGCCCCGGGACAGGAATGCCGGGAATTTTTTTTCCCGGCGTCCCTTTATCCACGGCTAAATGCACTCCAGGCACTCCATAGCAACTGCGTCAGCCTTCACGTCTGCCCAGCCACTGTGCGTCTCTCCCCTCTCCCCGGCCCCTCCCCCCACACTACCAATGGTTCCCTCTTGAAGCAGCGCCCGGAGCGGTCTTCACTCGCTCGCAACTTAAAAGGGCTGCTAGCTCTAAGTAAGTGACTCTTTAGTACTTCCTTTTACTCGCTCTCCTTCCACCAGTAAGATGTAGCTATTAATTATACGTCTGCATTCGAGATGAGAATTTATTTTACGAAGTATCTCAGGCGGTTGATAATGTAATCACAGATGTATCAAGAAGGCTCTATCACATTTAGGAAACACATTATTATTACACAACCGAAGAAAACAAGAGTGCGTGGATATGGAAATTACCGTAACATCAGTCTAGTATTAAATACACTACTGGCCATTAAAATTGCTACACCAAGAAGAAATGATAAACGGGTATTCTTTGGACAAATATATTACACCAGAACTGACATGTAATTACATTTTCACGCAATTTGGGTGCATAGATCCTGAGAAATCAGTACCCAGGACAACCACTTCTGGCCGTAATAACAGCCTTGATAGGCTTGGGCATTGAGTCAAACAGAGCTCGGATGGCGTGTACAGGTACAGCTGTCCGTGAAGCTTCAACACGATATCACAGTTCATCAAGAGTAGTGACTGGCGTATTGTGACAAGCCATTTACTCGGCCATCATTGACCAGACGTTTTCAATTGGTGAGAGATCTGGAGAATGTGGTGGCCAGAGTAGCAGTCGAACATTTTCTGTATCCAGAAAGGCCCGTACAGGACATGCAACGTGCGGTCGTGCATTATCCTGCTGAAATGTAGGGTTTGGCAGGGATCGAATGAAGGGTAGAGCCACGGGTCGAAACACATCTGAAATGTAACGTCCACTGTTCAAAGTGCCGTCAGTGCGAAGAAGAGGTGACCGAGACGTGTAACCAATGGTACCCCATACCATCACGCCGGGTGATACGCCAGTATGGCGATGACGAATACACGCTTCCAATGTGCGTTCACCGCGATGTCGCCAAACACGGATGCGACCATCATGACGCTGTATACAGAACCTGGATTCATCCGAAAAAATGACGTTTTGCCATTCGTGCACCCAGGTTCGTCATGTAGTACACCATCGCAGGCACTCCTGTCTGTGATGCAGTGTCAAGGGTAACCGCAGCCACGGTCACCGATAGTCCATGCTGTTGCAAACGTCGTCTAACTGTTCATGCAGATGGTTGTTGTCTTGCAAACGTCCCCGTCTGTTGACTCAGGGATCGAGACGTGGCTGCACGATCCGTTACAGCCGTGCGGTTAAGATGCCTGTCATCTCGACTGCTAGTGATACGAGACCGTTGGGATCCAGCACAGCGTTCCGTATTACCCTCCTGAACCCACCGATTCCATGTTCTGCTAACAGTCATTGGATCTCGAGCAACGCGAGCAGCAATGTCGCGATACGATAAACCGCAATCGTGATAGGCTACAATCCGACCTTTATCAAAGTCGGAAACGTGATGGTAAGCATTTCTCCTCCTTACACGAGGCATCACAACAACGTTTCACCAGGCAACGCCGGTCAACTGCTGTTTGTGTATGAGAAATCGGTTGGAAACTTTCCTCATGTCAGCACGCTGTAGGTGTCGCCACCGGCGCCAACCTTGTGTGAATGTTCTGAAAAGCTAATCCTTTGCATATCACAGCATCTTCTTCCTGTCAGTTAAATTTCCCGTCTGTAGCACGTCATCTTCGTGGTGTAGCATTTTTAATGCCCAGTAGTGTATGATCATTTTGGCTAATCAGGTCCATCCCATGGTAATGTTTGTTCCCCAATGGTGATGCTGTAGTCCAAGATTACAAGGCCCCAGGACTGTTTTTGTGAGCACAAGCATGAATTGTTTCGTCTCCCCTGGTCACAACAGTCACCACATCTCAATATTATTGATCATTTGTTCTCTTCTTTGGACTGAAGGGTGCGTGACCGCTACCCATCTCTATCATTGTTACCCGAACTTCTATTTTGCAGGAAGGACGGTATACGATTCTCTTGAAAACAATATAGGACCTGTATTCATCCATTCAGAGATGACTGAAAGCTGCCTTGAATGCCAACTGTTTCTTACATCGTAATAATCATGGCACTGTGGTGTGTTTTTGGTGCACCTGTAATTAGTAATGAAGGAAACACGAGTCTAAACGTTGCCACAGAGAAGTTGGAAATGAGAAGGGAGACAGTTAGGAGGAGTGCCCTCAGGCCAGAAACAAATCGCTCGGAGGCGCCGACGTGCCGTCCATTATTCAGGCGTCCGCGAGGCATTATGGGAGTGGGCGTCGCATTCCGTATTCTGCGCCGCGCCGCGCTGCGTCTCGTGGCAGGTGGACGCGCCGGAAAACTTGCCCCGACCGTCTCCCCCAAACAGAAGGGAAACACTCGCAGACACCTCTTCTCTCCGCATCAGAAAACTTGGCCGGACAACCCCTGGGAGCAATGTGACTCGGCGCAAATCTCATCTTCACCGAAACGCCGAAAAACTCGACATGCTAAATCTCTGTCACGTCGAGAGACGGAGAACACCCAGTACCAAGAAAAATACTGACTCAGCACTGACGCATTGACATTGTGCTTCAAAACGGAGTTCACCAAACCTTAAAAAACGAACAAATTTTCAAAAATTATCGCATAATGAGTATAAATATTCCGAAACTTCTTGTTGACAACCGTTGGTAAAAGAATAACAGAAGCTTCCAACCCCGACTACTGTTGAGAAATAATAAATAATAGACTGCGTAGATGAATTTCAAGCATTGCGTATTGTGTGTTTATCACATTCATTGCAGTGTGGTGAATATTATAACAATAGCGGTGGTATAAAAAGTTCAATTTATTTTGTTGCGGCATCAGTGTCCGGAGACAAATTCGATCCAGATAGTCCAAAATTAAGATCTGGGCCTGGTACGAAATGACTGAAATACTTATTTGAGAGTTCCCATTTTTTATTACAAACTTTTCTGCCACAGCCATGAAGTCCCCACTCTTTTCATATGAACTTCTTGTATCTATAGTTACATTAACAGCAACAACTGCTCGTAAACATGTCCATTGCATTACCAACTCAGTAAGTAACGTAACAACTCACAACAATTCCCTCTGCCGCATACGGCGCCAACAAACTACCAAACATAATAATGTATCAAAGATAATTCCTAACATGTTACACTGATATTACAACTGATCTGTGGTAATAGTTCTTTCGTTCATTAAAGAGTAGAAATACATGTGTCATTGCAGAATATTATTTATATTAATATTTGTAAGGAATGTTAATAACTGAAAATTATTTGGAGAAAATGAGGTGGACAGCAAATACCTTGATTCGCGCGAATTAACACAAAACGGTACCAGTAATTTTAGACGAGAAAACGTATCGATAGATACAATAAAGGCTTTAGGTTACCAACCTTGAGTCGTTACAAGCTTTCCGATGAAAATGTGATTCAGTGTTGGAATAAATAGTATGTTGGAAATTCGTTATGAGATAAACGTATTGAAAGTAGAGCAATGGTAATAGAAGAATGTGGTAGTTAAGCCACAGGATGCTGGAGGAACTATAGTACGGAACAGAACGCTGGAAGTAGATGTGCTTTGCTACTTAACTATTTTGGCATAAAAATATCGGCCAAATCGCCTTTCCTCCCATAAGAGGAGGGAAATATAGACACCTCTCCTCTTCGCTGCCGTCTGTGTGTGAGGAAACTTGGCCGGGAAACCCGTGTGAGCTACGTGAGCCGGGGCACATCTCATCTCCAGCGAAAGGCCGAAAGGTGGATACGTGAAACATTTCTCTGTCACGTCTGGAGACGTCAGACAAACGTTACTGATTCAGCACAGCCACATAAATACCGTGTTGCAACGTAGCCTAATTAAAAGCTAAAAAATAAAAAATTTAATTCAATTTAATCATATTACGAGTGTAAATATTCCAGAATGTAATGCTGAAAGTTATTTGTAAAGGAATTGAAGTTTAAGACTTGCTGATGACCATAGCCTATCATCAGTTGAACGAAATGATTAACATCCTGAAAACATATTAAGAGGAGAACATAACGTGGTGCAGTTAAGTCAGATGATCCTGGAGAAATTGGAGTAGATAGTGATGATGATGCTGATGATGATGATTGGTTTGTGGGGCACTCAGCTGCGCGGTTATCAGGGCCCGTACAAATTCCCAACCTTTGCTCAGTCCAATCGCGCCACTTTCATGAATGAAGATAAAATAATGAGGACAACACAAACACCCAGTCATCTCGAGGCAGGTGAAAATCCCTGACCCCGCCGGGAATCTAAACCGGGACCCCGTGCTCGGGAAACGAGAACGCGATCACGAGCTGCGGACAATTGGAGTAGAGAATGGATCAAAATTAGTATACATGTTTTGCTACGTGGGCATAAAAATACTTCACGATGGCAAAAGTAGAGGATGTAGGATGTAAATTAGTAAAAAAAAAAAAACGTTTCCGAAAAGAGAAAGAAATTTTCATCGAATATAATTTATAAGTATTAGGATCTTGATAACTCCAAAGTTTATAGCTGGAGGATCTTGAAACACTTCCAAAGAACTGAAAAAATTCTAGCTTCTGATCTGGATATCTTACGAAAATACTTCCGTAAATGGAGGTTACAACGTTCCACCTGTACAACATATTGGCACACACAGTCCTTGATGTTTATTTTGAAGGGACCAACTTCATCATAAGACACATCCAAAATACCTTGCGATCACCTTAGCATACTTTCTTTTAAGGAGCACATGAAGTGAAGATCATAAGCAGAAATAATATTAAACTTCCTGGAAGATTGAAACTGTGTGCCCGACCGAGACTCGAACTCGGGACCTTTGCCTTTCGCGGGCAAGTGCTCTACCATCCGAGCTACCGAAGCACGACTCACGCCCCGTCCTCACAGCTTTACTTCTGCCAGTATCTCGCCTCCCACCTTCCAAACTTTACAGAAGCTCTCCTGCGAACCTTGCAGAACTAGCACTCCTGAAAGAAAGGTCGGGCACACAGTTTTAATCTTCCAGGAAGTTTCATATCAGCGCACACTCCGCTGCAGAGTGAAAATCTCATTCTAGAAATAATATTAATCATGAACTCCGTTGCTCTAGCTATGGATCGTCGGCAGATTTTCGTCGAGTATCGGCACTCGGATTGGTATACCCAACAGAAGAGTACTGTGTGTCTACCCGGCTTATTACTCCATATGTGAAAAGGACAAATGTACCACAATAACGAATCCACGTGCGCTGTTAGTGATCAGTTTGATCTACTACTACAGCTAGCAACCCACATTGAGTCACATTGCCCGCAGCTCGTGGTCGTGCGGTAGCGTTCTCGCTTCCCGCGCCCGGGTTCCCGGGTTCGATTCCCGGTGGGATCAGGGATTTTCTCTGCCTCGTGATGGCTGGGTGTTGTGTGATGTCCTTAGGTTAGTTAGGTTTAAGTAGTTCTAAGTTCTAGGGGACTGATGACCATAGATGTTAAGTCCCATAGTGCTCAGAGCCATTTGAACCATTTTTTTTTTTTTTTTTTGAGTCACATTCCACCACCTGATTCAGGCGGAATAGTACGCTGCGACGTGAATATCAGAAGATTGTAGATAACACCACCCATACAGTACCAAACGATGTATATTGAGAACACCGTCCATATAGCATTAAACGATGTACATTGAGGTGATAAAACTAATGGGATAGCGAAATGCACTTATGCAAATGGATGTAGTGTCGCATACACACTGTATAAAATGGCAGTGCAGACAGAGCTGTCATTTGTATCCGGGTGATTCATGTGAAAAGGTTTTCGACGAGATTATGACCGCACGACGGGAATTAATGGACTTTGAACGCGGGATATTTGGATCTAGACACATGGGACATTCCGTTAAAGTATTCCGAGAGCCACAGTGTCAAGGATGTTCCGAGAATACCAAATTTCAGTCATTACCTCTCACCACAGACAAAGCAGTGGTCGACGGCCTCGACTTAACGACCGAGAGCAGCGACATTTGCAAAGAGCTGTCAGTGCTAACAGACAGGCAACAGTGTGTGAAATAACCGCATAAATCAACGTGGGACAGTAGGGCGAAATTTGGCCTTAATGGACCATGGCAGCAGACGAGCGACACGAGTGCTTTTGCTAGCAGCACAATATCGCCTACGGTGCCTCTCCTGGCTCCTGACCATATCACTTGAACCCCACACGAGTGGAAAACAGAAGCCTTGTTAGATGAGACCACATTTCAGTTGGTAAGAGCTGATGGTAGGGTTCGAAGCCATGGACCGAAGTTGTCAAAAAGGCACTGAGCAGTTTGGTTGTGGGTCCATAGTGATGTGGCCTCTGTTTACATGGAACGGACTTGGTCCTCTGGTCCAAATTGGACGGGTTATTGATTGGAATCTTTTATGTCTGACTACGTGGAGACCATTTGCAACCATTCGTGGACTTCATGTTTGTGAACAAATACGGAATTTTTGTGCCCGCCACGATTGTTCGAGATTGGTTTGAAGACCATTCTGGACAAATGGTTCAAATGGCTCTGAGCACTCTGCGACTCAACTGCTGTGGTCATCAGTCCCCTAGAACTTAGAACTACTTAAACCTAACTAACCTATGGACACCACACACACCCATGGCCGAGGCAGGATTCGAACCTGCGACCGTAGCAGTAGCGCGGCTCCGGACTGGAGTGCCTAGAACCGCACAGCCACCACGGCCGGCCCATTCTGGACAGAACGAGCTAATGATATGACCACCCAGGTCGGCCGACATGAATCCAACTGAACATTTATAGGACATAACCGAGAGGTTAGTTCGTGCACAAAATCCTGTACCGGCAACAATTTCGCAGTTATGGACGGTTATAAATGCCGCATGGCTCGATATCTCTGCAGGGGCCTCCAACGACTTGTTGGGTCCATGACACGTCGAGGAGCTGGTTTACGCCGGCAAAAGGAGGTTCATATAATATTGGGAGGTACCCCATGACTTTTATTAGCTCAGTGTATTCTCTGTGGAGCGAAAAATATTGCGTTCATGAGATTCTTATCACAACCAGGATTGTTGCTGAAGACATCGATGAATGGAAACGCTGCTGGCAAGGGAAGTATTCGTAATGCCTGAAACTGTACTGTACCCAGGAGAAGCCCCCTGGATTTGATGTGCTTCAAGCAATTCGGTCCACTCTGGATCATGTCCGAATAGGACATGAAAGAAGTTCAGACACTCTCCGCAGGTGGAGCAAATCATCACCATCTTGTGACGTTGGTGCTGATCGACAGACAGCTGCTCATGTTGTATCAACATATGCCGCACGTGGCTCCGTTCCTTTCGAATATTTTCCGACAGCGACGAGTGGAGCGACAAACTATGCGGGTTGGTCAGAAACTGTGTGAAAAGCTTTTATGGGTGTTGAGGGGTGGGCTATGCTGAGAAATAACTTAAGTTGACGCGAGTATTTTTCCGTGATTTCGACATTTCACGATGTCTGGCATCCCATCTTCCAATGGTTACATTTATATACGTGTCGTGAACTTTGTTTCTCTACTAACGGCGTCGTAGAATTTTGCAAACATAGTTTTCAGACAACTATTGTAAAATTCGTAAGTAAATAAACAGTGTGTACGACACTTGAATACATCTAAACGTCGGAAGATGGAGTGAATATAAAACGAATGTATTCCTAGAACCCTTGCTTGGAACCATAAGTTGCTGGCGTGTCGTGTCGGGGTAAGAATACCATTCGTATAGGTGCGTCACGTCATGAGCATTAACGTGACAGACGATGTAGTTTTGACTTGACACGCTGGGAGCACTGCTTTCGCGTTACGTGACGAGACGGTCAGCGAGCTTACGCCAGTATGTTAATCAGGCCCGCGGGTCGCCAAACGTCGCCCATGTCTGATTTACGCTATGAGAACAACTGAATGCAATTGTATCTGGTGGCCCGCTTGAATTTTCTCGCGCAACGGCCTGATTGGTTAACTTCAATGCCAATTAACTCCGAAACGGCGCAACGTATCGAAGTTTTTTTCTTAACAGTTATTTCCCAGCACAACCTACCCTGCAACATCCTTACAAGCTTTTCACACTGTTTCTGACGCCCTGTATAAGAAACATTGACATTCGCCTGTAATTATTGTCGTTGGCATTGTATTATGCTGGAAAGCTATACTGAAGGGTTGCTGTCTAGCAGTTTAGTAATCTTTGTATACTTATGAAGTACGCCATACGATAAATAAATAGTAAATTAAGCGTTAGGAACTTTATTCTGATTTTATATTTCTGTAGTGTACCCTTATATCGAAGTGAAACGTGGACGATAAACAGAAGAGATGAGGAAGTTTTTTAAATGTGGGGCAACAGGAAGCTGCTGAACATGATGTGATGTGGGTAGGTCGAATAAGGACTGAATAGGTGGTATGGTTGGATGCTTAAAGGGCCGGAACTAGTAGGTCATCACTCCCCGTACCCTCGAACAAACAGGTCTCTGACTGTAGATCTGAGATAACCTATCGCGCGAAAGCCAGGCGAGGCTGAGGTAAGGAAAAAAAAAGAAGAAAGAAGACAGAGGGAGAAAGGCAGGCTAGGTGCCCGATGTAGGGAGCAGCCAAGCCAATCTCAGAAAAGAGTACCCCTGGTAACACTCCACTTTCAGGTGTTTCTGGCTGCTCCATGTGTGAGGGCCCATACCTGTGCCTTTCATTTGGCGTCTTGCAGTCGACTTTCAGCGGCACCCACACTAGAGGAGGAATAGTAGAGGCAAAGGTCGTCAGCAAACAAGCAGGGTTATAGTGAGGACCCCACAGATGCTGCTAGACCATTGATGGCTACTGGAAAGAGAGAAACACTCAGTACAGACCCCTGTGATATGGGGGGATTGTGGGAAGCACTAACTCGAATCTGAAACGTACAGTGTGAGGAAATACTAGATGAAAATCGGGAGTGGACCCTAGAGACCCTACTCAGTAAGTTAGCAAGGATGTGGCATCACCATGTGTTGTCACCATGCGGTCTTACAAGTCTTTTGCGGGTCGAAGAAGGCAGTTATAAGGTATCGACATCAGGCAAAAGCTGTTCAGATGGCAGGCTCCAGGAAAACCAGATTATCAGTAGCGGAATGGCCGTGACGAAAACCACCTTGGAATGGAGCCAGAAGGCCCTGAGCCTCAAGGAGTGAACACAGCCACCAGCTTACCATGCACTCAAGCAACTTACAGAGAATATTGGTGAGACTTACTGGGCGACAGTTTCTCTAGAGGGTGCTTACCCAGTTTCAGTACTGGGATAATGATGCTTTCTCGTCATTACTATGGGAACTCGCCCTCGCTCCAGATGTAGTTAAAGATGGCAATCCTATGACACTGGCTGGCTGATAATTTGGTTGTGGATGAGAGCTGGCCCTTGGCTGTATCATGGCAGTGGGCGAGAATACTAACGAATTCCCACTCACTAATTGTAGCGTTGCATGGCTCCAGGTGGCGTGTAGTAAAAGAAAATTGCTTTCGCGCCAACTGCTGTTTTAGGACACAAAAGGAAGATTGATGCTTCTCGGACACTGACGCTTGAGCATAGTGCAGAGCAAAATGTTCGATGATAGCGTCTGCATCAGTATAGACAGAGCCATTCAAGATATTAAATACCAAGTACACCTGCAGGTGTCTTGAGTACATAGATACATTTACTCTTAGCCCAAACCTGTTGAAATGTACCACTCCCAGCATTCTCGCTCCCTTTTTTTTTATTAGGTTGCGCACCTGGGCATGGAACCACTTAAAAGCAATGAGATGTTCTATTGATGGGTGCCACTTATGGCGTTGGAGAGTCTGTCTGTAATCTCAAATGGCCTCTACGATTTCCGAGAACCACCAAGGTACCGTCTTCTGTTGAAATGGGCCTATGGAACAGGGAATCACTATATCAGCTGCCAAAAGAATGGCTATAGTTGCATTCTGAACTGCCTCATCAATATCTCCATACAGCATGGAGCCAAGGTCGACAGGCAGAGGTGAAAGCATCTCAGTCAGCACTGATGAAAGTCTATCAGGGCAGGCGTCCAGGGGAGAGGTCACTACCACACAATCATTGTGGACTCTCCAGTGGATGTATGGGAGAAGACAAGGGCTTCAAATGGAAAGGTCAATGGTTCAAAAGTTCCGTGCACCACGATGTGCTTGGGGGTAACAGTATTCAAGAGGCAACAGTCAAGTTGTGCCAGTAAATTTTCGAAGTCTTTACTGCATGACCATGGTTGCATCCCACATAGGGTTATGAGCACTGAAATTACCCACGAATAGGAAAGATGGGGAAGCTTAGAAACCAATGCAAACAGTATGTTCTAATACACTTCACCGTCAGGAGTTGGTAAACATCTGAAGATGGTAATATCCTGAAATGCCCTTACCCACAGCCTCCAAAAAATGGTTCAAATGGCTCTGAGCACTATGGGACTTAACATCTGTGGTCATCAGTCCCCTAGAACTTAGAACTACTTAAACCTAATTAACCTAAGGACATCACACACATCCATGCCCGAGGCAGGATTCGAACCTGCGACCGGAGCGGTCACGCGGTTCCAGACTGAAGCGCCTTTAACCGCACGGCCACACCGGCCGGCCCTCCAGCCTCCAACAGTGTATTAAGAGGCACGAGTTCTGTGTACAGAGTCTCTATAACATATATGCTAACTCCACCCAACGCCCTCTCATTGGCAGCACAATTATTATAATATTCTCAGTATCCACGAAGGGCTGAGGTCTGTGTTACTCCAAGCCGCCTGAATGGCAATGCAGAAGGTAGATGATGTGCTTAAAAGGAGTTGTAGGTCATAAACGTGGTGGAAAAAAACCGCTACAGTACTACTGGAAAATAATGTTATCGATGTACAGTGAGACCATGAATGGATCCCAAGGGCAGGTCATGCCATAGCGTCACCTGCTGCCACTGGTTGAATGTTTATGGCATCAGTTTAGATAAAGGTTCATTTGTGTGGTGCAAACCGAGGCCTCAGGAGCCGCTGGAATCTCTGCCTCCGCTACACGAGTGGAGGAGCGGAAGAGGTGGGATCTGGTAGCGTGGTGGCCACCAGAATATCCTTCTTGGAGGATATTTTTCTTGTCTTTCCTCTCCTTAGATGATTTCGATGATTGCAAGGGCTTCTATGAAACAGTTTCATGTAAAGAGGATGACTGCAAAGCCCTGTGACCAGCAGCCAGCGGCTGGTCCCAAGGGCGTAACGAGCAGGAGTACCATCGCCAAAGGGCCAAAGGAGGCAACATCGTCGTGGCTGTAGTATGACATTATTTGATATCCTGGGTGCAATCACCCGTTCTTCTTCAGAGCCTTGTATTATCTTTTCTCTTTAGAAAAATACCGCAATCTCCAATCTCGTGAACAGGGAGAATGGTGCTTTCCACAGATGACACATTGCGGGGCGGGAGGGGGGGAGGGGAGTTTCACAAGAACGTTCACATGCAGAGCTCATCCACAATCTTTATACTTTATAGATGGGGCTAGCAGTGCAACACGAAGACATGTGCCCAAATCTCAAGCATTTGAAGCACAGC
The DNA here is from genome assembly GCF_023864345.2 of Schistocerca serialis cubense. Taxonomy (NCBI): domain Eukaryota; kingdom Metazoa; phylum Arthropoda; class Insecta; order Orthoptera; family Acrididae; genus Schistocerca; species Schistocerca serialis. Next base: position 101,010,385 of record NC_064649.1, read on the forward strand.
ATTGGGAGGAGAGTGGAGGCAACACACCGTTTCACACTGCATCCATATACCATCACCTTGACCTTTTCAGGAAATGAAGGCACTGGAAGCAACCCTATTGTCCTTTTCCCCCCTATGTACATGACAAATTACGTGTACACGCTCCAAGTTGGCGTGTATGTCATCATCAGATTGCAAGACCAGGTCCCTGTGGAAAAGCATGGAAGTCATAGGTCTTACAGAAGGATATAAGTATTCGCTTTTCTCGTGCGCTGTTCGAGATTGGAACAATAGAGACTTGTGAAAGTGGTTCGATGAACCCCATGCCAGGCACTTAAGTGTGATTTGCAGAGTGTCCATGTAGATGTAGATGTAGACGTAGATGGTTGGTTGGTTGTTTTGGGGGAAGAGACCAAACTGCGAGGTCATCGGTCTCATCGGATTAGGGAAGGACGGGGAGGAAGTCGGCCGTGCCGTTTCAAAGGAACCATCCCGGCATTTGCCTGGAGCGATTTAGGGAAATCACGGAAAACCTAAATCAGGATGGCCGGACGCGGGATTGAACCGTCGTCCTCCCGAATGTGAGTCCAGCGTGCTAACCACTGCGCCACCTCGCTCGGTGTAGGCGTAGAGATTGACAATAATAATTGAACTATATGAAAGAAACGTAAATTAGTTACAAACTAAAGTGTGCACACACTTTATTCAACATGTAAACGTCACTACAGATATTCGGATTTAAGTTATGACATATTCGATACGCCTGCCTTCATTGACGATGGTGTGGCGGAGACGAACAGGTCTGCATGACACGCTGAAGTGCCCGAACATCGATGCTGTCGATGACCTCTTGAATGGCTGTTTTCAGCTGAGGAATGGTTTTGGGGTTATTGCTGTACACCTTGTCTTTAATATAGACCCACAGAAAGGAGTCGCTAGTGCTCAGATCGAGAGAATATGGCGGCCAATCGAGGCCCATGCCACTGGTGTCTGGGTACCCCAGAGCCAGAATGTGGTCCCCAAAGTGCTCCTCCAGGCCATCAAACACTCTCCTGCTTCGAAGGGATCGAACTCCGTCTTGCATAAACCACATCTTGACGAAACCACGGACACTTTGGATAATGGTGATGAAATCATTTTCCAAACCCTTCAAGTACCATTCGGTAGTCACCGTGCCATCAAGGAATATCGCACCGATTATTTTGTGATTGGACTTTGCACCCTACACACTCATCCGGTGAGGGTGAAGAGACTTCTCGATCATGAGACGCGGGTTCTCATCCCCCAAATGTGCCAATTTTGCTTACCGACTAACCTACCGAAATGAAAGTGAACTTAGTCTCTAAACCAAACAACACAATTCCCATCATGCCTCGCAGCCAACCGTGCAGCAGAATGTCCTAACGCAAACCGTTCGCAAGTTATGACTATTTCATTCCATATAGTTCAATAATTGTCACCCTATGTATCACTGAATGTGCCTGGAGAATTATATGATTGTACGACACACAATTCACTTCACTTCATGTGACGTAGTAAGCATTGAGATGCGCGTGAAACGAGCTTTTGCTTAAAATGGAGCTCAAATTATCCGGGCTGTATTCATTCATTGTTTCATAATGAGAGCATTTAGCGACATCCAACAAACTTTGGACCTAATTTCTACCCTTTTCTAAACTTTGCACGCTTAACGTCAAATACGCCCTACGCAAAAAAGAAAAAAGAAAGAAAAGATGCACGACGAATGAATTACGCGAATGTGACGGAAATGATGTAACGTTCATGTACAGACAAACAAATTACCAGACTTTCAGAGAAACTGGACGACTTATTCAAGAGAAAGACCTTCACATGCAAGCAGTTAGTCCGCTTGGTATCGATTGGTAAGAGTTGTTTGATGTCCTGAGTGATATCTTGACAAATTCTGTTCAGTTCGGGTTTTAGATGGTCAAAATCCCGATCTGGTTAGATGGACTTCGCGCATAATTCTCCGACGATCTCAGTTGGGGAGAGATCCGGCGACCTTACTGGTCAAAGTACGGTTTAGCGAGGAGTTAGATAAGCAGCAGAAACTCTTGCCGTGTGTGGGCGGATGTTATGTTCATGAAATAGACCCAGGATGGCTTGCCATGAAGGGCAACAAAACGGGTCGTAGAAGTTGACGTACCGCATTGCAGAAAAGGTACCGCTCATGAACAACAAAGAAAGTTTGCTATGAAAAGTAGCAACACCCCAGACCACTAATCTTTGTTGCCCGGCTGTATGGTGGGCGATTATCAGGTTGGTAATCGACCGCTGTCTGTCGAAGTTCAGACACGTCTTCCCTTCTCATCGGCACCCAGTTCGAAGCGGGACTCTTGACTGAAGGCAATTCAATCCAGTCAGTGAGATTCCAAGACGAAGGTTTATATGTTGCGCTTCGTGACAAGCCATCCTGGGCTTACATTTCAGCAAGATAATGCCCGCAAGGCACAATTGAGAACCAGATCGGGATTTTGCCCATCTAGTGTGCCGAACTGACAATTTAGCACAATATCCCTCAGGAGGAAATCAACAACTCTAGCAATGTGCCAAGCCGAATAACCGCTTTCGTAACTGGCAGAGGTGGACAAACGCGTTACTGACTTGCTCGATTTGTGAAGCTCTTTCTCTTGAATAAGTCATCAAACGTTTCTGAAATTGTAATTATTTGTGTGTCTGCACATGTACATCACGTCTAATGATTTTCGTCGCATTGGGACAATTCTTGGTCGTGCGTCGTTTCTATTCTTCGTATTGGTCATAGTGTATTTGATACATTAACTCGTTGGTAAAGTAATCAGACGGTTGGGCTGTTCTATATTGAGGAGTTTGAGGTTTTAAAGAATCGGGGTTTACTCGTTGTTACATACACCATGCTAGCGATACACGTCCGTTCAGTAGAATTCTTTTCCTTTCCGATGCTTGTATATGGGCGAAATAACGCTGTAGGAATGACACCGTGTGAGCAGCGGGCGGTTACAGTTGCGGGCAGAGTGAGCGACTGTTTCTCGTAGGGAGAAGACAGGTACACGAGGGGTAAGAGACATCACTTATCTCTCGCAGATATTCACTAAACCTCTTTAAGTTTTTTACGGTCAGTTTTTATGACCCCTCTGTGCCTACTTTCTTGGTCTGTCCCCACGCCCTCTGTACGACCCTGGATGCAGCTTGATTACGCCCAAAAAGGGAAATTAGCTATCCGCTAAGGAACGAAATGAATGGTTTACTTCGACGTAGAACAAGAGCCTTCGCAGAAATATGACTTCCTTTAAGACACCTTAGAATGTTTTCTGGCAAATTGTTTCGGATGACTAGAGAAAAACAGCGAGCGGGCACTCATATCGGCCAACAGTTCTTCTTGCCGGAGTCGAACAGGTGGTCGGTTATGAGGCCGCCAACAAGTGTTGCCACCTGTTGCAAAACTGGAGGCGGCGTAGCGCTGGCAGCGTCTTGGCTTCCCGACAGGTTGTGCCACAAACCGAGGCTCTCTCGCGCGCTAGTTGCGTCACCCCGTGGGCAGTATCTGTCACTCGCCAGTTGACATCTCGCCCACGTTTATGCTGGTTTCCATGTATAACGGGAATAAGATCAGCACTTACGTTGAGGTAGAAGCTCACTCTTGTGTCAGTGTCACCTAACAAATTTGTTTTTTGATGGATTCAAACTTGAGAAAACAAAATTTTTAGAGTTCCGAACTTGAATCGGTAAAAAACGGAATCCTTAACAGATCACCTTGTTGTCACTCCAACTGTATACACAACAGTCAAAACCCTTGTTCTCAGGTTCTGGTAGACGTATCAAGTTGAAATTCATGTCAAGTCCCATGAGGGCATGGTAAAGGTTACCTTGTAAGTCAATGAAATCGAAAGATGTGTCACACATTTTGATACACGCAAAACCTACGGGGTACTGCCCCTCGATGTAAAATAATGAAATTTGATAAAAAGTAAGGTTTCACAGTACAGCAAATAAAGGGAAAAAATCCCAAAATTATTAATTTGTAATTATATCACACGAAAAACTATTTCTTTAGTCATTCGTTATCGACTTGACACTCGAAATAAAAACATTCTATTTGGTTCCGTTGCTTACAAGACCTCTTTCTTCATTTCACACTAGCGTTTCTTCCCTCCATAAGTGAATAACACCAAACAGTTGTATTTCATGCTCCATCTTGCATTTACAATGAGCATCCAAGCACACACATCGTCCATGGATGAACCGGAGAGGTACGATTTTTTTTTGCTTTATTCCACTCCCATTTGCACGTGTGTGGAATACAGATTTCCTTCTTAGCCTCTTCCTGAGTGATATATGGATTCGAGACACACAGCACCTCTACCACCTCGGTAACTGCCAGTGCTTTTTTGTTTGTATTCTTAATAGTGGTTTCCACAGTCGTGGAAACTCGCGATACAGTGAGATAAACCGCAATATGAATTATCGTCCGCTAAACATGCTCGGCGAAACATCGACACACATACCGTCCGAAGTCTTGTCAGAACTGTCGTCAATCAAAATTTCTCACACACACGTCAAGGTTTGGGTCGTCTGACAGTTCTCTGTGGGCAGAGATCAGAATCAGGAGCAACTGATGAACGGTAGGGTGGAAATCGTCGGAGTCTTGAGGTTTTACCCGAATTTTCAAGGCAAGAACTCTAGAACGTTTTATTCACGAGTGTCGTCTTGAGAAACTTCGTTACTATTTACACAACTACGAACCAACACGAAAACGCCAAGTGCCTACCAGAATTACTAAATTCACTCAGTGTTCTCGGTATGCTCTCGTAACTAAGCTTGTAAGCAATTTCATGTAAGCGAAAAAATTAACCGGAAAAGAAAAACGCTAGTCACTACTGATACAGCGAATTCCGCTTATTTCAGCTAACTTACCGTTAAGTATAAAAGGCTGCATAGTCTAGTAATATAAGCGTGCAGTACGTCTGACAATAAATAACAAGGGCAAAACATTCCAGTGCTGCGGAGTGACTAAAATATTCGCGTTTGTCCCACGGACAACTATACGTAGCGTGTTCGCATGTTTGACAGTCACAAAACTTATTCGTCTTAGCACCCCAGAGGAAATCACTCAGCGGAGTTTATATGTATGTAATTCGAGTAAGTTAGATAGTACACAAACGGTACGATGATTGTGCGTTTTTCCAATTCAGGAAACAAATGGAAAAAAGAGACGAAGCTAGAGCCTCCTTTCCAATTGGTTGCTCATACAGTGCACGTTCTCACGGCTGTTATTTATGTTCGTTTTGTAAAGAAAACTGCCTTTTTATTGCTGTCATATTTTAGTTGTTCCAGACACTTTTCGCCTTTTACTTTAAGGCGTCTGCAATAGAATCTAGAATATACTGTTTTGTTTTGATTTGCGACGTTTGCAGATTGTAAGACAGTTCACGTCTTATCTTTTACGTAAATAAGTGATTTCTTACAGTTATTCGAGTTTTCGGCTGGCATCTGCGTCTGCTCTTATCTGGTGACATGGCAGAGGTCACACTGTAACTTCAAGTACGAAACATAAGCACATTTTCAACTAACGAACTTTTTTCTTCAGTTTTCGTGTTCTTTGCGCTAACTGCTCCACAGCACACTTTCAATAATTTGTAGAAAAACATAGTCTGGACTGCCCTACACATATTCCCAAACTATCGTTATACATGTCGTCCCACTAACAACTCTGTCACCTCATATTTCCGAAACGAAAAAAAATGTGGAGAATTCAGTTGGCCAGGGATGCACCTATGTCAAGGGCTCACATAATGGGCAGGAATGTACAATACACAAAAGTAAACAAATGTCACTTTCAACACAAAGTTACTTTTTTTTAATGGCACATGTAGTTTTTTCTACCGTAATGAAAACTAGGGTTACATTTAGTGACGGCAAACGTGTTTTCAGTGTTCTAAACCTCATGGCTTCTGAAATATGTAGACTTCAAAAGATAGCAACGGCGCCACCGTTTCTGCCGTAATTCGTAGAGCGAAGGGTGCCTACAGCACGCTTCAGACCAGTGCAGGCAACCCGCATTACAACGGAAGCTGTAGCGCCGGGTCCGTTACTTAAGGTCTAAGTATTCCGAAAGGTTTAAGGTTTAGAGCGGTGAAACCACGTCCGCCGTGATTAATTGTACCTCTAACTTTCATTTGGATAGAAAATCGTACACGTTATATATTAAAAAAGGTATCTCTGTGTTGAAAGTGAAGATTTTTTACTGGTATGGATTGTGCATTCCTGCCCATTGCGTCAGCCCCTCACGTTGCTACGTCCCTGGCCACATGCATTTTCCATGTTTTATTTAATTTCGGAAATACATGAGGCAATGAAGATAGGCGCGACACACTGCGCATGTAGACTATGCTTTACAGTTTAGCGGAAATATCTGTAATCGACGGTATAGGAGATCAACGATTATGCTCTCTTGCCCCTATCCTCACAAAACGATTTGCCTCATGAGTGTAGATTTCATATGCTGGTAATTCCTTTTGTTACATAAGAGGTAATCCATAACTTTGATTGTCAAATTCAACAAATCGTGTGAGCGGGCACTGTAGTTTAGATGCTGGACTCGCATTCTCACAGCGGTTCAAATCCCCGTCCTGCTGTCTAGGTAAGATTTTCGTGCTTTCCCTAGCTCGTCATCATCTTCATCGTCATCTTCTTCTTCTTCTCCTCTCCCTCCTCCTCTTCTTCTTCTTCTTCTTCTCCTCTCCCTTCTCCTCTTCTTCTTCTTCTTCTTCTTCTTCTCCTCTCCCTCCTCCTCTTCTTCTTCTTCTTCTTCTCCTCTCCCTCCTCCTCTTCTTCTTCTTCTTCTTCTCCTCTCCCTCCTCCTCTTCTTCTTCTTCTTCTTCTCCTCTCCCTCCTCCTCTTCTTCTTCTTCTTCTCCTCTCCCTCCTCCTCTTCTTCTTCTTCTTCTCCTCTCCCTCCTCCTCTTCTTCTTCTTCTCCTCTCCCTCCTCCTCTTCTTCTTCTTCTCCTCTCCCTCCTCCTCTTCTTCTTCTCCTCTCCCTCCTCCTCTTCTTCTTCTCCTCTCCCCCCTCCTCTTCTTCTTCTCTCCCTCCTCCTCCTCCTTTTCTTATTCTCTCCTTCTTCTTCTTCTTCTTCTTCTTCAAGTATTACACTTTACGTTTTAAGCCTATGGAGGCTATAGAGATTACGTCCAAGTTCTTCCACTCGAATTTTGGTCACCGTATGTATACATAGGTCTGAAAGAATAGTGTTGTCGATTCACAGCTGCACGAAATTCATTGATTGTGAACGGGTAGTAGACCGATGACTAACAAAGCTGATGTCAAGGGATTAGCAGTCATCGAATAAATTTCGGAAGTGGATCCTACGTTTCTTTGTGTGTTGGTGTGTTGCATGTTGCCTATCTAACGGTTCCATAGGAAACAAAATTTTCAATAATTCATATAATTATTGACTGCATTTATAGAATTTTAAGTGTTATAAAGACTTATTAAGAGGTATTATCTATGTTAAAAGTTTAACATGGGAGAAGCAGTACAGTCAGAAACTGTGTGCATGCCCTGCTCCATCGTAACTCGCGGCGCACAAATTCATCCCGTATTTGAAAATGAGACCTCTTAGCGACTGCCAACTAACATAGCACATAACTTCAAACTCAGCTCAGTAGCTCGGTACGGGCTTTTGTTGAAGTTTCGAGAACATACTTTCACCGAGGAGTCAAGCAGTATATTGCTCCCTCCTACGTATAGCTCGCGAAGAGACCATGAGGATAAAATCAGAGAGATTAGAGCCCACACAGAGACATACCGACAATCCTTCTTTCCAAGAACAATACGAGACTGGAATAGAAGGGAGAACCGATAGAGGCATTCAAGGTACCCTCCGCCACACACCGTCAGGTGGCTTGCGGAGTATGGATGTAGATGCAGAAACACTTTTTTTTCTCGCTGACAAACCCCACAACATTATGAAAGGATTAAAGTTTAAAGCTTACTAAATTTTCGGTGTTCGTGCAGTAAAACTTCAGCATCAAAATGACGTTTTAATTTATTACTTCTTTCTAATAATTCCATTCGCAGCATATTTTGCAGAGATTATCGACATATACAACTGAATATAATGCAAAATTATATCATTGTACGACAAATAGTGCAGGAGATATGACGTCGTAAACATTAGCATCCTTGTGATTCTTGAGTTTCTCCCGGCGTATTTGATAATCAAAATATCCACGGGTATGCTGCCGGTCTATAGTGTCCAACGGGCACAATATTTCGGCGATCAAACATGTCGCCATCATCAGGTGAACTGACGGACTGAGCTCCTGTGAACGTGCCGGCACGGAAATCCGTACGCTATGGCTGCTCAGAGGGAACTGGGTTCGGTCGCGGCGGCGGCCGATTTAAATACCCTCCGCCCGCGGCGCGCTCCCTCCGCCGTCCGCGCCCAGCGCCACGGTCGTGCGGTGGAACAGATTGCGACGGCGTCTGAGATGACGTCGGTGTGATGGCTCTGTCCGCCGTGGTCGTCACAACTATACGTCTGCTCGATTTACTCTTGATTAATCCGATCGCTGGTTCCCAAGCCTTGCTAAGATTATAGCCACAGTCACGGTTTATGAGGTCGTCATTGGTGCGAATTTCGATGGCCTCTCTAACAACGCTGTCCCAGTATCTCGACGTCTGTACCAGAATCCTCGTGCGGTCATACTCCATGGCGTGATTTTCCGACAAACAATGTTCAGCGACCGCCGACTTGCTCGGATACATCAGTCGAGTGTGCCTCTGGTATTCACGGCATCGATCCTCGACGGTACGCATCGTCTGACCAATATACGACTTGCCACATTGACACGGAATCTGGTACACGCCGGCCTTCCTCAAATCGAGGTCATCTTTGGCGCTCCCCACCAGTGCACGAGTTTTATTCGGAGGACAAAACACAGTTCTGACCCGGTGTTTCTTCAGAATGCGGGCGATTTTTCCCGAGAGTGCGCCTGTGTATGGAATAAATGCAGTGCCTACCTCCTCCCTCGTGACTTCATCCATCTCAACAGGTTGTGCTGCAGTGGTTGGGCGGAGAGCACGTTGAATCTGCCACTCTGAGTACCCATATCTTTTTTTTTTTTTTTTTTTTGGCAGATTCAACGTGCTCTCCGCCCAACCACTGCAGCACAACCTGTTGAGATGGATGAAGTCACGAGGGAGGAGGTAGGCACTGCATTTATTCCATACACAGGCGCACTCTCGGGAAAAATCGCCCGCATTCTGAAGAAACACCGGGTCGGAACTGTGTTTTGTCCTCCGAATAAAACTCGTGCACTGGTGGGGAGCGCCAAAGATGACCTCGATTTGAGGATGGCCGGCGTGTACCAGATTCCGTGTCAATGTGGCAAGTCGTATATTGGTCAGACGATGCGTACCGTCGAGGATCGATGCCGTGAACACCAGAGGCACACTCGACTGATGTATCCGAGCAAGTCGGCGGTCGCTGAACATTGTTTGTCGGAAAATCACGCTATGGAGTATGAACGCACGAGGATTCTGATACAGACGTCGAGATACTGGGACAGCGTTGTTAGAGAGGCCATCGAAATTCGCACCAATGACGACCTCATAAACCGTGACTGTGGCTATAATCTTAGCAAGGCTTGGGAACCAGCGATCGGGTTAATCAAGAGTAAATCGAGCAGACGTATAGTTGTGACGACCACGGCGGACAGAGCCATCACACCGACGTCATCTCAGACGCCGTCGCAATCTGTTCCACCGCACGACCGTGGCGCTGGGCGCGGACGGCGGAGGGAGCGCGCCGCGGGCGGAGGGTATTTAAATCGGCCGCCGCCGCGACCGAACCCAGTTCCCTCTGAGCAGCCATAGCGTACGGATTTCCGTGCCGGCACGTTCACAGGAGCTCAGTCCGTCAGTTCACCTGATGATGGCGACATGTTTGATCGCCGAAATATTGTGCCCGTTGGACACTATAGACCGGCAGCATACCCGTGGATATTTTGATTATTAGCATCCTTGAAAAACTTGCTTTTGCTTAAAACTGAACTCAAATTACCCAGACTATACTCATTCAGAAAGCATCATTTCCTTTACCTTCCTGAGTGGTCCGAAATAAAATCTTACGTCTCCTCTTTGTAGAAAGCTGTATATGAAGTTCATTCAAATGAAACCTGGTCAGTGCGTCTACCTGTGCCTTACACGTAAGGTGGCACCACGAACTGCGGGTATGGCGGCACCATCTGTTAGTAGAGAGACTGACGTGTGCGCACCGTTTGATGTTGCATAGCACCTGTGTGGGTTCACACCGAGGAGAAGGTGGTCACACAAGTTATCGTCCACTAACCAACATGCAGGCGAGTAGCGATCCCTTGAGGAGGAGGAGGAGGAGGAGGAGGAGGAGGAGGAGGAGGAGGGGGGGGGGGTCACTGGAAGACGACGCTAGTCCTGGACAGGCTCATCGTGTCATCACACTGGAAATGTTTGCGGAAGTGAATGCTTTAGTCTTGGACAACCGCAGAATCACCGTGGACGAGATCGATTCGCAACGGACGACGAAGTGCGTGACTGGGTCCAGGCCTGAATCAAATAGTAGTCTATTACCTTCTTCAAGGATGGAATCGACCAGCTAGTGTCGCAATGGGATAAATGTGCCAACAGTTTTGGCGAATATTTATGACTATATGTACTGTGTATAACTGCATTTTTGAACTAATAAAATTAATTAAAATTGAGTTAATAAAATTAATAAATTTATACTAGTGACCGGGTTTCATTTGAATGACCCTTATACTTTACTATATGTAGCACTGTAGAAAGCAAGTAGCACAATAGCTAATAACGGTAGCCAAAAATATGGAAACACCACAAACTTAACAGTTTAACATGCCTAATACGATGTAGGAAACTCGTTGGCATTCAAAACAGCCTCCAGTCGTCGCGGACTGGATAAGTATATGTCCTGTACTGCATTCTTCTGCGAACTAGTGCCAAGTTCAGCTAACAATGAGAGAGGTGTACAGTGACCAAGCACCCTTTTCTCCTATGTAGACTACAAAGGCTCAATAATATTGTCATCTGTTGACTCTAGTGTCCAGGAGAGACGCGATAGTTCATCTTCGTGTTCTCAAAACCAGTCCCCCAAGATGCGGACCGTCTGAACAGGGGCCTGTCGTCTGGGAACACAGAATCACCACTGGGGAACAAACGTTGTACCATAGGACGGACCTGATCAGCTAAAATGATCACATAATCCTTGGAAATAATGCCATCTTGCAGAGTAACCATGGAACCCATAGAATACCACGATACGTCTGCCCAAATTATCATCAAATCACCGCCATATTTCACTTTTTGGAAATCGGCCAGAAGTTGGAAACAATGTGAAACAATTCTCTTCCGACCGAATGACTTTCGTTCATTGCTCCTTAGTACAGGTTTTATGGTTTTGGCACCAAGTTCTCCTGTTGCGGGCATCTGCATTGCTGATGAGTAATTTCGGAATTCCATCTCAACTTGATATTCCCAGCTTATTGAGCTGCCTTCATTTTGTTTTGACGCTGACAGGGTACGTAGTGTGATGTTAAGGTCTGCAATGACTTCTGCAGCTGTCATATTCTCACTTTTTGTTACAATCCTCTTCAGTGACCGTCCGTCGCCATCACTCGACACACACTTTCGTCCGCGTTGTGACTCAGGGAATGACGTTTTTCCGGATTCCTTGTACGCTCTGTAAGTCTTCTATGCGGTGCCTCTTTCCTTCCCTTTGTAAGGTGATAGGACATGGACAATTACACGTTAGCTTACCAAGATTAGTATTAATAATAAAGGGACTTGCAAGGACATCAGAGCATGACACTATTGAATTATGATAAATATGAGGCACTCTCGAGCAGTATTCCCTGCATGTCTGCATGATTAATTCACTAAGTTAAAGCGTTGGTGAAAAGTGTCGGAAGTTGAGAATTGTGGAACATAAAGTCTGCAGCTGGCCGTAGCTCGCCGGGCCGCCGTGGGCGGCAGGTAGCGGACACCGGCGCTATTGGGGATAGCCCGGCATCCGGGGCCACCTGTGCTGGGCAACGCGTGGCAAAGACGGGAATTTCGTTGCCTAGGGGCGTTATGACCTACTCGATCATTGGGTAGATCTCAGAAATACCGTTGGAGGATTTCGGCGATGGCAGAGCGTTCGACATAGGCTGAAACTATTCTTCCGCCGTGTTTTCGTACGCGTGTGAGACGGGATAATTGTGGAGAGAGAGGACTTCGCCTTCAGCCATCGAGCGGTAAGGACTTTGAGACGGCGTCTTGGCCATAGTCTTCAAAGGGAGGTATACGGTCTGTATCGCAGCACTGCACAAACGCGTGTTCCGTGCAAGTTCTGCGGTTAGAGGTCTTTGTGTGCCCAGAAGCGAGATTTTCACCAACGCTTAAACACTTCCAACACCTAGTATTCTTAACCTGGTAGTTATCCTTGCGAGGTGCCGAGTATTTATCAAAGTAGCTGCCGGTAATAGGGGCGCGTAATTTCAAATTGTTAATGTGTCATTCTCGGGAGTGTGTGGGTGGACATAGAAATTCACATTTTTTGTTAATTTTGTCAGTTGTCGGGGATATCAAATTAAAATGCCAGTATTACAATCGAACTATTGACTTCATTGTAGCTAGCATTTACCCTGTCCCAGTGAGCTTTACATGTACTCAAGTCACTGCACAGCTTGCCCAGACGGGAAGGAAAGAAGGTTTGCGGTCTTCTATGTCAGCGACGGACAAATAAGCTTACGCCTTCAGCAAACTTTGTTATGGAAGCACCAACCATATGAGGACCAACAATGTGCCCACGTTCGACTGCTCTGTGCACCGACATCATGCACTCACTACTACACACAACACTGTTCTGTCGTTGGCTGACACTTGAAACGTATCGAGGACATCGCTCAGACGACTTTCGTGGTGAAATTACAACAGAGCAACCTGCAGGCTCAGCTAGCATCTGCATATGAGTTCATGCATGAATTTCTCGCGGAGTTTCCATATCTTTGGCCCAAGATCCAACGATCGTGACGTGACTGTTCAACGTTTTCCCGTTTTCATTGCTTAGAGAGCGTCAATTTGTGTGTCTGGTATGACCATTACAGAGACTGACCCAATCTCTGGCAGCGTGACGCAACGACTTCCGCCGACTAATCATATGCGATCTAAATGGTCACCAATGTAGCAGGCATGACAGTTGCTTTCTTTTTTCTTTTCTCCGGAGACTATGGAGGATTTCCCCGAAAGCTCGAGATTTTTACTCAGGCCTGACGCGGCAAGAAAACCGGAGCTGAGCTGTGGTGCTGCGGTGATACGACCGCCTGGGGCCTCTGATTTCCCGCCGCGGCAACAGCTGGCCGCTGCTGCGGCTGTAGTGGCAGCCTTGACTGCCAGCCGACACGACAACAATCGATAGCTGGTCTCGCGCCAGAGAGGCGCGGGCACAGGCCGGCCCGCAAGTCGCTGCTCGCCATCACAGGGTGCGCTGCCAATTCTGCCGACAAAGAACGGGACTCGTCCCGCGCCTCTTCATCGCCATTATCATCATCAGCATCGTTGTCATTATCACCGCACCGCCATCGTCCCTTTCATTCAGCAGTTCGGCTAAATATCCTTTTCTAGTGGCCACTATTCCTTTGTCTTCTCCGGTCCCTCCAGGCAGTAGGTCGATACCTGCAATGCTCCACAGGAAACCGGCTGGGTAACGTATATGTTACACAGTCGCTTTATCTCTTCCTGCACTCATTCCTTCTGCATGCCTTCATTCCTTGTCACGAAATTAGACATTCTTCTTATAGAATACGTATTTTTTATTAAATGGCCTTGATTGCTAAGAAAGAAGGTTGAACGGCTTCTACTGCTAAACAGCCAACATCTGAACAACAAAATAACAGACAAGGCAGAATGTATACGATTACTGTGAAATCCGTACAATTGTACAAATGGATGTATGTGTGTGTTATGTATGAAACATCACTTCCTAAACCACTGGACCGATTTCAACCAAACTTGATACCCATATCCCTTACTGTCAGGCTACAATCGGCGTGGGGGTAAGACCCACCTACCTGTCATAGTTCAGGAGATATGATGTCATAATGGAGTGAGATGGGTAAAACAACTGCAGCAATGTGTGTGATATTTAAATTTATTACTTCGTTACTACTAACTCTAGTCATAAACACTGAGATGCGTGAAAAAGTGCCATATCATATATGTAGTTTTACTACTCCTAGAGTCGAGTCAACTTGAGGAAATATCCGACACCTGGCAACGCTCTCAACAACTTTGAATTGCGAAGCGCAAACGGCTTTAGGCGAAACTAATAGCCGTCAATACAGCTATGAAGAGGCGTTGCTATAGAGATGTTTACAAAATCGCGTTGTAGAGACGTGAAGCAGCTGCGCTCATTGTACAGAAACTGGCCGGGATGCTGTGCTTACACATTCGTACATTGTACATATTTCTCTGTAAGACTGTTTCGTGATTTAGAAGATGTTTTCATATTATGTAACTTGAGGTGGAGTGGGGAGGAAGGGAAGGGAAGGGAAGGGAAGGGAAGGAAAGAAAGAAACTAATGATACCAGCTGCAACGGAACTTTATGTGGAATTAGCGGCGACGGGTGAAAATGTGTGTCGACCACAGCTCGAACGCAAGATCTCCTGCTTACTAGGCAGTTGCACTGACCACTGCGCTATCCGGACACAGTGTTTATCTCGGCACGCTTCCAAGGCGACCCGTATTCCCATCTAGCGCCACCTATCTGCACAGACCCCGCGTCCATGTCCTCAATGGCCGGCCAGAGTGGCCGAGCGATTCTAGGCGCATCAGTCTGGAACCGCGCGACTGCTACGGTCGCAGGTTCGAATCCTGCCTCGGGCATGTATTTGTGTGATGTGCTTAGGTTAGTTAGGTTTAAGTAGTTCTAAGTTCTAGGGGAATCATGACCTCAGAAGTAAAGTCCCATAGTGCTCAGAGCCATTTGAACCTTTCCCCCCCCCCCCCCCTCAATGTTCGTTAAGTTTAGATCCCACTGGAGGTCGAACGTAATGTGCGTCCCCATTGAAGGTTGTGGATTCGTTGCCCATCGAGGGGACTGAATTATATGGAAGCTGATGTCCGAAAGAACAGATACCATACATTCAAATAAAGATGTTTTTACGAATGCAAGTAAATGAAATTTTTTCGGTCTTGCACTACAAATACAGTTCATTTTTTGTTTAGTTTCTAATAGAAAACTGGCAAAATGAATATTTGTGCAATGCCGGAATTGTCAGTTACTATGAGATAAAGGTGCAGACCGATTAAGATTGTTATACAGTAACGTGGCACAGTAATGGCCAAAATATGCAAAATACCTTCCATGCTTGTGCGTCATGCTTCTAAGGGCGAGACAATCTGTGTCAGCAGAGGTTGCATGCTCGGATTATATGAGTTATGAGAAACAGATAAAAAATTTTGAAAAGAAAATGTCATATACTTCGTTAAATAAATTGTCATAAAGTAAGAAATCAAAATATTTCACGTGATTTTTAGTGATTGTAGAAATCATGCACAGCAAATTAGACTGGGTAGTCTAGGAAATCCTGTAGCGCTTGTTAAGATTCTAAAGTTCTAAATTAAATATTGAACTTTAAATTCCCAATAGGCAGCTCAATTGCTGAAGATGATTTCCAATGTCATTCAGATTTTGCTGTAGTTATTTTATTTCTTACTTTTAAAGCATTCATTTCCCAAAACATATGACTTAAAAAACAGTTAAATATCACACGAACGTAACTTTTCATGAGTAAAATAGTTACGCCTTAAAGAGATGAATTTCTTCACATTTTACATACCATCTGTTCGTGAAATATTTGAATGTTCCCTCAAATCACCAGTTAAATTTTTCTTACTTAACTTTTTTGTTTTGCGAAATTAGACTTCACGCTGGTCGGCTCGATAGCCCATCTGTACATGTCCCATTCTTCGTCTGGTTATAAAAATTCGGACAGAAATCTGTTGCCTAACTTTCACTCAAAAAAATTAGAGGAAAGAGATGCGTATTTTGCGAACTATAAGATGCAATTTTTTCTCGAAAAATCACCTCCAAAATTCTGGTACGTCTTATACGCGAAATTAATACAAAAATGTCCATTGTTTGATTTAAAATTCCGCCATTCTTAAAAATGGTCATATATTCGATGTCACAGGAAAACTATCTCAAATTGGCAGCAGCAATTAACCGATGCGACGAAAATGAGATACCGAGATTCACAAGCTTGCTAACACCATCTTGCTGCCGCCCCGCCATCACAAAACCGGAACGCTGTCTAGCCTGTGATGTCATTGTAGTCTACGGTAACGGTGAACCTGACCTGAAAGTGATGTGTGTTACCGGCAACGGAACAATATTTTTTTCGTAGCTAGTTCCGTAATGGAAAAAAGTAGAAGGTATTCATATGATGCAGGCTATAAATTGAAAGTAATAGCATACGTAGATCAACATGAAAACAGCCGCTGAGCAGCATTTCGCCCCTCCACCAACAGGAAAAAAAAAAAATCATTCACAGTTGGCAGGTCAGTAAAGAAGGACTGAATATAATGAGGAAGACCAAATGCGCAAGTAGAGAACTGAATGCAATGTGACCAAAAGTAGAAGCTGACGTACTGAAACGGATAGGACGCCGTCAAACTGGAATTCATACAAAAGTGATTCAAATACAAATTCGTAAGGCAGCGCTACAGTGGAACTTAACAGAATTTAAGGGTGGAGTTGGCTGGTGCTCCAAGTTTATGAACCGTCATGGACTTAGCATGCAAACCAAAATCAAAATAGCTCAGAAAATTCCGCAGGAATACGAAGAGAAAATATCATTCCACCGCTTTATTATTTAGAATCGAAAGAAAACCAGTGTGGAACAAAGCCAAATGGCGATTATGGACGAAACTCCTCTGATACATTTTTCCACATTTAGGGCTACCAACTGTAAATTTTGTTTACGTCATCTTTTATCTTCCTACAGTCACTCAATTTCGGCACCTTACCGTACACCACGGCATCATCAGCGAAGTACCGCACATTGCTGCCCACTCTGTCCACCAAATCATTTATGTCTACAGAAGAAGGCAGCGTCCTATCACACTTCCCTGGGGCATTCCTGACGATACCCTTTGTCTCATGAACACTCACCGTCGAGGACAACTGCAGGGTTGAAGATGCCTTCGAACAGCTCACAAATCTGTGAACTTATTCCTTCGTTAGCAGCCTGCAATGCGGCATCGTGTCAAACGCTTTCCGGAAGTCTAGAGTACGCCTGCTGCCATTCATCCATTGTCCGCAGCATACCGCGTGGGAAAAGGGTAAGATGAGTTCCGCACGAGTGGTGCTCTCTAAAACCATGCTGATTCGTGAACATAAGCTTCTCGGTCTCAAGAAATATATTCGAACTGAGATCATGCTTAAGAACTCAGCAGCAAACGGAAGTTAGAGGCATTGGTCTGTAATTTTGCGGGTACATTCTTTTCCCCTTCTACACATGCGCTTTTTTCCAATCGCTTGGGACTTTGTGCTGGGCAAGACATTCACGATAAACGCAGGCCAGGTAGAGGGCCAATGTCGTAGAGTACTCTTTGTAAAGTCGAATTCATCCGGAGTTGGTGAATTATTTGCTTTCAATCTCCTACGCAAGGTATTCTTATAACTGTGTCATCCGTATGGGAGTATGTCCGTTGGTGAAATGACGATACGTTTCTACGATTCTCCTGTGTGATGTGTGTGAATCCTCCCCAGTACCATCATAGTGCCATGTAACTCCGCATCGTAGTTTGTAAATTGTTCCGGAAGACGCACTTTGAAAACCCTATCAGGGAAAACAGCGGAACAACCGAGAACATTCTCTTGCTGGGAACCATCTGTGTAAACAACAATGCAACTGTGGTATATGCTTAAAACAGAAGAAAGCCAAGTTGTAAAATTATTGAAGAAGATTTGTTATCTTGTGCTGGATCAGTTTAGTACTAGTTATTTGCAAATTCTGTGAAAGCGAAATTGAGACAGGGTAAATACAAGGCTTGATGTTATTCCGGGAGGATTTACTGTACAATTGCAACCTCTTAATGTCTCGATAAATAAATTATTTAAAGTGTATATGAGAGAAGAATGGAACAAATGGATGGTGGATGAAACCCAACATGAATTCACGCCGAAGGGGGCTTTAAAAGACCTACTATCAAAACTAATGTGTCAGTGGATAAAATAGTCGTGGTCTAGAGTCAGAGAGGACATTATTGTTAAATCTTTCAAGAAGTGTAGCGTAAGTAATGCTCTCGATGGCAGTGAAGACCGTTTTTATATATGAAGAGGACAACGATGACGACGAATGGTGTTAGGCCTTGTAAACTAAGATTTTTTTTTAGTATGGCTTTGCAGTCTAATAATAAAAATGGTAACAATGTTATTTTTAAAAAACTGCTTAAAAATAAAGGTGCGCCTCGCATTTTGTAGCGTCTTATGCTCCGTAAAATAAGGTGATTGCTTGAAAGTAACCAGGATAAGTAAGAAAATTCAGACAAAAATTCACTGTTTAATTTCTGGGGAGTGGTGTCTTCGATCTGCTCAGACATTTGATGTGGGAACAAAATAAGAAAAAAGTCACTATCTGAAGCCAGATACGATTCACAGTCTAAAACACAAAAAAATTAGTTTCTAGCATGGGAGATATATGGTAAGTAAAAAGCATGTCACAAAAAATGTCGTATAACGCGCTAATCATAATATAATTCATGAATGGAATAGATTTTTAACGTAAATGCACAAATGGGTACAAGTAACAACAGATCTTAAGAAATACAAAACATGCAAAATAAATCATAGAAAGCAACGTTTAGCTAGGTAGGTTTGGTGACCGACAGAGATCGCAGTTTCCAAAGTGGGTTCTCTTTCACTTCTTATCAAGTCCGGTCCACATTTTTCCATGGCAACAGACGGACGACCCACGAAGAAGCGCCATGTGGCGTCGACTAAAGCGCGCCGACAGGCCAGCGGGAAACAAGAGAGCCCCCACGCCTCTTGCACTTCACGCAGACCACGTGCATTCGCACCGCACACTTCATTAAGAACTTCAAATGGTTCAAATGGCTCTGAGCACTATGCGACTTGACTTCTGAGGTCATCAGTCGCCTAGAACTTAGAACTAATTAAACCTAACTAACCTAAGGACAGCACACACATCCATGCTCGAGGCAGGATTCGAACCTGCGACCGTAGCGGTCGCTCGGTTCCAGACTGTAGCGCCTAGAACCGCACGGCCACTCCGGCCGGCAGTTTGTATGTAAACAAGATCTTGCTGGAAGTGACAAGACAGCATTCAGACGTGTAATTGCATATGCACTCTAAGAAAAAATAACGCACCACTAGGGAATTATCCAAACGGGACGGATATCGGTGGGTGTGATGTACATGTACACACTAACAAATGATTACAATTTTAGAAAAATTCTGTAAGCCAGAAACACGTTAGTCCACCTCTGGCCCTTATGCAAGCAGTTATTGGGTTTAGCATTGACAGAGTTGTCGGATGTCCTCCTGAGGGATACCAAGCCAAATTCTGTCCAACTGGCGCGTTACATCGTCAAAATTCCGAGCTGTCTCGAGCGCCCTGCCCGTAATGCTCCAAACATTCTCAACTGGGAAGAGACCTCGCTGGCCAAGGCAGGGTTTTGCAAGCACGGAGACAAGCAGTAGAAACTCTCACCGTGTGCGAATGGACATAACGTTGCCGAAATGCAAGCCCTCGCGGCTTGCCATGAAGGGTAACAAAAAGGGACGTATACTGCCGTCGACAAAACGGTGTGCTGTAAGGGTACCGAGGACGACAAACAAAGGGGTCCTGTTATGAAAAGAAATGACACCCCAGACCATCTCTCCTGGTTGTCGGACCGTATGGCGGGCGACAGTCGGGTTGGTATCTCACTGCAGTCCAGGGCACCTGCAGATACTTTTTCGGCCTGGAATCTCACTGTCTGGAGTAGAATTGTCTTCACTGATGAGCGCCGCTTCGAACTGAGCCCCGATGACCAGGGGACACATGTCTTGAGTCGCTCCGTACAGTGATAGGATACCAACTTGACTGACGCCCGCCATATGGCCCGACAGACGAGTGATTTATCTGTACATCACATTTACCAATCTACGCGTTTTGAGCTTTACCGTTGTTTACTCATTATAGTATGGAAGTTATCAGCGATTTTGACGGTTGTTTGTAACAGAATCTGCAGAATCAAATTTACACTCTTCAGCGGTTTGCGCACTGATACGAAACTTCCTGGCATGTTAAAAATGATTGCCCCACTGAGACTCGAACTGGGGACATTTGCCTTTCACGGGATAGTGCTCTACCGACCTCTATTTACTTATTTTTATAAAGGAATAGGTGGTGGTAAGTGATTTCACATAAATGACGAAACTCTTATTTTATTAATTGACATTGACTGCTTCTTGCAGCACAAAACAACAATGGACAGTGACCCTCTTCGTGAGCGCGCGCCTCGCCGATCCAGCCGTACCTCGTCTTGGAGCTGGGGACGTCCTCGAGCGTGCTGGTGGGTCCTCTCCACTGTCCTAGTCCTTTCTGGTTCAGAATCATTCTCTTCCCTATTACACTCCAACTGAGTGAAGGATCCCGCAAGGCACTACCAAAAAATAAGCGTTGCATGTGCGATATCTCGGATATTACAAATCTATGAGTGATGTTCTTGTAGTAAGGCCCAAAAGTACAGCACATTCCTCCCCGTCCTCTCGTAAAAGGTTATGTACAGTCGGAGTCCGAATCCAAGTCACTGCCATTACGCGACTGCCATTGGGGCATTACTTATTAACGACCCTCCCCAGATGTGGTAAAGTTCCATCTCTAATAAAAGCACGCTTTCGGGTTTGAGTGCCGACCAGGTACACTGTTTTCATCCGTGACGAGGTTTCAAAGCAGCACACGCTCCGTTGCACAGTAAAAAAATTCGTGCTTCAGAGTGGCTGTTCGTTCAACTCCGGCGCACAGTCACGCCGGGCACGTCTGTACTCGTAGCTACCCCGATAAATCGAGCGAGCAGCGGCGCCACGACAAGCCGCGACACGCTCGAGGTGATTTAGGTGCCGTAATAACGCGGCGTCGACGGCGGTAATTGCTGGCGAGATAGGCCACTCGGCGCTGAGGGCGTGCTGTGCGTAACGGGGCACAGTAGATCCATCTTAATTCGCGGCGAGCACGCGACCAGACCGGCACGGCTCGCGGAGACCGGCGTGTTCAACAGGTTGCGCACGGCCCGGCCAGGCCTAATGCTCGCGTGCAACAGGTTTTTAAGCACGCCAAGAAAGCGCTACAGTCCGTCCCGAAAGCCGGTGCCTGGCCGCGCCACCGCTGAGAGGCGGCCATCGTGCGACCGAGTTGGTGACTGCCGTGTGAAATGACTCAACTGTGACGTGGACTGCGTCGACTTTTCTGTTCCGGTAGTGAACTTCGGAACAGGCTGTTCGAAAAATGAGATTCCCTGGCCTGTTCGCCGGTATCTGCGACGGAATTCCGAAGAGTTCGAGCGAGCAGCTTTTTAAAATTTTTCTTTTTTTCATTGGTCTTTCAGTATTCATCATACAGCCATCCACGTAAGTAAATCATAATGACGTAGGCTACAGGGGCAGGACAAAAACACAAAACATTACCATGCCAAACACGGAGTAGGAAACTCACTTCCAGTTGTCTCGTAATGGATAAATACAGCTCCTGTATGATTTCCAAGGGAATCTTATACCATTACTCCTGCAAAATAGTGGCAAGTTCCGGTGACGATGATGGAGGTGGATTACGATCACGCATTCTTCTCTCCAAAGGATGATGATGATGATGATGATAATTGGTTTGTGAGGCGCTCAACTATGCGGTTATCAGCGCCCGTACAAATTCCCAACCTTTGCTCAGTCCAATTTCGCCACTTTCATGAATAATGATTAAATGATGAGGACAACACAAACACCCAGTCATCTCGAGGCAGCTGTTAATCCCTGACCTCGCCGGGAATCGAACCCGGGACCCCGTGCTCGGGAAGCGAGAACGCGACCGCAAAACCACGAGCCGCGGACTCTCTCCAAAGGAGACGACAAAATCAGAACAACATTGATATGGTGATTGTGGTGTACAGCAGAGACTGCCACAATTTATCCTCGTGCTCACAAAACCAGTCCTGGTCGATGCGACATGTGTTACAAGGGGCCTATCGTCTTGGAACACAGCATCACCATTCAATAACATGTACTGTATCAGAGGATGCAGCTGATCAGCCAACATTTAACATAATCCTTCGCAGTAATGCGACCTTGCAGACTAACCTTGGGACCCCAGGTAATAGCACGATATGGCTGCGGATATCATCACCGAGTCCCCGTCACGTTTCACTCTTTGGACGTAAACTCGGTTAAAAGGTGGATACAGTATGAACAAGACCAATCCTACCAAATGACGTTCTCCCATTGCTCCAAGTCCAGGTTTTATGACTTCGGCACCACGTTTCCTGTTACGGCCATTTACATTACTAATGACTGGTTTTGGAATTCCAGCTCGCCCTGCTTATGGATCTCCCTTCAGTCTCGCGCGAACGTGTGTGTTTTGGTGTCTTGGTGTGTGTGTGTGTGTGTGTGTGTGTGTGTGTGTGTGTGTGTGTGTGTGTGTGTGTTTTGGCTCACGGAGTTCGCATTCAGTTTTGCAGTGGCTTTTGCAGCTGTCACAATCCTCTTCTATGACCACCTCCCACAACCACTCAACCCTCTCTTTCGTCGGTCTTGTGCCCTGACGGGCGATATTTTTCCTGTTTCCCTGCATGCGGCACAAATCTTCGATACGGTGCCTCCTGAAACATCAAACTCTTCGGCTACCTTGCTTATGGGAGCACTCGCCACAAGAGTACCAACAATTTGCACGCATTCGAATTCACTGATAGGGAATCCCTTGAGCGCGAGGTCGCGGAAGGCCAATAATGTTTACGGCATTTGACGGCGCACATATTTTCTACAATGCAACCACAATATTGGCTGCTAATGGCAACAGGGGATGGGACTGGAGGTATCCAATAGTGAGCACAGCAATGAGGCCATCGAGCGAAGTTGAAATGCTTAGTCGACGAGTAACTCACAACAGTGCTACAGTACTAGTGGTATTGACACAGATCAGAGCAATCGTAAAGATAAACAAAGGAAACATTGCAATATATCTACAACACTTGCCGAAGTTGATACTTCGTCTGAAGGGATAGTGAAGAATTTCGCAGAGTGAGAAAGAAGTGGCAGATGAAATATTAGCGTTTCTCCAAGACGGGTCAGTGGAAAATGCGGTATACGCTCGGCTGTGCGGAAGATGTACCGGGTAATCAAAAAGTCAGTATAAATTTGAAAACTGAATAAATCACGGAATACAAATTGACACACATGCTTGGAATGACATGGGGTTTTATTAGAGCAAAAAAAATACAAAAGTTCAAAAATGTCCTACAGATGGCGCTTCATCTGATCAGAATAGCAATAATTAGCATAACAAAGTAAGACAAAGCAAAGATGATGTTCTTTACAGGAAATGCTCAAAAGCATGTCCGGAGCTATGGTGAGGCATTGGCGTCGGATGTTGTCTTTCAGCATCCCTAGAGATGTCGGTCGATCACGATACACTTGCGACTTCAGGTAACCCCAAAGCTAATAATCGCACGGACTGAGGTTGGGGACCTGGGAGGCCAAGCATGATGAAAGTGGCGGCTGAGCACACGATCATCACCAAACGACGCGCGCAAGAGATCTTTCACACGTCTAGCAATATGGGGTGGTTCTAATAAAACCCCATGTCATTCCAAACATGTGTGTCAATTTTTACCTCTCTATCAACATTAATCCGTGGTTTATTAAGTTTTCAAATTTATACTGACTTTTTGATCACCCGCTACATGCGGAGTACAATGATGACGATACGTGCTTAACAAGTGAAAGTGATACTGAAGTAGGTGTCGAGCCATGTAATTCGTCATTCTTGTCAGACAGGGAGCCACAAATGCCGTCTCCAGTGAAACGTAGTGAAAGACAGTCGTCGTCCAAGGAGCGAGTCCTAGACATAATTACGTACATGGATCACCACCCGCAGCCCAGTGAAAAGAAAAAAAATAAACAGATATAGAATAAGTCTGCAGCAATATCACCGTGTAGGGCATAAGAAGGGCAACGGATATTTAAAGGAGGACAGGGCGCACTTCCTGCAAGAACTGGTGTCTGCGCTTTTCAAAGATGTTGGATACAATTTACAGGATCTGCATGATAGTGACCTATTGCGTTATGCACACCAAATTGCGCACGACGTGGGTTACAGTGATTTCAAGAGAAGCAGTGGATGGTTGCATAACTTCAGAAAGTTCTACAGAATTGGAAAACTTAAGACAACAAATTTCAAACAAAGCGTCAACCTGACGATTCACACCAAACTGCGGAATCGGATCAAAAATTTGTAGATGATATAAACAAACTTATCACATTGTTCAATAAGGAATCTGTTTTCAGTTCCGACCAATCGGGATTTGAAGAGGAAAACCCTGGAAATTAGAGCTATCAAGAGTGCTGTATCAGGATCAGTTAACATCGATACCTTAACTCGTTCGTATACAATTATTCCGACTGTTAATCTGGATGGTAAATTGACTGAAAAGTTATTTACTTTACAGGGAGAAGTTGGAGGTGCTCTGCCCCCAAGGATTCTTCCTCGCGTGCATCATCTTGCACCGACAGTAGGGAATATTTGCGTTACAGCAAACAAGAGTGGGAAAATGAGCGTAAGAGAACTGCTTTTGATCAATATTGGTCAAAATGACTTGCTTTGTTGGATTCCTGGTCTTCGTGTGAAAATCTCACTCCTTTAGAACAAACTATGCCTCCTGAAAAGTGTGTGACATTGCAGTTCATACCACCTGGAACCATTGGACAAATTCATCCTATTGATTTTCTTTTTTTCCTTGCCTATAAAACACATTGTCACACTGTCTGCAGCTACGCCTTCAAGTATAGCTGGTTTCACGACAAGTTTCACGACACACTGTTTCGCATTCAATTGCATGCCATCGCATTCCATCACTCTTATCATCCCGTTATACCAGTATGATTCTGTATGCGTTCCTTGAGAGTGGATACCTACCTGAACGTGCTGCAGAGTCTGTAACTCCATACGAGGTCGACCACATTCTTGATGGTGCGAACCTTTGTGATCACTCTGGCGCGCTATTTTTCATTCGGTGTTCACGGTGCAAGTTAGTGCTTTGTTTCGAACATTTGTTGAATGTCGAGGAAGTCTATTTTGTGAAGTGTAATACGTACAACCTATTGAATGTTAATCTCTGCACGTCCAGGACTCTGATGTTGTATATAGTAAGTCAGTAGCAGCTAATATTTTCCTGTCATAATTGTTAATACAACACTTTAAAATGAGCATTTCTACAGACTGAGCTTTCGACCTCACACTCAAGGGGTCCCTTGATAGCTCCGACATAATTCACTCAAAGCTCAGACCGCGACCGAAACTTGCAACGTACTGAGGACACTACACAGGCGCCGTTCGTGGTCAAATCTAACAGCACCTCCTGCAGGCTTGACTAGCATCTGCATTTATGTTCAAGCATTCATATACCGCGCTGTTTTCATGTTTTTGTACAACTGGTATAGAACCAAAAGCAAATGGACAAAAACAAACACTAATAGTGATGACATAAATACAAAATTATTTGGTTGACGTACGAAGGAAGGAAGATTGCGTTTAACCTCCCGTCGAAATCGAGGTCATTTAGAAACGGAGCACACACTCGGTCTGCGTGAAGGTTAGGGAAGAAAATTCGGCCGTTCGCTTTCAGAAGAACCATCCCGGCATTTGCGTGGAGCGATTTACGGAAATCAAGGAAAACCTAAATCTGGATGGCCGAGCGCGGGTTTGAACCCTCGTCCTGCTGAATGCGAGTCCACTGTGCTGTGCGTTTACGTGGGTTAGTTCTACATCTACATCTACATTTATACTCCGCAAGCCACCCAACGGTGTGTGGCGGAGGGCACTTTACGTGCCACTGTCATTACCTCCCTTTCCTGTTCCAGTCGCGTATGGTTCGCGGGAAGAACGACTGTCTGAAAGCCTCCGTGCGCGCTCTAATCTCTCTAATTTTACATTCGTGATCTCCTCGGGAGGTATAAGTAGGGGGAAGCAATATATTCGATACCTCATCCAGAAACGCACCCTCTCGAAACCTGGCGAGCAAGCTACACCGCGATGCAGAGCGCCTCTCTTGCAGAGTCTGCCACTTGAGTTTATTAAACATCTCCGTAACGCTATCACGGTTACCAAATAACCCTGTGGCGAAACGCGCCGCTCTTCTTTGGATCTTCTCTATCTCCTCCGCCAACCCGATCTGGTACGGATCCCACACTGATGAGCAATACTCAAGTATAGGTCGAACGAGTCTTTTGTAAGCCACCTCCTTTGTTGATGGACTACATTTTCTAAGCACTCTCCCAATGAATCTCAGCCTGGTACCCGCCTTACCAACAATTAATATAATATGATCATTCCATTTCAAATCGTTTCGTACGCATACTCCCAGATATTTTACAGAAGTAAATGCTACCAGTGTTCGTTCCGCTATCATATAATCATACAATTAAGGATCCTTCTTTCTATGTATTCGCAATACATTACATTTGTCTATGTTAAGGGACAGTTGCCACTCACTGCACCAAGTGCCTATCCGCTGTAGATCTTCCTGCATTTCGCTACAATTTTCTAATGCTGCAACTTCTCTGTATACTACAGCATCATCCGCCAAAAGCCGCATGGAACTTCCGACACAATCTACTAGGTCATTTTTATATATTGTGAAAAGCAATGGTCCCATAACACTCCCCTGTGGCTCGCCAGAGGTTACTTTAACGTCTGTAGACGTCTCTCCATTGATAACAACATGCTGTGTTCTGTTTGCTAAAAACTCTTCAATCCAGTCACACAGCTGGTCTGATATTCCGTAGGCTCTTACTTTGTTTATCAGGCGACAGTGCGGAACTGTATCGAACGCCTTCCGGAAGTCAAGAAAAATAGCATCTACCTGGGAGCCTGTATCTAATATTTTCTGGGTCTCATGAACAAATAAAGCGAGTTGGGTCTCACACGATCGCTGTTTCCGGAATCCATGTTGATTCCTACATAGTAGATTCTGGGTTTCCAAAAACGACATGATACTCGAGCAAAAAACATGTTCTAAAATTCTACAACAGATCGACGTCAGAGATATAGGTCTATAGTTTTGCGCATCTGCTCGACGACCCTTCTTGAAGACTGGGACTACCTGTGCTCTTTTCCAATCATTTGGAACCTTCCGTTCCTCTAGAGACTTGCGGTACACGGCTGTTAGAAGGGGGGCAAGTGCTTTCGCGTACTCTGTGTAGAATCGAATTGGTATCCCGTCAGGTCCAGTGGACTTTCCTCTGTTGAGTGATTCCAGTTGCTTTTCTATTCCTTGGGCACTTATTTCGATGTCAGCCATTTTTTCGTTTGTGCGAGGATTTAGAGAAGGAACTGCAGTGCGGTCTTCCTCTGTGAAACAGCTTTGGAAAAAGGTGTTTAGTATTTCAGCTTTACGCGTGTCATCCTCTGTTTCAATGCCATCATCATCCCAGAGTGTCTGGATATGCTGTTTCGAGCCACTTACTGATTTAACGTAAGACCAGAACTTCCTAGGATTTTCTGTCAAGTCGGTACATAGAATTTTACTTTCGAATTCACTGAACGCTTCACGCATAGCCCTCCTTACGCTAACTTTGACATCGTTTAGCTTCTGTTTGTCTGAGAGGTTTTCGCTGCGTTTAAACTTAGAGTTCTTATCTCTCTTTTCGCATCCGTCAGTAAGGAGTGGAGTCTTTGATACATTGCACAATCTGTGGTTGTCATTAATGTTAGCATCAATGATGGAAGTGTTATTTCTTGCTCAAGACATTCCTTAGTAACCGTAATGTGAGGTTCCACCAGATTAAGCACCCAGAAAGTAGATGATTTCTGTCTTCCACTTCGCCAGTCGCAAAGTTGAGATGGTGTTGTGCGCATGCGATGTAGGTGCTGTGAAAAGCGGCAATAGTCCAACTCCACTCTCTTAAATTTCCGTGAACACGTCCATAATACAAAGACCCGGTTGGTAGCACTGGCGTTGTTTCCGCGTATTATTTTACTGTAGTTGAATGGGAAAAAATGGTTCAAATGGCTCTGAGTACTATGGGACTTAACTTCTGAGGTCATCAGTCCCCTAGAACTTAGAACAACTTAAACCTAAGGACATCACACGCATCCATGCCCGAGGCAGGATTCGAACCTGAGACCGTAGCGCGAACAAAAAATGAGAAACGTACGATCGTTTTCAGGATTCCGAAGCTCAGACGGTTGTTCATTTGCCCTTTCTGTCTGTCTGACTGACTGTTAAAATCCCTTTTCTCTGTCACATACTAAGGTCGTTTGGGGGTGGAACACAAGTGTGCTTCTAAGTCAGTGCCATCAAAGATACGATCATTTCTGTCACATATTTCGATACTCGCAGAAGCAGTCATCGAAACAAACAGGGTACATCCCGTTGAGTTAGAATCATGAAATTTGGCCAGAAGCAACGTTTTTCAGTAGAAGTAAACGTAATGGTAAAAATCGGAACTTTGTTAATTTGCAATTATATCACAGGGAAAAATATTTTTTGTCATTTGTTAGCCGACTTCAGAATTGAAATTAAAACGTTCTCGAAGATCTTGGCATCTCCGGGACCGATATCTTGCCAGTATCAGTGTCGGTAATAGGAAAAAATAGTCGAGATTCTTGATTCCCGGAATGGATGAACTGTCTATACACATTGAAAAGCCAAATAAACTGATACACCTGGCTAATATCGAGTGCGGTCCCCGCGAGCACGCAAAAGTGCAGCAACACGACGTGGCGTGGACTCGACAAATGTCTGAAGTAGTGCTGGAGTGAGCTGACACCCTGATTCGCGCAGGGCTGTCCATAAATGAGTAAGAATATCGAGGGCGTGGAGACCTCTTCTGAACAGCACGTTGCAAGGCATCGCAGATGTGCTCAGTAATGTTCATGTCTGGGGAGTTTGGTGGCCAGCGGAAGTGTTTAACGTTATAAGACTGTTCCTGAAGCCACTCTGTAGCAATTCTGCACATGTGGGCTGTCGCATTGTCTTGCTGGAATTGCCCAAGTCCGTCGGAATGCACTATGGACATGAATGGAAGCAGGTGATCAGACAGGAAGCTTACGTATACGTATGTGTCATCTGTCAGAGTCGTATCTAGACGTATCAGCGGTCCCGTATCATTAGAACTGCACATGCCCCACATCATTACAGAGGCTCCACCAGTCTGAATACGCCCCTGCTGACATGCAGGGTCCGTGGATTCACGAGGTTGTCACCAAACCCGCACACGTTGATCCGCTCGATACAATTTGAAACGAGACTCGTCCGACCAGGCAACATGTTTCCAGTCATCAACAGTCCAATGTCGGTGTTTACTGGCTCAGGTGAGGCGTAGAGCTTTGTGTCGTGCAGTCATCAAAGGTACACGAGTGGGCCTTCGGATCCAGAAGCCCATATCGATTATGTTTCTTTGAATGGTTCGCACGCTGACACTTGTTGATGGCCCAGCATCGCAATCTGCAGCAATTTGCGGAAGGGCACGTTCAAATGGTTCAAATGGCTCTGACCACTATGGGACTTAACATCTATGGTCATCAGTCCCCTATAACTTAGAACTACTTAAACCTAACTAACCTAAGGATATCACACAACACCCAGTCATCACGAGGCAGAGAAAGTCCCTGACCCCGCCGGGAATCGAACCCGGGAACCCGGGCGCGGGAAGGGAGAACGCTACCGCACGAGCACGAGCTGCGGACTCTGTCACGTTCAACGGTTCTCTTCAGTTGTTGGTCCCGTTCTTACAGGATCTTTCTCCGGTTGCAGCGATGAAGACGATTTGATGTTTTACCGGATTCCTGATATTCACGGCAAACTCGTGAAATGGTCGTACTGGAAGATACCCACTTCATAGCTACCTCGGAGATGCTGTGGCCCATCGTTCGTGCGCCGACTATAAGACGACGTTCAAACTCAAATCTTGATAACCTGCCATTGTAGCAGCAATAACTGATCTAACAACTGCATCAGACACTCGTAGGCGTTGCCGACCTCAGCGCCGTATTCTACCTGTTTACATCTCTGTATTTGAATACGCATGCCTATACCGGTTTCTTTGGAGCTTCAGTGTCCTACTCGCACATGGGCTTTTTTTAGCTGCAAAAACCAACTTGCCTGCGTCTCTCACGATGGGCTTTAAAACTGCTATCGTCCAGTTGGTTGTACTTTCGTTTCCTGAAGCAGTGTGGAATTGTTATTTTAATGAGTGTTTATGTAAACAAGTTCATCGTTGCGGCCTTGTGGTTGTCTATAAAGAAAAGAAAAGTCACCTAAGGATGCGTTCAGCTCCAGCATACATCTTCCCGTGGAAATGTTGGATGATGCTTGGCTGTGTATTCAGGACAGTGCGCCTCAAAAGGAGGACCTGTGGCTCGATAACGAGCATGTACCAAGAGGTACAGTATTTGTAATTGCAGTCGAAGGCACCATTGCACTAACAACGTCTCTGAAGGAGCGAGCCGAAAGATAAATACTCTTACAAATGGTTCAAATGGCTCCAAGCACTATGGGACTCAACTGCTGAGGTCATAAGTTCCCTAGAACTTAGAACTACTTAAACCTAACTAACCTAAGGACAACACACACATCCATGCCCGAGGCAGGACTCGAACCTGCGACCGTAGCGGTCGCGCGGTTCCAGACTGTAGCGCCAGAACCGCTCGGCCACCAGCGGCCGGCCAAATACTCTTACATTAATACCAGAAGTCATCCAAATCCTTACTCATTACTAAAAATGGAAGCCGTGTGTGTGTGTGTGTGTGTGTGTGTGTGTGTGTGTGTGTGTGTGTGTGTGTGTGTGTTTCCACAGCTCCTCTCCTAAGCTGCTAAACCACTGGACTTATTTCAACCATACCGCTTGCTGACGGACAAGACTCGCTGTCGGTTAAGAACGACCTACCAATCACATTTCAGAAGATACGGCGGTATAAACAATGAAATGTGTGAAAACCTGCCGCATTATGGATGACGTTAAAATTTATCCCTTCTTTACTACTATTCGCAACATATTCTGCAGACAGTATCCACATATGCCTCTGAATGTACCTACGAAATTATATCATTGCATGACACACAGATCACGAGATACGACGTCATAAACACTTAGATGCGTCGCGCATGAAGTTGTAATAAATTTGTTCTTTACTACTGAGACACTCCTATACTCGAGTCAACTTCAGAAAATCCTTGACACCTGGCAACGTTTTCGATAGCTTTCAACTGCTAAGCGCAAACGGCTGTCGGCGAACGCGATAGCCGTCTATAGAGCTATAAAGAGGTGTTGCCACTGAAACGTTTACAAAATAGCATTGCTGAGATACGAAGCGACTGTGCTTACCCGTTTGTACACTGATGAGCCAAAAAAATTACCACCTGCTTAATAGCTTGTTTGTCCGTCTTTTGAAAGAAATACGTAACTGTTTCTGCCTATTAGGGATCCGACAGTTGTTGGTATGTTTGTGTATGTGTTTGGCATTAGATGTCTGCGCACAGGTCACATAATTCGCGTAAATACCGGGTCGCTGATTTGCGTACACGGTGATGGTGCCCGATAGCGACCCAGGTGGGTTCCATAGGATTTACACCAGGCGAATTTGGTTGCGATCAACGTGAATTCATAATACTCCTCAAACCACTGTAGCAAAGTTCTGGCTTGTGAGACGGACAATTATACTGTTCAAAGATGACATCACCGTCGGGGAAGACTGCAAGCATGAAGGGATGGAGGTGGTTCGCAGATGCCAGCGCGTCTTCAATTACCACTACAGATCCCATGCAATCGCCGAAGAATGCCTTCCATAGCATAATACTACTCCCACAAGCCCGCATCCGTGGCGCGCCGCACGTTTTGAGCCGCGGTTCACCTAGATGACAGCGTTTGTGGAGACGACCATACACCTAATGTTTTCCGTAGATGCTCACCACAGTACCATGTGAATATTCGACCAGGTTCGCCGTT
This sequence comes from Schistocerca serialis cubense, assembly GCF_023864345.2. Taxonomy (NCBI): domain Eukaryota; kingdom Metazoa; phylum Arthropoda; class Insecta; order Orthoptera; family Acrididae; genus Schistocerca; species Schistocerca serialis. Next base: position 101,042,620 of record NC_064649.1, read on the forward strand.
TTCGAAATACTCGTTCAGTCTCTGCATAATAATAATTGTGCCTTTGTGAAAGTAGCTTACCTCAATGTATTCCTCCATTCGCAGCCCATATCTTCGCTAGGGTGATCCCCGGTCAATGTTTGTTCCACTTACATACGTCTATTACTGACAAGGGAACCTCCCCATCGCACCCCCCTCAGATTTAGTTATAAGTTGGCACAGTGAATAGGCCTTGAAAAACTGAACACAGATCAATCGAGAAAACAGGAAGAAGTTGTGTGGAACTACGAAAAAAATAAGCAAAATATACAAACTGAGTAGTCCATGCGCAAGATAGGCAACATCAAGGATAGTCTCAGGAGCGCCGTGGTCTCGTGGTTAGCGTTAGCACCTGCGGATCGAGAGGTCCTTGCTTCAAGTCTTCCCTCGAGTGAAAATTTTAATTTCTTTATTTTCGCAAAGTTATGATCTGTCCGTTCGTTCCTTGACGTCTCTGTTCACTGTAATAAGTTTAGTGTCTGTGTTTTGCGACCGCACCGCAAAACCGTGCGATTAGTAGACGAAAGGACGTTCCTCTCCAATGGGAACCGAAAACATTTGATCGAAAGGTCATAGGTCAACCGATTCCTCCACAGGAAAACACGTCTGATATATTCTATACGACACTGGTGACAGCATGTGCGTCACATGACAGGAATATGTTGTCGACCCACCTAACTTGTACACTTGGCGAATGGGTAAAAAGATTCTTCTATCTTGCCTGATTTAGGTTTTCTTGTGGATGTGATAATCACTCCCAAAAAAGTGATGAACACATAAGAGAGTGTCACATAAACTGCAACAAATGAATGCAAGTTTCATAGTCGCACAGTTTTCCCTGTGCTCTGTCAAAACATATGTTTTTAACGTTTTCAAATTTTTCCGTGTGTAGACCGTCAAATCCTGCATATGTCCAAGCATATCTGAACATGTCCTGGAATTTTGGAGAGCGAAGTTGATTATGTGTGAGTGTCTGAACTTTGATAATTGTCTGAAAACAAAAAATTAAACTTTTCACTCGAGGGTAGACTTGAACCAAGGACCTCTCGTTCCGCAGGTGCTCACGCTAACCACGGGACCACGGCGCTCCTGAGCTCCCATAATCCTTGATGTTGCTTATCCTGCGCATGGACTGCTCAGTTTATATATTTTGCTTATTTTTTTCATAGTTCCACACAACTTCTTCCTATTTTCTCGATTGATCTGTGTTCAGTTTTTCAAGGCCTATCCACTGTGCCAACTTATAACTGAATCTGAGGGGGGTGCGATGGGGAGGTTCCCTTGTGAGTCACATGCCCGCAACACCACCAGGCGGCATCCAACATCGAGGTGGTCAGTGGTCATAATGTTTTGGCTGACCAGTGTACATTACGCATATTTCTTTGTACGGCCCTATCATAATTTCAAACACGTTTTTCACGAATATGCGGAAATTTTTTCTACATTACACTACAATCACAATTCATTTTTTGTTTCAGTTTCTAATAGAAATCAGGCAAAATGAATACCAGGGAAACACCGGGTTTGTCAGCTGTTACATATTAAAACTAATTCCTAGAAACACTGTCGTAGATAACAGCACACTGGGTGGGAAACAAATCCATGCCGGCCGGAGTGGCCGTGCGGTTCTAGGCGCTACAGTCTGGAACCGAGCGACCGCTACGGTCGCAGGTTCGAATCCTGCCTCGGGCATGGATGTGCGTGACGTCCTTAGGCTAGTTAGGTTTAATTAGTTCTAAGTTCTAGGCGACTGATGACCTCAGAAGTTAAGTCGCATAGTGCTCAGAGCCATTTCAACCAGCCAACAAATCCATAGCCTGCCAGTCTGCTACTTGCAAAAACAGTTCATCCCAGCCCCATTTTCTTGCCCTTTATGGCGATCCGTCCCATGCTTACATTTCAGCAAGATAACTCCCGCCCATACACGGCGAGAGTTTCTACTTCTTGTCTTCGTGCTCGCCAACTTATACCTTAGCCAGCAAGGCCGTCGGATCTCTCCCCACTTGAGAACGTTTGGAGCATTGTGGGCACGGCACTCCAACTAGCTCGGGATTTTGACGGCCTCGCGTGCCAATCGGACAGAATTTGGCACGATACCCCTCAGGGCACGCAACAAATCTGTCAGTCAATACCATGCCGAATAACTGCTTGCATAATCGCCAGGGGTGAGCCACCGCGTTATTAACTTGCTCAATTTGTAAAGTTCTTTGTACTGAATAAGTCGCCCAATTTTTTTTTAATTGTAATCATTTTTTGTCTATACATGTACATTGCATCTACACATTTCTGTCCCATTCGGATAGTTCTATCGTGGTGCGTCTTTTTTGTCTTAGAGTGTACTAAGAGAAATTAAAGTAAAAAGGACAGCGATTAACAAGATATTGAACAGAATAACGAAATTAACTGGACAACAAAACAGCTTCATAAGAAATGACTTATAAGAAAAAATACTGGGTAAAATCAACAAGACAGGCCTGAAACATGCGTATTACGCAGTGTTATCTGTGGAATGGACAGCAGCAATTTCAACCAAATGGTAGAGATGGCGACTGATATAAAAATAAGCCCCCTCAGTCGAGAAGTTTAGAGACTGGATGAATAAAAATGGAGAAACGTTAATCTGATGGTTTTAATACTTGCATGTTCTACACAGCCTGCCCTCAATTGAGTACAACGATGAGAACGTTGATATAACCATGTGAAACTGTCAGAAAAGTTAGTCTTTGGGATATTGTTCAACTCGCGTGTCAAGTTGGCTTGTAAGTCAGTTATGTCGTCAAAGCGCTTATCTGCCATGTGATTTTCTGCACTTCGTCGTTTTGTAGTATGTTCCTATTCGTAACATCAAGTCTCGTCACCCATGTTGATCTTTTCCAGAAAAATAATTGTCCGCGTTTTGCAATTCAATCAAGATGGGTTGTTTTTGTTCGAGAGTCAATTTATGCTGCTCTCAGCTCACAACTAAGTGGTCGGATGCACATCCATTGTTTACAATCGTCAGTTCAAGTGGCCAGTGTATTTACTAAGCTGACGCCGCTTTTATGCTAGAAATAAAATCAGTCTCCGAACTTTTTGGTCGGACAGTGTATTGCTGAAATACTCTGAGAAAGCAATAACGAGTTCTCCGAAAGCTGCTGCGTGGAAGTGCCACCACAGAGCTACTGCTAACCAGGGGAGTGAAATTTCTGTGAGCAATGAGCTACCAAATCTCCATATCAGATTATATCACCTTCAGCTGACAAAACGGTGAAGACTTGATACAAAAAGATGCGGCGCTAATACTCCGTAAATGAGGGTATCCTGTAGAAAAGTAATCCGCTTTGCAATATCTTTTGCAGGTTATTGGTTACCTGGCGAACAATATGATACTAACGTCGCTAGTCCCAGTGTAAATCAATAGCTTGCGCTGAAAGCCTAAAGGTGCAATGGGTTGCAGATGTGAGCCAATAATATCTGTGTGAAACTGATATCAAGCACGCCAAGAAACTGACACAGTGCACTCCGAGAGCTGCAGCACGAACGATACTACTCAACTACTTGTAGCCAGAAGGGCAGCCTTTGTAACTAATGTACAAATAATTTTTATTTTGGCGTCCTTCCAGAGTTCGGGAAGGCTAGGAACTAAAATATTCTGCGTTACCCCTAAATATTGCCTGTTAAGTCTCCGTAACAGATGATATACGATAAGATATACGTAATGGAATCGGATGTTGACGCGAAAATGAGGATGAAGATCATTGGAATGTCCGTTTGCAGCATAGAATTATATGGAAAGGAACTGTAGACGATTGGAAATCTGGAGAAGAGCTGGAATGATTTGAAATATGACGCTGTCAAAGAATGTTAAAGATGAAATAGATAAAGTATAAAATGCACACGTACTAAAGAGAGTAGGTGGGCAAAGAACCCTATGGACGACTTACCAGAAGGATGGACAGAGTAGTGGTACACCAGTGAACCCTCGATTCTTTAAAAGGCGAACTCCTGTATGTGAAACAACTTCAAATGACGTAATGTGTTAAATATTTGACGTTACGGATGTAAGCGAGAAAAAGTTTAGAAAAGATTTGAAGTTTGTCGGAAGTCACTAAGTGCTGTCCTCAAGCGGACGAATAAAGTCCGGGTTTTTGCGCGCCACACACACACACACACACACACACACACACACACACACACACACACACACACACACAAACACAAACACGCACGCAATACTTCTCTTACAAAATTAAACTTTTAACATAAGATTATAACTTTTAGTGAGTAGAATATGACAACACTTTAAATTTTCAAAGTCGATCAGTAATTACGCCAGATATATAAAATGAAATTTTTGTTTGGTAACACAGATCAGCCATCCGCGGGAAAGAGGCATGGCAAAGTTCGAGAATGCGCAGAAGGCGTTCGACGTGACGCAACCTAAGCGTTGGAACAGCCTATGCTGCTTAATCGAGCAGTAGTTTCCTGATGGTAGAAGCCGTAGAGGGGAAAATCTACACGGGCAAACAAAGATTAGAAAATGAAATAAGTGTAGAGTGTGTTGTGTCTGATAGTCATGTGTGAAGCTTAAGGATACCACGAAAGCAGCCGAAAAACTAACGACAAAAGACGCTGCAGATGAGAGCTTCCAGCTGCAGAGTACTCAAAATACCATTCTCACTCGAAAACATACCTCATGACGTAAAGCTTCATCCACAGGAATTTCCAGTATAAATCAACGATATGCAGTACGGAGCTGAAGCTTCAACAGGTTGCACGTGAGCGCCCCTTATGTGCCCGTGCAACAGGCTCTTCAGTACATCACGAAGGCTGGGTAGGGCGCACTGAGTGCCTCTACATAACTGTGTTACCAGACAGCTGTTCTGGCTAGGATGGCAAGTTACAAGGAGAAATGGACAAAGAGATCTCCTTGTCAGTTTATTTCTTCGTTATATATCAACCAAGGAGGACCTACAACTAACATATAGCCCAAAAATAAACCCTAAGATAATAAAAGACGCATTACGAAGGAATTATCCGTATGGGATGGAAATCGGCGGATGTGATTTGCATGGACAGACGAACAAGAGATTACAGATTTAGAAAAATTTGATGATTTATTCAAGAGAGTGAGAGCTTCACGAAGTAAGTCGATAAGGCATTGGTCCACCTCTGTCCCTTATCTAAGCAGTTATTCGGCTCGGAATTGATTGATAAAGTTGTTGGATGTATGCCTGAGTGATATCATGCCAAGTTCTCCCCAACTGGAGCGTTATATTCTAAACATTCTGCGTGGTGTCTGTTTCTTCTATATCGTGTCTCCCTACCACTTTCGCGCAACGACGCTCTGAGCGTGTTTTTTAGGGAATTGACTAGTTTGAACCTGGGACCTGTTGCTGGTAAGGAGACGCCAGACCACATATGACATGTAGAATTCAGAAGAGTTCAGTGAGACTAGCGATGATATAACCAAATACTTAATGATTTCAGCGTCAGCTCCACTGCACTCCCTGTAAAAGAATCTTAATACTAACTAAATTTAGTGGAAGGGGTTCAAGGCTTTCCTATTTTTAGTTAGCTGGTAAAATAACGTTGAAAAAGCAGTTAAGTTTACCACTGGAAATTTTATTCTACCCACAAAACATTGTTTCCAAATTGCACTATTGATAAAAAGAAATGTTTTAATACAGGATGGTAAAAACCAAATGCGTTCAACAAAAATGTGAGCGACTATTCCCTGAATGGGTTTCCAAGTTCTACAATGGATCGAAGGATGACCTATGCCATATCACATCTATAATCTGGGTTTAAATTAAGTTTCACAAGAGAGAGGAAACTATCAAAATGGTCTACAGTGACCCTCAATTATCTTTAATTACTTATCTAACTTGTCGTAAATTACAGTGGCTGATGTGGCTTCTCAATAACTATATAACAGAAAAATCATTGCGTTTCGGATTTTTACTTCAAGTGGCAAATGTGAACACCGTGAGCTTTAATTGACGATCGACACTAGTATTACGCAAAAAAGGGGGTGTAACAGATGAGACTTCTGCAGTTCTGAGTGAAGCTTTATGCGCTGTTATGCGGCATCGCGTGCATTTATTCATTACCTTGTCGGTGTTCGTCAGGGGGCGGCGGGAAGCACAGCTCCGCTCACCTCGCCGTCTCCGAAGCAACTCTCTCCTAACTTCTCCTTACTACAATTTACCGAAGTTGGTTTAAAAAAAAAAACTATCTGGCTGTGTTTTCATCCGACCAATCAGGGTCTCAATGTTAACCTTAAGCTCCGCTTACAACAATTCTGTCTATCCAATGAGAAACGTTATACTTTTCGTGGTGGGGCAATGTTTTTAAAGTTTGCAACGTAACAGAGACGCGAAAAAGTCTCACGCTAAAACTTGCAGCTGGTGTGGTCCTTTTAGCGTTATCGTAAGATCTATACTGTTCTCCTGGAGGGCTCTAGCTTTTAACATGGGCTGGGGGTGGTCCTAACGTAACAGATGCGAAAAAGTCTCACGCTAAAAACTTGCGGGTGGTGTGGTCGTAGCGGTTAGCTGGTGACGTGGGTGTCCGTCCCTTATCGTAGGGCCTTCTCGCTTAACACGGTTCTGCTCTCGGCTTCTGTTCTCGTTTCTCCCCTCGGAACTGCGTCTGTCTCACGGTGGGGAGGTATGACATGCATTTAGGCATTCTTGTGTTAGTCTGTGGTATTCCATTTGCTCACTCGTTACTCGTATTACTTTGGTTAATTTAATGTCACGATTTATTCGGAGCTATGTGACATACTACTGGATTTGCTTATCATGTCAGGGTTTTCATGGAAGGTGTTGGATTTGCCTGACACCTTACAAAATCATCAAAATTCCAAGATGTCTGGAGAGCCCTGACCATAATGCTCCAAACGTTCTCAACTAGGGAGAGATCAGGCGAAATTGCTGACCAAGGTAGGATTTGGAAGCATGAAGACAAGCAGTAGAAACTCTCGCCGTGTGCAGGCGGACATTATCTTGTTGAAATGTCAGCCCAGGATGGCTTTCCATGAAGGGCAACATAACAGGATGCAAAATATCGCCGATGTACCGCTATGTTACAAGCGTGCCGCAGATGTCTACCGAATAAGTCTTCCTATGAAATTAAGTGGCACCCTAGACCATCACTCCTGGCCGTTGCGACGTTCGGCGGGCGACAGTCTGATTGGTATCACACTGACGCTCGGGACGTCTCTAGACAGGTCACCAGCCTGGAATTTCATTTACATGGTTGAAATTGCTTTTAGTGATAAGTTTTGCTTCAAACTGAGCCCCGACAACCAGCGAATACGTGTCTTGAGACTCCCGAGACAGCGGTGGGGTACCAACCTCAATATCACCTGCCATTCTGGCCGACACACGAGTAATGGTTGGGGCACCATTTCTTTTCATAGCAGGACCCCTTTGGTTTTCATCGGCAGCGCCCTTACAGCACAGAAGTACGTCGACGATCATCAACGTTCGGTTATGTTGCCATTAATCGCAAGCCATCCTGGGCTTACATTCCAGCAACAAAACGCTCGCTCGCGCATTGTGACTGTTTCTACCCCTTGTCTTCGTGCTTGCCAAACACTATTTTGGCCATCAAAGTCGCCGGATCTCTCCCCAATTGAGAACGTTTGGAGCTTTATGGACAGTGCTCTCCGACCACCTTTGGATTCTGACGATCTAACAAGCCAATTGGCCATAATTTGGCACGATATCCCTCAATAGGACACCCAACAACTATCAATTCCAAGCCGAATAGCTGCTTGCATAACGACCACAGGTCAACCAACGCGTGATTGACTTATTTTGTGAAGCTGTTTCTCCTGAACAAGTCATTCAGTATCTCTGAAATTGTCATCATTTGTTTGCTTGTAAATGCACATCGTATCTACTGAATTCAGTCCCATCCGGATAACTCTTTGCTGAGCATGTTAGAGAAGGTTCTCAGCAAACGCTCAGTAGAAGAGTGTAGTTAGCCAGATATCAGAGGGGGTGTGGTCGGTCACTTTGGCTTCTTCCACATCTTGAACAGTTGAGAACTAGGGAAGATGTTGCCATATCGTATGGCCTTGAAAGCATCTCATTCGATCGCAATTAGAAGTGAGAGACAAGCATATCGGGGTTGCTCAAAAATATGGAAACACCACGTGAAATGCATGAGTCAGAACACACGTTCTGTGTAGCGGAAGTGAGGTAAGTGAATTCTAACGAGGGCAGATTGTTGGCGCGGTATAGCGAGTCCTTCCTTAGCCAAGGTAGCTGAAGTGTTTATTGTTCCAAGAGGATTCCTATCGAAGATTTAGACTGCATACATGGAAAGTGGAAAAACAGCATCCGCTATCTCCCAACGTGGCCGTTATCGTCACAGACGGTCATTGAAGAAGATTGTGACGAAAAGTAAGAAGAATTGAGTGCCGCACTCACAAGCACTTTCCGCACCAAAACAATACGGAGGGAGCTCCATAAGAGCGAATTACAGGGTTAGGTCGGATTACGAAACTACGCATCGGTGATGGAAATGCTCGTAGTAGGGAAACGTGAGGCCGAAGCCATGAAACCTGGGCTAAGGAGCAATGGAAGAAAGTCATTTGTTTGGAGAGTCTTGCTGCGCATTATCTCCAACTTCTTGCCAAGTTTACGTCCCAAATGTGAAACACAGCACGGCTTTGGCGATGATTTGGGCAGCCATATAGTGGTATTTCATGAGCCCCACGGTCGCATTACTACTGAGCAGGTCCATCACATGGTACAATGTTTGTTCCCCACCTGTTATGCTATGTTCAAGAGACAGGGAATCTGTTCACACAGCTCGCATCATCCAGGACTGGTTTTGCGAGCACGAGGATCAACTGCCCTGTCTCTCCTGGCCACCACACTCACCAGATCTCAGTATTACTCAGCACTTGTGATGTACTTTGGAGAGAAGCGTGCGTCATTGCAATCTTTGTCCATCATCGTTATCCGAATCTGCCATTATTTTGCAGGAAGAATGTTATACGATTCCCTTGAAAACCACACACAATATATATTTATCCTTTCCGAGACGACTGGAAGTTGTTTTGAAAGCCAAAGGTTTTCCTACACCGTATTTGGTATAGTAGTGTGTTGTGTTTTGGTGTTCCAAAAAAAATGGTTCAAATGGCTCTGAGCACTATGGGATTTGAACATCTGAGGTCATCAGTCCCCTAGAACTTAGAACTACTTAAACCTAACCAACCTGACGACATCACACACATCCATGCCCGAGGCAGGATTCGAACCTGCGACCGTAGCGGTCGCGTGGTTCCAGACTGAAGCGTCTAGAACCGCTCGGCTACAGTGGCCGGGCTTGGTGTCGCTGTATGTCTGCAGCTCTACTCCTCCAGCTCACCTTATGATGTGTTGCAGATGGTATTATTCATACCACCACCAGTCACAAACGGTGTGTGGTAGGAAAAAGTACCAGTACAGAGCGAATTGTAGGGTGAGTTCGAATTCCTAAACTATGCACAGGGGATGGAAATGCACGTAGTAGGGAAATGTGAGGCCGAAGCCAGTAACTCTGCTCTACATGAACACTAATACCTCTGATTTTCTCCGCGTGGGCATTTTGCGAGGTCAATGTGGAAGGAAGTAATACGTTGCCTAACTACCCCTGGGACGAAAGCCCTTCGCATTTCTAGCGTAAAGCTATCCATAATGCATGACGCCACTCTTTTAATGCCTGGATGGAGTTACCTAACGAAAACTCGAAGAAACACTGTAAGTCTCACCTGATACGGGTCCTAAACCCACGATCAGTACTGAAGATTCGTATTTTTAAATTACCTAGTTCCTAGGTGGATTACATTTTTTTAGGATTCTTTTACTAGATCTCTATTTTTTTTATTTCTGTGTAAATAGATGAATGTTGTTATTACTTTACTGCAAATCTTTACGTTGGGTGATGTCAGGCTCTTTGTTAAGAACATTATCCATATTTGTACTCAGTACTCCAAGCGAAAATTCAGCTCCACTCATTTTGCATATCCACACAATAATACAGAGAAAATATTTTCCTATGGATGGCAACACCACCAGTAAACTGGGAGTCTTACTGATACTTTATCACATATCGCGCACGTATCTTGACGACATAAGCGGCACTACTACGCCACCTTGTGATACGCGCAATTCTGTTTCCGTTTCTGTCGAACAATTTGAGTCCAGCATAGTGCGTCAGTGATTACGATCACTTCTTGAAAATCTTGTTTAAATGCCCTTAACGGTTTACTGTGTGTTATCGTTGCCTGTGCTCTATTGTGTGGGTAGAGAACCATTGACAGTATATTCGTAGCTATAATCTTTAATACTTAATTACGTAAGTCTGGAAAGACACATACCAGCATAACGTATGCCAACTTTTATGATCTTTGTTTTACTCTTTGCTAAAAAATATGGACTTGCAACCTGTAGTCGTGTAATTTCTGTTATAACTAAATGTGAGACAGTAATATATTTCATGGAAATTTCTCGTATTCTGGCAGCTAACGCTCGTTGTCTCGTTCTCTTCTGTTTTACAGGCTGCGCTTTCGTGAAATTCAGTTCACATCAAGAGGCGCAGACAGCGATAAGTACGCTCCACGGCAGTCAAACTATGCCGGTAAGTTGGCAGCACTGCTTGTTCCCATCTATCTTCTTTATCGTCCTTGTAATTTCACGACCTTACGTTAACCCTCGAAAATATTTTACTTAGCGTCATGCATTTTCGCAGTTATAAGTGAAACTGTAGATACTTGCCCCTCTTATGTAATTGATTCCTTAAATCATATGCTGAGATGCACTTCATGCGACATGTGCAAAATTCACCAAGAAAACGGATACTAATGGGGAAGTTTGAGGCACCTAGAGAATTAAATAACACTGTGATATTGTTAAATCATACACAGAAAATACACTCATGTGTAAATCAGAGACGGGAGGCACTTTGGGGGTGGGGCAGAAGAGTCAATGAGTGTTAGTGAAAGTGTGTGTGTGTGTGTGTGTGTGTGTGTGTGTGTGTGTGTGTGAGAGAGAGAGAGAGAGAGAGAGAGAGAGAGAGAGAGAGAGAGAGATATGAGGAGGAAGGACGGGGGAGTGTTAGCGAAGGAGAAACAGGCAGACTTTGAGAAAGTGTGAATGTGAGAAGGAGGCAGTAAGAGAAACGGAGTGAAACTTAGGTCATTTGAAAGAGACTGGATGTTACAAACAGCTAGTGTGAAAATGAGGAACAGAGTTTAAGTAAGAGCGCTTGTACGTGTGTGTGTGTGTGTGTGTGTGTGTGTGTGTGTGTGTGTGTGTGTGTGTGTTTTAACAAGACCTACTAGTACTAATGAATAAGTAGCTCCCACCCTACCTCAAAATTTACGATATAATGAGCAGAGTATATTAAAAAATAGAACTAATCTTTGAGTTCAATATACGTCCAATTAGGTGCTGGAAGGTTTCTTGGGGAATGGCAGCCCATTCTTCACGGAGTGCTGCATTGAGGAGAAGTATCGATATCGGTCGGTGAGGGCTGACACGAAGTCGGCGTTCAAAAACATCCCAAAGGTATTCTATAGGATTCAGGTCAGGACCTGTGTAGGCCATTACAAGGATGTTATTGTAGTGTAACCACTCCGCTACACGCCGTGCATTATGAACATGTGCTCGATCGTGTTGAAAGATGCAATCGCCATCCCCGAATTGCTCCTGAACATTGGGAAGCAAGAAGATTCTTAAAACATCAATGTAGACCTATGCTGTGATTGTGCCACGCAAAACAAGGGGTGCAAGCCCCCTCCATGAAAAATACGACCACACCGTAACACCACCATCTCCGAATTTTACTGTTGGCACTACAAACGCTGGCAGATGACGTTCACCGGACATTCTCCATACCCACACCCTGACATCGGATCGCCACATTGTGTACCGTGATTCGTCACTGCACACAACTTTTTTCCACTGTTCAATCGTACAATGTTTACGCTCCTTACACCAAGCGAAGCGTCGTTTGGCGTTTACCGGCGTGACGTGTGGCCTATGAGCAGCCGCACGACCATGAAATCCAAGTTTTCTCACCTCCCGCCTAACTGCCATAGTACTTGCAGTGGATCCTGATACAGTTTGGAATTCCTGTGTGATTGTCTGGATAGACGTCTGCCTATTACACATTACGACCCTCTTCAACTGTCGGCAGTCTGTCAGTCAACAGACGAGGTCGGCCAGTACGCTTTTGTACTGTACCTGTCCACATTTCCACTTCACTATCACATCGGAAACATTGGACCTAGGGATGTTTAGGAGTGTGGAAATCTCACATACAGACATACGACACAAGTGACACCCAAGCACCTTACCAAGTTCGAAGTTCGTGAGTTCCGCGAAGCACCCCATTCTGCTCTCTCACCATGTCTAATGACTACTGAGGTCGCTGATATGGAGCACCTGGCAAGTTGGCAGCACAATGCACCTATATGAAAAACTTATGTTTTTGGGGGTGTCCGGATACGTTTTATTACATAGTGTAAGATAAAACAGACAGGAAATATTTAATCTACACAAAAAGACAAAGATATAATTTATTAGGAGTTACAAAACCATTGTTCTAAGACCTCTCTTAATGTTCTCAAGCGGAATGACACGTTTCTGGGACGTCATCATACCACCAACTGGTCGTCACATGAAATTCAAGGGAGGATGGGTAAGATGTGTGATGTCAGCGCATTTAGGTGTGCCCAGGTCGCGGCAAGCCGAAGGATGGGACAGTCCGCCTTCGAGGCCGTACATGCACTGAGCTCTTCACGAATCGCCTTGTCAAGGGTGTACAGTGTCAACCTCGTTTTGGTGCGGCACTCCCAGAGTCAACCGTCGTCTTCGTGACGGGGAGTCGCATAAAGATAACGGATACTCAGAATGAAAGATGTATTCATTGGCATGAATCTTCCTGGCAGATTAAAACTGTGTGGCGGAGTGGAATTCGAAGCTGGCATCTTTGCTACTCACGGACAAGTACTCTAATGACAGCTATCCAAGCACGACTCAAGATCCGCCCGAAGGTTTGCAGGAGAACTTCTACACAGTTTGTAAGATTGTAGATGCGATACTGAGGGAAGTAAGACTTCGTAAACAGGTCGGGAGTCGGGTTCGGATATCTCAGTCGGTAGAGCAATTAGCCACGAAAGGGAAAGGTTCCAAGTTCTATTCTTGGTCCAGGACAAAGATTTTATCTGCCAGGAAGATTCAGTAATGGACAGACTGGCCCGAAGAGCAGTAAACCGCTCTCCAGTTCAATGCTGGACGGCGGCAAGCAGTGAGCAGCAATACCCCAGTGAATCACCACTTCGCCACAGAGACAGGTGATCGCCCTGCACTGATATTTCCCCTCATCGATTTGCAGTCATGGATAGGATGCTCAGAGTTTGAGACAAAGGCCGTGTCAACTGGAGAACTGCGTTATACAGTACACTTGGGCAAGTTCATGTCTGGGTACGAGTTTCTCAAATACCACACTAGGGGGCACATCCTTTAGGCACCATTTGCAGTGTCTCCTGTCCTGCTTGTAACGCAGGCGTCAGATTCCTCTCATACATTCGGGCGTCGTAAATGGTTGCTCGCTTAGTGACTGTGATTATAATCAAGCTACGAATAGGATTAAAGACGTGTGGTGATTAAAACGTTATGTGAATAAGTGACAAACTCAAATATACAGATATACTGAATAAAGTCCCAATTGCAGATAAAGGAACATCAATTAATGTTATAACACTGAAATGAGTGGAAAAAAGTGTTTAAATTTTTTAATGGCTCTGAGCACTATGGGACTTAACTTCTGAGGTCATCAGTCCCCTAGAACTTAGAACTACTTAAACCTAACTAACCTAAGGACATCACACACATCCATTCCCGAGGCAGGATTCGAACCTGCCACCGTAGCGGTCGCGCGGTTCCATTTAAATTTTTTAAAGATTTTATTAAACACAATGTGTACAACTTATTAATTACTTAAATAAAATTATCATCATTTGCATAAAAGACCGTGACACTGGATGATGTGATATGTATTGCAAGGTCCTCTGCATATGGCGCACTGACCCCTGTCGGTGGTATTGTGAATCCCTCAGTTGGGCATATTCGGTAATGTAGTGCATCGGCAGCCACCCTCGTCTACAGGTGGATCAACTGCATGTTGGTTTCCTTCCATTCGTCATTCTTTATAGAACTGGTACAGCTAAATGTCTTCATTAAGTGATCATAATTTTTGTATCGTTCTACTGCCATACCTAGTGGGTGTGCTATCGCACATTAACTAATGTGGTGAAGAAAATCACATGCGATGTGTGACTACACGAGATGAATCTATGTCCTTCGTATATCTCCAGGCCGCAGACGAGGGCTCATCCGTGAACATTTTAAAGTAAGTGAAGTACAGTAATGCAGTACTGTGCTGAGTAGTACAATATAGAACTAACTCCGGTTCGATATCACTTGGCGCCATATTTGCGTACGTTATTTACGATACACTGTAAGAGAAAAAATACGACACACCATGAAGAAAGTATCCTAATGAGACGAATATAGGTAGATGTGATGTCCATGTACAGACAAGCAATCATTACACTCTCAAAAAAACTGCATGATTTATTGAAGAGAAAGAGCTTCACAAATCGAGCCGCCAATAACGCGTTAGTCCACGTCTGGCCCTAATGAAAGTCGTTGTTCGGCTTGGCATTGATTTATACGGCTGTTGGAGATCCTCTTGAGCGATATCGCGCCAAATTCTGGCCAATTAGCGCGTTGTCAAAATCCCGATCTGGTTAGATGGCCCTGCCCATAAGTCTCCAACGTTCGCAACTGGGAAGAGATCTAGCGACTTTTCTGGCCAGGTTGTGTTTGGCAAGCACAAAGACAAGCAATAGAAACTTCGGCAGTGTGTGGACGGGCAATATCGTGCTGAAATGTCAGCCGAGGATAGTTTGCACAAAGGGCAACAAAACGGGTTGTAGATTATCGTCGACGTATCGCTGTGTTGTAAGGGTGTCGCTGATGACAAGAAAGGGGCCCCGCTATGTGATGCAATGGTACCCAAGACCGTTACGCCTGGTGTACGGCTGTAAGGCGGGCGACAGTCAGATTGGTATCCCACCATTATCTGCAACGTCTCACACATGACTTCGAACTAGAATCTCATTGACTGGAGTAGAATTGTCTTCCGTGCAGAATCCTGATTCGAATTTAGTCCCAATGACCAGTGAAGACGTGTATGGAGAACCCCCGACAGCGTTGGCATCCCATCCTGACTTTCGCCCGCCGTACGGCCCGACAACCATGCATGTTGGTCTGTGGAGCCATTTCTTTTCATTACAGGACCCCTTTCGTTGTCATCCTTGTATCAAAGCATTACGCAGACGATATTCTACTTGGGATTTTGACGCTCTAAAGCGTGAACTGGACAAACTTCGTCACGATATCCCTCACGACGACATCCAGCGCCTCTATCAATGCCAAGCCGAAAAACTGCTTGCATAAGGTCTGCAGGTGAACCAACGCGTTATTGACTTGTTCAATTTGCGAACCTCCTTCGTTTTAATAGGTGGTACAACTTTTCTGAAATCATTCCCATTTGTGTACCAGTGCTGGAAAATCATCTGCTGGTAGTGCCTGGTAAGTATACATTAGGCTCCCATGTAGCACTCTCCAGTCATGTGATCAACAGTACTTGTTGCACCTACCTGCCTTACGCTGACACTAAGGTTGTCGTCAGTTGTACGCAAAAATTCCTCCTCTAGCTGAGGTGTCCTCGTCTTTCTACGCCTCCCCCAGTCGCGACTAGTAGACTTAAGTGTCCCATTTTCCATAAGACGACGATCAGCTGCTTCGAACAGCCTCCTGTCGGGGCACCGACGACCTGGAAATCTTTCCCGATACAAATGTTGAGCGCTACGGCCATTACCATCTGCTAATCCGTACAGCAACTCCGCATTTGAGTAAACTTCTACTGCACTGTGCCGGAAACAAAGTCCGTGTCGAGGGGTTCTAGGCGCTACAGTCTGGAACCGCGCGACCGCTATGGGTCGCAGGTTCGAATCCTGCCTCGGGCATGGATGTGTGTGATGTCCTTAGGTTAGTTAGGTTTAAGTAGTTCTAAGTTCTAGGGGACTGATGACCGCAGCAGATAAGTCCCATAGTGCTCAGAGCCATTTGAACCAAGTCCTTGAAGTACACTAAACAGCTGATGCTACGTGCTTGGTGTTAGCAGAGCAATGGAGTTACGTGGTGGTTGGTGGTTAGTGTGTTTAACGTCCCGTCGACAACGAGGTCATTAGAGACGGAGCGCAGGCTCGGGTTAGGGAAGGATTGGGAAGGAAATCGGCCGTGCCCTTTCAAAGGAACCATCCCGGCATTTGCCTGAAACGATTTAGGGAAATCACGGAAAACCTAAATCTGGATGGCCGGAGACGGGATTGAACCGTCGTCCTCCCGAATGCGAGTCCAGTGTGCTAACCACTGCGCCACCTCGCTCGGTATGGAGTTACGTCAACACAGGCAACGCCGGAAGTAAACGTAAGAATTACAGCTTGCTGTACATTCTAACCAAACGTAACCAGCTGCGTATTTTGAATATTTTATGTAAGAAAATGTTTCATCTAACGCTGGTACGATCTATTTCTGTGGGTTACCCACGATTGAGGAAATTATGAAGGGAAGCAGAAACTTTGCTCTAAGATGGGAACAAAGCGTTTCCCACGTAACACATTTACTTCATCTGGTGAATGTTTTCTCAAAGTCTGGCCATACCTTTTTGTTACATCTTCTATAATATTGCTTTCAGATTAATATTTGTATAATAATGTCAGTTACAAGTATGTGGTTACGATGAAAAGACATACTAGTTACGCATTACACTCAATTATGTTTTACAGGCGGCAAATGAAAGTTGTGTACAATGAGTGTAACTGCTCCCAGTCGTCAATGGGAAAGACTATCCCGCAGTGTGTCATCATTTTGAGATCTAGTGAGCAATGGCTCTCACTTTTCGTCAGCGTTATTTGCTTGACGCTACTTCATTATTGTTTGGTGACTTTGTAAACGTTAATGCGATAATTAATTATTTTCTATAAATTATGCTACGGAAATACAATGCGCATACTGCCCTTACGACGTTGTGTACAACGAACGGAATAGAACGACAGCATCGCGCTGACTATTTTTTCTATTTTTTTCTTCACATTCATGAAATTGTAATTTATATCCCTCCGCTCTCCATATACTACAAATTAACATTTTTACGGGAGTTCTGTTTATTTTTCAGCAGGCAGTTTATGATTAAATACAAACAATGTTCCGTCGTATTTTACAGGATCGTTATTCATCAGTAAACACAGATGCTTCAATTGACACTTCTCGATAAAACTGGAATGTGTGTGACAACGGTGACGCAGTGCCAATCAGGAAACCGTTAACTTCCGCTCGTTTCTTCTGTCTCCGGTTTACAACCATCCAAACAGTGAGGTTGTGGCTATCGCACCGCGGGAAACGGTTCGGTATTCTGTCAAGATACCTTGAGATCTGCACCTGCTGCACACTGAAAGCCACTAGACTGTTGTGTTGTGGAGGATAGTCCTCGCACCACCGTCGTTCCCCGTCCCGTCTCTCTTTTGCGAAGATTGTATAGGGATAACAACAGTGGGAAAATCTCCATTTGAATTGAAGTTTCTTTGATTTTCGTCATGGACCTTTCGCATGATATACACTAACTGATCAAAAGTATCCGGCCACCATTGCGTAATGCATAACTAAGAACTAGTTGTCACTAGAGGCTAACCCTACAGTATAAAAGGAGGCGGCAAGTATCTTGTTGTCAGCAGAGTAGCATTGAGCAGAATGGGTCGGCCAGGACAGCTCAGTGACTTCGAATGTGGACTGGTGATTGGATGTAACGTAACAAATCCATCAAGGACATTTGCCCTGCGTGGTAAAAACGCGATCTACTTAGAGTTAGAAGATAGCATTACTTACTAAAAAAACATTCTGTAAGGCATCGAACTCTCACGTATAAAACAGCTTCAAACGTCTGATTAATTTACAAATGAGTGTGCTAGTTAACTGATGCTAAGCGTCTAAGATAGAAAAAAAGCTTAGAAATCGTTTGAAATTATATGTAAGTTTATTGAAAGTGCTGTCGTTTTCGAATACCGGACGAATGTAATCTGGATAAAGTTACTTTGCTGGCCTGGAAGAACGCTGCCTCAAGATATATACACAGTAATGAGAATTAGTGGTAACACCTTCAGGTTTGTGTGTGTGTGTGTGTGTGTGTGTGTGTGTGTGTGTGTGTGTGTGTGTCAACATCTTTATTCAAATGCGACCTATTTCGGTGCCACACTGTACCGTCGGTTGGCCAGCAGAAGAGCCCCACGTCAGTGGAGTGTGTCACCGACACACGTACATTTGAATAAAGTGGTTCAAACACTAATCTGAAGGCCTTACCATTAATTCTGATGTACTAATCAGCCGTTGTCTCACTCGCCATCCGAAACAGAAGATGGATATACGAAATATACCCAGTTTTCAACCGTAATTTTACTTGTGTTACTGTGTTAAATCTTCAACGTGAGAGTACCAGCTGTGGTTACAAAATAACGGAACTATAGCTGCAAAACATTTCCAAAACATACCTATTTAGTTACTGTCACCCTCAACATATTCCTCCTCTATCGGTACAACGCTCCAGGCGAATTTTCCATTGCTGGAAACAGTCCTTGCAAGTCTTCCTCTGTGAGCTCCTCCAGAACGCATGTAGCTTTTCTTCTCGTTACTCCAAGGTCCTGAAATGTTGTTTCTTTTAATGCAGATTTGACCTTAGGGGATAAGTAAGTCACATGGTGCTAGGTCAGGCAAATAGAGTGGGGGAGGGATGCTGTACTTCGCTACAGACCCCGCAACAGACAATGCGGTATCAGCTGCTGCGTTGTCTTGAGACAGAACCCGTGACTTGTTCTTCCACAATTCGAGTCTTTTTTTTCTTGGAGGTTGAGCAAGAACCTCGTTAGTAATGTCGATTAATAGTTTGACCTTCAGGAACCGTATGAAGATACAAAATTCCATGAATTTCGAAAAAAACAGTCATCGCTTTGAATCTTGATTTGCTCTTTCGAGCTCTTTTCGCTCTCGGTGAAGTTGGGCCCTTCCAGTGTACGGATTGACGCTTAGTTTCTGGATCATAAGTAAAAAACCAAGATTCGTCACATGTTATTTCCGAGAAATTACATTCATTTTCAGTGGTACTCAGAGTGTTAGTACAAACATTTTTACGAGCTTCTTATAGTTCGATCGTGAGAATTTTCGGCACCAGTTTCGCACACACTTTCTGATGTCAGTCTGTTTTTGTAAATGTGCCGTCGATTCTTACAATTTTTAGCAATCGATCGCATACTCAGCTGACGGTCATATCAAATCAGATTATCTGCTTTTTCAATATTTTCTTCCTTTTTTTGCTGTTGAAGGGCGTCCCGGGCGTCAGTATCTTCAAAGTCTCCTCGGCCACCTCGAAAACGCTTAAACCACTCAAAAACCAGCGTAGGTGATAATCTTCGCTATACATTTATTTTACTAAAATGTAGGTTTCAGTAGCAGTTTTTCCAAGTTTCACATGAAACTTCACGACAGTTCGTTGCTCTTTTATTACGCTTGTAATTTTTCCGGTTCAAATGGCTCTGAGCACTATGGGACTTAACATCTGAAGGCATCAGTCCCCTATAACTTAGAATTACTTAAACCTAACCAACCTAAAGACATCACACACATCCATGCCCGAGGCAAACTTTTCCGGGAAACAGCTCTTACACAAACGAAGGCCACCGGCCACAATGATTTGTCTACAGACACCACAGTTGCCGTATTCGACTGAGGCGGTTTCACACTTCACAGCTATTGGTCGTTCATCTTTGGTGGATTTGTACTTACTCTTGGACATCATCAGTGACGTCATTTTACAGCCACAGCTCTCATACCTCTTAATGAATAGAATATGACAGCATTATAAGTTTTTAAATTCGGTCAATAATTACATTCGATAGTGAAAATGAAATTTGTATTGTGCCTGGAAGCCGTTAGGCAAAGTGCGATTTGAACCGGATGTCACGAACCACGTTGTTCAAATTTCTGCCTGGGACCTAATGTCTATACATATAGCAGTTTTTAAAGCCTTATATTTGGTAAGAGCTACTCTCCACCGCGTACTTCGGAGTGATTTATGGATATGCGTACCATTGTGGAAATCGCCGGTGTAGGTAGTCCTGACTCGTTCAGGAGTGAAAGTCTCCGAAAATAATCTTCGCGCTTGCCCAGGGATACGCAGTATGCAAAAGAGCGCAGCGCGGCGGAACTCTGATATGGGATTCGAGATCGCGGGGAAGTCCCGGCGCCGTAATAATTCGGCAGCGGGCCGCGCAGTGCCGCTAAAAGCACCGGCGGACAGACTCGGAGATTCCCGTTGCTGCGCCAGGCGAAAAGCGGAGAGGGAGGTACTTCCCCGGGAACGGGCATTTTCTTTCCGCCACGTTGGCAAGACGAAACAGCGCTGTTTAATCAGCAGAAACGCCTAAGCTGCAGCGTCGGCCGCCGGAATTAGGGACGCTGAAAAAGTTGCTGGCGGGGCGGAGCGCGCGAAAAATATTATGCGCTGGTAGCGGCCAAAGTGGGACACGTTATTACGCCCACGATTTATGGGAGGGCCGTTCTGTGTGAGGTGAGGTGGGAAGAAGGGTAGCTGTCCGCCTCGCGCCGCGCCTACAAGCCCGCGCTAGTGCAGTGAGTGATACAGTGATATGGAGGCGGCATTTCTCGATTTTCTAATAGCATTTGACTCTGTACCACATTTACGCCTATTATCTAAAGTACTATAGTGTGTGGTATCAAGCGAGATTTGTGACTCGACTGAGGATCTCCTGCTGAGGAGGACGAAGCTTGTTAAAAAAATGGTTCAAATGTCTTTGAGCACTATGGGACTTAACATCTGAGGTCATCAGTCCCCTAGAACTTTAAGAACTACTTAAACCTAACTAACCTAAGGACGTCACGCACATCCATGCCCGCGGCAGGATTCGAACCTACGACCGCAGCGGTCGCGCTGTTCTAGACTGAAGCGCCTAGAACCGCTCGGCTACAACGGCCGGCGACGAAGCTTGTTATCTAGGATGGAAAATCATCGACAGATTTGGATGTAACTTCGGGTGTGCCTCAGGGAAGTCTGTTGACACCTACGGTGTTTGTCTTGTATACACTATAAGACGAAAAAAAACGACGCACCACGAAGGAATTGTCCGAATGGGACTGAAATCTATAGATGTGCTTACAATTTCAGAAACATTGGACGTTATTCAGGAGAAAGAACTTCACAAACTTCGCAAGTCAATAACGCATTGGTCCACCCCCGGCGCTTCTGCAAGCAGTTATTCAGCTTGTCATTGATAGCATTGTTGAATGTCCTAAAGTATATTGTAACATATTCTGTACAACTGACGCGTTAGATCGTCAAAATTCCGAATTGGGGAGAGATTCGGCGATCTTGCTGGCCATGGTAGGTTCTGGAAAGCATAAAGGTAAGCAGTAGAATCTCTCGCCGTGTGCAGGCTGGCATTATCTTGCTGAAATATAAGCCCAGGATGGCTTACCGTGAAGGGTAACAAAACGGGACGTAGAATATTTGTGCCTTAAGGGTGTCTACGAAAATAAATAGCACCCCAGATCATCACTCCCGGTTGTCGGGCTCCATGCCGGGCGACAGTCAGTTTTGTATCCCACTGCTGTCCAAGGCGTCTCCACACAAGTCTTCGCTGGTCATCGGAGTTGAAATCGAAGCGGGTCTTAGCACCGAAGACAACTCTATTCCAGTCAGTGAGATCCCAGATAGGAAACAATCTCAGGTTAGCAGCCGAGTGGCGCCGTCATCGTCTTGTTGCAATGTTTCAATGGATTCCGTACACATGATCTTCAGGCGAAGTGTCGGGATGCTGTCTGCCGCGTTTCTTTATAGCCGCCCCTGCCGGCCAGTCACGCGCCAGCGGAATCGCTCGGCGCCACCGTTGCGAACGGGGGGAGGGGAGAGACGCGCGTTGCGGCTCCAGTGCGGGCGTCGAGTCCTGGTCTTCCTTCATTCCATGACCGGTCCCCTTCTGACCAGAAAGTTCCTGCCGAATCTTCTTAACTGCGGGATCTCATGCCGAACTGGGATGATAACCACTGCCTCGATTAAATAGGAATATAAAAAAAGGGAGGAAGGTTTATCTGTTTAGCAAGAGTAATAGAAGGCAGATTTCAGACTACCTAACAGATCAAAACGAAAATTTCTGTTCCGACACTGACAATGTTGAGTGTTTATGGAAAAAGTTCAAGGCAATCGTAAAATAAGTTTTAGACAGGCACGTGCCGAGTAAAACAGTGAGGGACGGGAAAAACCCACCGTGGTTCAACAACAAAATTAGGAAACTACTGCGAAAGCAAAGAGAGCTTCACTGCAGGTTTAAACGCAGCCAAAACCTCTCAGACAAACAGAAGCTAAATGATGTCAAAGTTAGCGTATGGAGGGCTAAGCGTGAAGCGTTCAGTGGATTCGAAAGTAAAATTCTATGTACCGACTTGACAGAAATTCCTAGGAGGTTCTGGTCTTACGTTAAATCAGTAAGTGGCTCGAAACAGCATATCCAGACACTCTGGGATGATGATGGCATTTAAACAGAGGGTGACACGCGCAAAGCTGAAATACTAAACACCTTTTTCCAAAGCTGTTTCACAGAGGAAGACCGCACTGCAGTTCCTTCTCTAAATCCTCGCACAAACGAAAAAATGGCTGACATCGAAATAAGTGTCCAAGGAATAGAAAAGCAACTGAAATCACTCAACAGAGGAAAGTCCACTGGACCTCACGGGATACCAATTCGATTCTACACAGAGTACGCGAAAGAACTTGCCCCCCTTCCAACAGCCGTGTACCGGAAGTCTCTAGAGGAACGGAAGGTTCCAAATGACTGGAAAAAAACACAGGTAGTCCCAGTCTTCAAGAAGGGTCGTCGAGCAGATGCGCAAAACTATAGATCTATATCTCTGACATCGATCTGTTGTAGAATTTTAGAACATGTTTTTTGCTCGCGTATCATGTCATTTCTGGAAACCCAGAATCTACTCTGTAGGAATCAACATGGATTCCGGGAACAGCGATCGTGTGAGACCCAACTCGCTTTATTTGTTCATGAGACCCAGAAAATAATAGATACAGGCTCCCAGGTAGATGCTATTTTCCTTGACTTCCGGAAGGCGTTCGATACAGTTCCGCACTGTCGCCTGATAAAGTAAGAGCCTACGGAATATCAGACCAGCTGTGTGGCTGGATTGAAGAGTTCTTAGCAAACAGAACACAGCATGTTGTTATCAATGGAGAGACGTCTACAGACGTTAAAGTAAACTCTGGCGTGCCACAGGTGAGTGTTATGAGACCATTGCTTTTCACAATATACACTCCTGGAAATGGAAAAAAGAACACATTGACACCCGTGTGTCAGACCCACCATACTTGCTCCGGACACTGCGAGAGGGCTGTACAAGCAATGATCACACGCACGGCACAGCGGACACACCAGGAACCGCGGTGTTGGCCGTCGAATGGCGCTAGCTGCGCAGCATTTGTGCACCGCCGCCGTCAGTGTCAGCCAGTTTGCCGTGGCATACGGAGCTCCATCGCAGTCTTTAACACTGGTAGCATGCCGCGACAGCGTGGACGTGAACCGTATGTGCAGTTGACGGACTTTGAGCGAGGGCGTATAGTGGGCATGCGGGAGGCCGGGTGGATGTACCGCCGAATTGCTCAACACGTGGGGCGTGAGGTCTCCACAGTACATCGATGTTGTCGGCAGTGGTCGGCGGAAGGTGCACGTGCCCGTCGACCTGGGACCGGACCGCAGCGACGCACGGATGCACGCCAAGACCGTAGGATCCTACGCAGTGCCGTAGGGGACCGCATCGCCACTTCCCAGCAAATTAGGGACACTGTTGCTCCTGGGGTATCGGCGAGGACCATTCGCAACCGTCTCCATGAAGCTGGGCTACGGTCCCGCACACCGTTAGGCCGTCTTCCGCTCAGGCATTATGGTGTGGGGAGCGATCTCTTACACTGGCCGTACACCACTGGTGATCGTCGAGGGGACACTGAATAGTGCACGGTACATCCAAACCGTCATCGAACCCATCGTTCTACCATTCCTTGACCGGCAAGGGAACTTGCTGTTCCAACAGGACAATGCACGTCCGCATGTATCCCGTGCCACCCAACGTGCTCTAGAATGTGTAAGTCAACTACCCTGGCCAGCAAGATCTCCGGATCTGTCCCCCATTGAGCATGTTTGGGACTGGATGAAGCGTCGTCTCACGCGGTCTGCACGTCCAGCACGAACGCTGGTCCAACTGAGGCGCCAGGTGGAAATGGCATGGCAAGCCGTTCCACAGGACTACATCCAGCATCTCTACGATCGTCTCCATGGGAGAATAGCAGCCTGCATTGCTGTGAAAGGTGGATATACACTGTACTAGTGCCGACATTGTGCATGCTCTGTTGCCTGTGTCTATGTGCCTGTGGTTCTGTCAGTGTGATCATGTGATGTATCTGACCCCAGGAATGTGTCAATAAAGTTTCCCCTTCCTGGGACAATGAATTCACGGTGTTCTTATTTCAATTTCCAGGACTGTATATGTAACAAATTGTGCATTCATAGGGGGAAAAAATCCACTACTGTACAGCTACACTATTAATGACAAATAGCTGGAGACAGCGTCTGCCGTAAAATATCTAGGCGTAGCTATACAGAGCGACCTTAAGTGGAATGACCATATAAAACAGATAGTGGCAAAGCAGACACAAGACTCAGATTCATCGGAAGAATCTTAAGGAAATGTAACTCATCCACGAAAGAAGTGGCTTATAAGGCGCTTGTTCGCCCGATTCTTGAGTATTGTTCATCTATGTGGGACCCTATCAGGTAGGGCTGTTAGAGGAGATAGAGAAGATCCAACGAAGAGCGGCGCGGTTCGTCACAGGGTCGTTTGGCTGGCGAGAGAGCGTTACGTAGATGATAAACTCCACTGGCAGACGTTACAAGAGAGGCGTTGTGCATCACGGATAGTTTTACTATTGAAATTTCGGAACAGCACTTTTCAGGATGAGTCAGACAACATAGTACTTCACCCGGCATACGTCTCGCGTATTGATCACAAGGAAAAAATTCGAGCAATTAGAGCCAATACGTGGGCTTACAGACAAACATTCAGTGGAACAGGGTTGGAGGGATCAAATAGTGGTACCGGAAGTACCCTCCGCCACACGCCATTAGGTGGCTTGCGGAGTATGATGTAGATGAATGCTGTCTAGCTATCCGAGAAAACAGCTTCCTAGGCACCCTACATAAGACGAGTGGGCAGAATCCCACAAACATGATTGCCTACATTGATAACAAAAAGATTCTTTCTTCCAGGGAAACTGCACTTTACACTTTACAAAGTAAGGATTCACTTAGCGGGGTGGTTGTGGTCGCGGTCGTGTTTTAGTGGCAGCTAACGTTAGGGAAATGTCACCACACCAACGATTCCTGTGACCTTCCCCCTCTTCCAATATTCGCGTATATTACCATGTTCCAGGTAAACTTGTCTTGAGCATTGCTTTATCATCACAAACACGTGCTGCTGTTGTTTTCCGAGCTCACTACGCAACAAGCAACTGCTGTACTCAAAGTTATTACAAAAAAAGTCTGCCTAGAAAGTGCAGCTCGCGTGACTTACACGTTCGGCACTTGCTTTCATTACATACTTAACGGCTTCTACATAATTAACCTGTTCAAAGAATTAAACGCGAAAATAACATCAGAATTTACAAGTTCCTTCAGACAGGAAAATTACATTCCCGCAAACAGTTCTTTATGCTTCTAATGGATGGCGCTATTTGTTACATTCACAGAATACTGGCGCCTACTTTTAAATATCTCAAACTCTGCTATGAACTGAAATTTGCAGACATACGAGTATGAATAAAATTTATGCTTGTCTCCATGTTCTAAAAATGAGTATTTAAATGTATATTACGGTCTTTATTTAATTGGGTCATTACAATGAGGTCCCTTATTGTGCGTAAGAAAATGCTGTGTGTGAAAGATTTTACAAATGGCTTTGGCTCTGAGCACTATGGGACTTAACATCTGTGGTCATCAGTCCCCTAGAACTTAGAACTACTTAAACCTAACTAACCTAAGGACATCACACACATCCATGCCCGAGGCAGGATTCGAACCTCCATCCGTAGCAGTCGCGCGGTTCCGGACTGCGCGCCTAGAACCACTAGACCACCGCGGCCGGCAAAGATTTTACAACCTTGTGTACTGCAGCAATAGAGGAACAATTCGGAGACTAAAACTGCTTGTATCAGGATGACAACGCAGACGTCATAAAGCAGAATCTGTGAAGCAATGCTTTCTGAACTGAAATTGACTGCCCTTGACGGAGTCCGGTTGTCAACACAACGGAACACTTTTGGGATGAGTTGGACCGTCGACTTCGCTGCAGACCGAAGCGTTCAACATCCCATACCTTCTCGACTCTTGGGGAAGAATAGGCAGCCAGACTGCAGACATTCATTCGCGACACAAAGAGCTCCGACAAGAGCTCAAGGCATCGAAACTGCCAATGGCCGTCACATCTCATCTTAAAGTCCACTCGTAAGTGTCCGGATACCGTTTAGCAGATAGAGCACAGGACAGCTGAGTTAGTTTGGGGATACCTTACACACCTAGCGCCCATACAACAAAAATCAGCAATGCTGTAAATATCGGACGTGAATGTCTGCACCGTATGAACATTAGACTGTACACTATAAGATAAAAAAAACAATGTGCCACGAAGGAATTATCCAACTAGGATGGAAATCGGTAGATATGACATACAAACAAATTGCTACAATCTCCGAAAAATTTGATCATTTATTCAAGAGAAAGACCTTCACAAAGTGAGCACACCAATAATGCGTTGGTCCACCTCTAGCTCTTATGCAAATAGTTATGCGGCTTATCATTGATAGTCGTCCTGAGATATATCGTACCAAATTCTGTCCAATTGGCGTGTTAGATCGCAAAAATCCCGAGTTAGTTGGATGTCCCTGCCCATCATGATTCAAACGTTGCAAATTAGGGAGAAATCCGGCGACTTGCTGCCCAAAACAGGGATTGGCAAGCACGAAGACGAGCAGTCGAAACTCTTGCCGTGTGTGGGTGGGCATCATCTTGCCGAAATGTAAGCCCAGGATGGCTTCCAATGAAGGGCAACGAAACGGGGCGTAGATTCTCGTCGACGTACCGCTATGCTGTAAGGGTCCTCCAACCGCCTCCAGACTTTGAAGATCTAACGCGCCAACAGGACAGAATTTGGCACGATATCCCTCAGAACGACGTCCAACAGCTCTGCCAATCAATGCCAAGCCGAATAACTACCCGCACAAGGCTCACAGGTGGATCAACGAATTATTAACTTTCTCAATCTGTGCAGCACTTTCTCTGGAATACGAGAATTTCATCCAACGTTTCTGAAATTGTGATCACTTGTTTTGTCTGTACCTGTAAATCACATTTACGCATTCCCCACCCATTCGGATCATTCGTTTTTGGCCCATCTTCTTTTTCTTATAATGTATTTTTAAATAATCTTATGAATCAGTACGAAGCCACAATCTAACTCTTCCTGTGTTTACCCCTCACGAAATCTCGCTTCGTACCTCAGGAGGTAATTACTGCAGAGTCGTGCACCACTGCCTTAGGCGAATGCCGGGTCGGTTCTTTTCGCGTGTCGTTCCTCGCTTGCTTCCTCCGCTTCTTTGGCAGGTGCCAGAGTTGAGGCCGGGCGTGTGCGATGCGCCTGCCCGTGGCGGGAGTTACTGATATCAGGCGGAGAACACTCCCCCGCAGAAGCCAGGCCGCTGCCGGCGCAGAAGTTAATTTTCTTGTAGCCAGCAGGAGGGGAGACCGGCCCGGAAAGATTTTTCTACTAATTAAAGCTGGCGGCCGGATGTAATAACTGGCGAGAGGAAGAGTCCGCTGGTGGAAGACTGCGACCGCTCCGGGAGGAGCGGCGAAGCATGGCACGGGCCCCGGACTCGTCTCGCACACTGATGAGAAGCACCATCTGAAAGCTAACGTGGGGAGTCGGCAAGATAACTCCGACACCCACCTCGTCCGGCGTCACCTACCCCAATTTTTAAAGCACAGGTGCTAACTTACAGCGTAACACGCCAGCTGCGGAGGCAGCAGTGCTAGAAGTAAAACTGAAATACTTAAGCTTTCCTAGCGAAATGTGTCTGTCAGTGAGCTAACTCGTCAACAAGACATTAATTCTCACAATTCTGAGCTTCAATTCTGCAAAATGAAAATATATAATATTCGTACCTGACACACCCAATTATGATTGGTGGTGACTTTAATTTACCCTCGATCTTCTTCTTCTTCTTCTTCTTCTTCTTCTTCTTCTGTAGTGGTCAATCCAAGGATTGGTTTGCAACAGCTACAATGGCAGCTTGTCTCCATTCTGTGCGTCTTTCAGCTTTTCTCTTCATTTCTTTATAGTTGTTACATCCCACATCTTTCACGATTTGATCCATGTACCTCAGTCGTGGTCTTCCTCTTGGTCTTTTTCCCTCGACATATCCCTCTATGATTGTGTTCAGGAGTCCTTTATGTCTTAATAGATGGCCTGTAAATTGCACTCTTCTTTTAACAACGAAACTCCAGAAGCTTCTCTTCTCACCTGCTCTTTCCAGAACCACTTCGTTTGTGACCTTGTCGATACATTTTATTTTGAGCATGCGTCTATAGCATCACATTCCAAAAGAATTAAGCTTCTTGTCTTCCTCTGTCCCGAGAGTCCATGTTTCACACCCATAGCATGCAACACTCCACACATATGATTTCAAAAATCTTTTCCTGATTTCAAGGCTGATGCTCTTAGATGTTAAGATGTTTTTCTTCTTGTTAAAAGCAGCCTTTGCTTGAGCAATTCTACTTCTCACTTCTGCCTTGCTCCTTCCATCCCTGGTAATATTACTGCCCAGATAAGTAAATTTATCAACTTGTTCGAGCAGTTCATTGCCTACATGAATTTGGACTTTCACTTGATCTTTTTTGTCGCAGGCCATTACTTTTGTTTTTGTTTTATTAATTCTCATATTATATTCTTCCCCCATAACTTTATCCATTCTATTCAGTAGGACTACAACATCATCTTCACTTTCAGCCAAGACAGCTATATCATCGGCATATCTTATCATATCTATTCGTTGGCCATGAATTACTACACCTGTCTGTGAGTTTTCCCTTACTTTTTTCAGCGCCTCTTAAATGTATACGTTAAAGATAACAGGGGATAGTGAGAAACCTTGTCGGACACCTTTCAGTGTCTGCACCTCTTCTTGTTTTGTCCGTCCACGGAAAACTGCTGTCTCGGTTTTGTACAGGTTCCATATCATTTTTCTATCTTTATGGTCTATTCCTACTTTTTTGAATGCCTCAAACATCTTATCTCATTTAACATTATCAAAGGCTTTCTCTACATCTACGAAATCTATGTATGTTGTCAGGTTCTTATCTAGTCGTTTCTCTATTATTAGTTTTAGAGCAAATATTGCTTCTCTGGTTCCTCTATCTTTCCGGAATCCAAACTGGTCTTCGGAGAGTGTAGCTTCGACTTTTTGTTCTATGCGTTTCAGGATAATTGAGGTTACTATTTTAGAGGCGTGAGTAACTAGGCTGAGCGTCCTATAATTACCCTCGATATGTTGACGAAAATACATGTTTAATTCCGGAGGTACGCATAAAACCTCATCCGAAATTGTCCGAAACGCATTCTCTGAAAATTATTTCGAGCAATTAGTTCATGAGCCCACGCGAATAGTAAACGGTTGTAAAAACACACCAGACCTCTTAGCAACAATTAATCCTGAGTTAACAACGACCATCAAAACGGATACAGGAATTAGTGAACACAGGGTTGTCGTAGCGCGATTGAACCCCAAGATTCTCTAAAACTAAACGAAAAATAGATCTATTCAAAAAGTAGGTAAAAATTCACTTTACGTCTTCCTGTGAGACACTCTCCACTCATTTCAAATTAACAATGTAAATGTGGACAAGATGTCGCTTCAATTCAAAGGAATAGTATATAGTAATTGAGAGATTTATATTAAATATATTAACAAAAGACGGAACTGGTCCCCCATGGTGCACAAAACGGGTCAGAATACTGTTGCAGAAGCAACGAAAAAGACAAACAAAATTTAAACGGACGGAAAATCTTCAAGATTAGCGATCTTTTACAGAGGATCGAAATTTAGGGCAGGCTTCAATGCAAGATGCTTATAATAGTTTTCAGAACGAAACTGTCTCGAAATCTGCCAGAAAATCCAAAGAGATTCTGGTCGTATGTAAAGTACGCCAGCGGCAAGACAGAATCTGCGAGATAGCAATGGAGATACTACCGAAGACAGTGCTGCCAAAGCATAGTTACTAAACTCAGCCTTCCGAAATTCAAAGAAGACGAAGTAAATATTTCAGAATTCGAGTCAAGAACAGCTGGCAACATGAGTAACACACAAGTAGATATCTGCGGAGTAGTGAACAAACTTAAATTACTAAATAAATGCAAGTCTTGTGGTCCTGACTGCAGCACGTGTTCTATTATCGCAAAATAAGGGGGGGGGGGGGGGTCACTGAAATGATAGAGGATTTGGGATGGACTTCATTAAAAGGAAGGCGTTTTTCGTTGCGGAGAATCTTCTCACGATATTACAATCACCACCTTTCTCCTCTGAATGCGAAAATATCTTGTTGACACCGACCTACATACGGAGGAACGATCACCATGTTAAAATAATGGAAATCAGAGCTCGCACGGAAAGATATAGACGTTCGTTCTTTCTGCGCGCTATACGAGATTGAAATAATAGAGAATTATTGTGAAGGTGGTTCGATGAACCCTCTGCCAGGCACTTAAATGTGATTTGCAGAGTATCCATGTGACTGAAGATGTAGATGCAGCGTGACCCAAAAAACATTTCAAAATTCAATATTTCAGGGAATACAGTAGGCAGAGAGGTAAAAATTGACACACGCTTAAAACAGCACCGTATTTTATTGAAACCAAATAAAAGTGCACAAACTGACAAACAGATGGCGTTTCACATGAAACAAAAGGAATAGTTAGCGTAACAACTGATTTTAGTAAAGGCGATGTTTTTTTATAACAAATGGTCAACGTTTTGGCCGTCATTCATCGACAATACCTGTAGTGGAAGGACACTGTTGCCCACAGCACTGTACAGCACATCAGTAGGTATGGTGAGAAATTGCTGTCGGACGATAGCGCTAGACATGCGACTTCAGGCAATCACACAACCAATAATAATTACACGGAGTGAGGTGGGTGACCTGGGACGCCAAGCGTGAAGGACGTGCCGGCTCAGCACACGATCCTCGCTAAAGAGATCTTTCGCACGTGCAGCAGTATAGTGTTGATCAGCAAAGCTACGGATGATCTGACTCCCTTTCTCACTTCAGCGCATTCCCCATACGGCGTCACTGACGTCTTGCTGCCCAGCGCCTTCTGTTCACCTCTTTTTGGACTCAATTTCAATAAAACAAAAAAGGGAAAAGACGTTCAACTAACACCAAGAAAACACCCCCTGCTCTATAGTGCCAAAATATTTACAGTTTCTCAAAAGTCAGTTCATAATGCTTCTTTATTACAAAATGTCACAATTAGTTTTATTACTTTACAACCACTATTTGTGTAATTTATCGTATTATATTATCTTAACTTCGTTATTTCATCTTAAAACACTTGTTTTTTTCCAGAATGGTCCCGAGTTCGAGTCTCGATCCGGCACACAATTTTAATCTGCCAGGAAGTTACATGTTTTTTTCTCACAAAAGTGTCTTGATACGCTAAAATTCAGATTCATACGAAATCTTCGGTTACTGTCTTATTCGATTTTGTATGACTAATATTGGACTTCAGTGCTCGTCCGCCTAAATACAGAGTTTTAAAAACAGACATAGATTCGTATTCATTTTTATTTTTCACATGAAATACGAAGTTACGTAAAATTTTAGAATTTACCTGACGTAAACAATGATGTGCCCTATACTTCTTAATTTTTATTAGACATTATTAATGTCACTAATTACGAAATATGAAATGAAACCTCAACCTTCAATTGGGAACCACACGAGTCATCTATCTACCTCAAAACCTTATGACACTGCCAAAAACCCGAAAAGACACGTTTTATATTCGAGAAATAGGCATGTATAGCGTCCTTACCAAATCTAGGTTCGAACACACCATTATGATCTGTCTGCGGTGAGACTGGGAAGAAATTACGTACTAAAGATGTGTTTAAAATAGGTTTTCAAATGGCTCTGTGCACTATGGAACTTAACATCTGAGGTCATGAGTCCCCTAGAACTTAGAGCTACTTAAACCTAACCTAACGACATCACACACATCCATGCCCGAGGCAGGATTCGAACCTGCGACTGTAGCGGTCGCACGGTTCCAGACTGAAGCGCCTAGAACCGCTCGGCCACACATGCCGGCTAAAATAGGTTTTCCTTATATTCTAGTGGTGGATGAATATGCACCACCTGGAATGTTATCCTTCCTTCTCGTGTACCAGCAGACACAGCAGCTACTTGGTGTTCGGTAACTCGCCCACTTGCTGGCGTTGACGGTACACAAATGGAGACAACCGTGTAGAAAAAAACTCTGTTCGGAAGAATTAGGGGCACACGTAAATCAACGTCGAGTTTGTCAAATCGACATTGATACAGGCGGTACCTGTGATCGGCTATGTCATGTATTATAGTCTCAGGTGACCCCTCAAAAGGAAGTGGATAGCAGTTTTCCAGTGTTTTATAGCAAGATACACAGATGGCAGCTGCCCTTTTTGGCCGTTGTGTTCAACCGAGCACATGCGACATCCTGATGCAGTTAGAGCACAATGGGTCAGTCTGGACAACTTAGTGACTTCGAACGTGTAGTCATTCGATGTCACCTGAGTAATACATATATCGGGGACATTATAATCCTCCTAATAAATCCGGAGTCGACTGTTGAATGACAGACAGAGACGGAGGGTGGTTGTAAAATATTTCATAAAACAAGCGGAAGGAATCATCCGTCCGTCCCGAAGGGTTACCTCCAGGACAATGACTGTGAGTAGGGAGTTAAATAGCATGGGGTACCAATGGCCGAACAGCTCCACATCGGCC
Organism: Schistocerca serialis cubense; assembly: GCF_023864345.2. Lineage (NCBI taxonomy): Eukaryota > Metazoa > Arthropoda > Insecta > Orthoptera > Acrididae > Schistocerca > Schistocerca serialis. Next base: position 101,075,966 of record NC_064649.1, read on the forward strand.
ACGCATTTCTGTAACCAGTGCTAATCGACACTTGAGGTGGCGTTAAAGGTGACACCACTGGGAACGAGTCATCGCGAGTGACGAATCACGCTATATTCCTTAGCAATCTGATGGGTCTTTGGATCTGTCGAATGCGTGGAGAACGTTATCCGCCACCGTGTATAGTTCCAACCGTGAATACGAAGGAGTTGGTGTTACTGTACAGGGGCATTTTTCGTGGTTAGGATACGGCAGTTTTGTGTACTGGGAACAACAGAAAAATAATTCGGAGACGATGATTACATCAGCTTGAGACCCTATCATACAGCAGCATCTGTGAGGAAGTGCTTTGTGGACAATAACATTGCTGAAATGGACTAGCGTACCCAGAGTCCCAACCTGAAGCAAATGAAACACACTTATGGCGAGTTAGAACGTCGACTTCCCTCTATAACGCAGCGCCCAACATCCAACTTAATTACCGTCTAGGATTTCGCCTCTTCCGGAAGAATGGTCTGAAATTCCTCCGCAGATACAGAGGCATCTCACTGAACCTGTCCCTGGGCAGAGTTCAAGCCGTCATAAAGACGAAAGGTGGACACACACTATTTATGTTCACTAATAGATGTCCGGATCCTTTTGATCAGTCAGTGCATCCTCGTTCTCACAAAGAGCGTGCTTCGCCACAGCCGATTCCTACACCAGTTCCAGTTTGCCATTCTGTTTATGTTCTATGGTCCTGGTATTGAAGGATTGTCCAGTCATTCTAACCAAGACGATTCCCCATAATATAGAGGTTACTGTGGAGGAACCTAAAGTGTTTAATTTGTACACTACTGGCCATTAAAACTGCTACACCACGAAGATGACGTGCTACAGACGCGAAATTTAACCGACAGGAAGAAGATGCTGTGATATGCAAATGACTAGCTTTTCAGAGCATTCACACAAGGTTGGTGCCGGTGGCGACACCTACAACGTGCTAACACGAGGAAAGTTTCCAACCGATTTTTCATACACAAACAGCAGTTGACCGGCGTTGCCTGGTGAAACGTCGTAGTGACGCCTCGCGTAAGGAGGAGAAATTCGTACCATCACGTTTCCGACTTTGATAAAGGTCGGATTGTAGCCTATCGCGATTGCGGTT